>NC_133824.1:50276865-50600615 GCF_047830755.1 Zonotrichia albicollis
ACCACCAAAATGAATTGTGTTGCCTACACTGCAGGTTGAGTGGGACCATGTAACATTTGCTTTTACTTGTCTCAATTTCTCTGACTCCAACACTAAAGCTCTGCAAGAGAAGACAATGCTCTAGGAACTCTGACTCTGTGTTCATGAAGCTCAGCTAAGTTGTAACAATGTCTTCAGGTTAATTATAAGCCTGGTAATCCAAACAAACCCTATTTTTGCTGAAACTCTTTAAGACCAGCATCAGCTGGGGCTGACCATGAAGTGGCTTCCCTGAATCAAAGTGGACCAACATGAAGTTATTAAAAGTCAGTGGTGAATGACTCCATGAGACATTGTCCTTCTGAGATCAGCCAGCCTCTGCTCCAGCGTGTGCTCCCCAGCAGGATGGGCTGGATCAGTCATGAGCACCCAGAGTGAAAAATTCCATTGGGATTCCAAGGCCTGTGCTTTCAAACACGTGGAGGAGGTGGCCCCTCTCTGGAGCACTTGTCTCCATGCAGCCCCCTGAGCCAGCAGCCTCTCATGGCCCATGGGCAGGAGGAGAGCTGGACTCAGCTGTGATTTTGGCTTTAGGAATAAATGCTCACTCCCTTTCTCTGGAGGAGCTGAGTGACTGCCAGTACTTAAGGCTCTGAAAAGCAATTCCCCTTCTCTAGAGAGCATAACCTCTTGCCAGCAGTAATTAAGTATCCCTGGTGGCTGTGGTTTCACCAGCACAGCCCTCCAGCTCTGTGCTCCTGCTCCTCATCTCTTGCTCCGTGGTCACACCCTGCCACCCGCTCTGCTCCACCAGTACAGCCATGGATGCATCTGTGCAATGAACTGCAGCAGGGAATAAGTCCAGCTCAAAAATAGCCTGGCAGGGAAACACTTGGTTTTTTATGTGTCTTCCTCCAAATTGGATCAAATTCCTGATCCGTTTCACAGCAGAGCCGCAAACCAACACTGCAGGAGAACCGAGGGGCCCGTGCACTGCAGGAGGGAAGATGAAACAAGCAGTAGGAAAAGGCTGGAAAGGGAATACCAGAAGCCAGAATTGGTGTTGAAGACTTAATCTTGTGAAACCACAGCCTCACTCTTCCAGCCAGGAAAAAGTCAGCAGCTGCTGACCAGCGCTGTTTTTTTCAAACACTTCAGAGCCCCCTTTGAACTCTTTTGTGGCCCAGGGGGGATTGCAGCCCACAGTCAGGGAAACTGCCCTAGGCTGGCCATTCAGGCTTAGTGCACTGGGACCAACTTTCCAAGGAGCAGAAATTTCCCTGGCTGTGGGCACATGCAAGCTGTCTGCTGGGGAGCGTGCCTCCTTCCACCCACCCCGGTGAGAAATCATGAGAATCCTTATGAGGAAAAATGTAAGAGGTCAAATATAGCTCTGGTTAGAAAATAATCTTCCCTCACAATATGTCTTGAAAAGAAGAGCTCAAAAAAAAAAAAAAACTTTCCTTAGCAGAGTTATAGCAAAAACTGAGTTTCGAACACATTGTAATGGCAAAATATTGCACTCATAACAATAAATCATTTCTTAAGGAAAACTTCCAATTTTAAACATGTTGGCCAGCCATATTTAAAGCAACACTGAAAAAGAGAGATCTTGTTTTGAATTGTTTGCCAGCAATGTACAAAAACTTCCTGAGATTCATAAGGAAATGGAATGATCTATGACTCATAAGGAAAACATGAATTGCTTCTTTTTATTTTAGAGTATAAATGCAAAGATCTGTGTATGAACAAGGAGCTAAATAAATGTTTGGGTTGTTAGTAGCAGATATTTCATCCACTTTGAAACCTGAACACTGCTTTTCTGAAGGAAAACAGACTCTGCTGCAGGACAGAGTCTCAAATTATCGATAGGAATATTCATACACATCCAGTCACTGGGACAAAGAGACAGGCAAAAATGAATCCCAGATTCTTGGAAAGTCTTGCATATTTTACAGAAAAAATTAAAGCCATGCTGTTTAAGGAACATTGTTTAATAATATTCTTTCTTTCTGCCACCCTGTGTTCTTTGAGTTCTTTTGTTATTCAGTGCTTGCATTCAGGGCAGATATTTAAGTGTGTGCATAATACCAAGCAAATGTCTCAGTGCTATTGACTTTAAAGTTCTGAAGTTAAGATCATATTTTAGTGGTTTCCTGAGCAGGATTTACATTTTTTTTTTCCTTGAGCCATGACCTTTAGCTTGAAGCTTTTTGAGACTTTTTGCTATGGTAGTGCTGATCTTGATTTAGACCTATAGAACAAATTATAGGTTCACATTAGTCAAAGGTTGTCCCCTCCAGGACGTGCCATTCCTCAGTACAAGTAAATGAAAAGAATAGTCAATTTTTCTAAATGAATTTCACATATTTTTTAAAGTAACATCATTAGCCATTTGTTCTCAAGAGTATTTCTGTTTCTCTAGGCATTCTATTTCTTAAAATGAGGGGTTTATTTGATTTCTTCCCACTAGCATGTAAGAATTTCGACTCAAACTGGATGGCATCAGATCCCAATTTGAAGTGGCCAGAGTTCATCTGGACTGGGCTCAGTGTCAAAATAACAAGGCTTCTATCTCAAAAGAAAGACTCAGATTTGGCCAAATCCACCGTACATTATTTTAGGCAATGCCCAAAACATTGTAGTTCATAAAGAAAACATCCTGCACCTCTCCAAGGACTCCAGCAAGCCCTCTGTAGTCTTCCAGTTCTCCATGAACCACAGCCTGGGAGACAAGAGGGTGGTGTGGTTTATCTGACTTTGTTGTTCCAACTGAGGAGGAAAATGTGCCATTAGTTAGATTGCATTAATGCAGCTCTTATAGTTAATTTACTGAGCAAATTTCCCTTTACATCTGCTTTATTTTCCCCTTTGTAGTTTCCTTTTTTTCCTTTTCCTTTCAAGCTCTCATTCTTCGAGGAAAGATGAGATCTCCTGCAAGGAAAAGAGGGAACCCGTTAAATACCTCATTATCTCCAAGGTCTCTGTTGATTTAGACTTCCAGCCAGAGAAATGGAGTTCAGTTCATCTCTGACTGAACTGACACTGCAGATAACCTCAGCACACCCATCTCAAATTGTCAGCTCAAGACAAATTGCCTTCTCTCCAGGATACTCTCTTTCACTGATTACCTACTACTCAAATTAAATGCCATCTGACTTCTGAGAGTCTTTTGTTTGTCAGATTCCACTGGATTATGCAAAAAACGATGGGGGGAGAATCTGGCATGTTTGAAGTCTTGAGAACAGAGTGCACAGGCCCTGCTTCCTCACCCAGCTTTGGAGGAAGAGCTGGGCTTTTCCTAATCTGTTTGCCACCTCACTGTATATAAACTTTACTGTCAATAAGAAAGATAAAACCTAAAAGACTTGCCTTAAAGCAATAGGATACTGTGAAATCCTCATGTTTGGTGGCAAGTATTTCACACAACCAATTTTTTTAAAGCCCAGGTTTTAGTTGATTTAAATATTTCATTTAAATATTTCACCAAATTCCTTTGTTTTAATGTGTGAAAGTAAAAATAGGGCAGGAAAAAAAGGAGGAACTAGGAATTGCAATCATGTTTACTTAAAATTTTCTCTCAAAGACTTCTGGATTTTTTACTTCATTCAACTCTAATTGTCTGGCCTGCCATTTTCCATGTATTCACCTCAGGCTGTTTTACACATTTGCTTTTTGTTGAAACTTTCCCATTTTCCAAAATGAGATAAGAGAGGGGTAAAACGCCAACATTTAGATGTTTTGCACAGAATCACTTTCAAGGAACCCGTGCTTGAGAGAAAGGGTTTCAATTGTACAGATCAGGGGCTGCCTTTTGCCCTTAGTGTTGAGACTGAAGATCAGAACCTCTCAAATGGAGAGCCCTGTCAGCAGGAAACTGGGAAATAATTAAATCCCTGGTGAGGCAGCACCCCAAGAAAAAGTGCAATCCTAGGTGTGACTCAAAGACAAGATCACTTTATGATACCAAATTAAGGAGTAAAATTTAAGCTTTGTGATACAATTTTTCTTTTCCCCAAACAATGATTTTGGAAGTTATATTAAACTGTACATGCCATTTTTTAATGAAGCAGCTCAAAATAAGGCAATCTCCAATTTAGAAGACACTCTTTCCATGTTGAAATATTTCTCCTTGTAGAAATAGAGCTCTTAACATTGGCTGGTTGAAGCTGCAAATTAATCTTTTTTGTTCTGAAATTATTACAGAAAAGCAGAGATACATCAGTCTGTCCTAATAACCTGCCTACAGAAGCACCACATTCATGCAGTTCACTCCTTCTCCTTTTTTTTTCTCCTGGCGTGCTGAAATGTTTTCCTTAAACATAGCTTTGAAGATTTTCACTTTGTTAGAACAAGAAAGCTCCTGGTGATGGGAGCTTTGGAGATGGGACAGTGATCAATAGTCACACCTTGCCTGTGCCAAGCTGAGAGAGCTTCAGCCGAGTGGGGAGAAGAAGAATGGCTCTGAAGAGGGCATGAGGGATTTTATTTCACATAAATACAGCAGCAGAGCTGTATTTCCATCACCCTGCTCTGACTCCAGTGTGCCTCTCCCAGAGTCCCCACAGCTCACTTGTATCCTTCCTCTGGCTCCATGAATTCCTTTCTGCTGAGTGGCACAACTTGGACAGGATGGACAGGGAGCATCCTCACTCAAAGCAGAGCCCTGCTCATTGGCCAGAGAGCTCTCCTGGGAGGCAGGACTGGAGCCTGAGTCCCCCGGGGCACAGGAAGAAGCTGAGCCCTGACCCCTGGCCCTGACCCACGGCCCCTGACTATGGATCAGCAGCCATGGGTCCCCAGCATGTCCCATGTCATGCATTTCCCAGGGCTGTGGTGGCTTTGCATGTCCAGCCTGCTGCTGACCCAGTCCTCCCAAACAGCCCCTTTGCTTCTGCATCCAGCCTCACCCTCCTGGGTCCCCTCTGGCTGCTGAGAACTGACATTCCTGGTGTCCCCTCTGAGTTCCTGCTTGCATTAATGAGCCTCCTTCCTGTCCTGCTGCTTCACTCCCACTGGCAGGAAAAGGAGGGAGCAAAACAGGCATTCTCCTTAAAACTGCTGTGCTTCAAGTGCTGAACTCTTGGTCCTTCCACAGACCTTGGTGTGACCGTGTTCACAGGGGTCTCAGGTTGAGGGAAGAGACTAAAAGAATAGAAGAAAGGATTTCATCAGAAGGCTAGCTAGGAATAGAATAGGAAAGAATGATAACAAAGGCTCTGTCTGACACTCTCTGTCTGAGCCAGCTCACTGTGATTGGCCATTCATGAGAAACATCCAACACGGACCAATCAAAGATCCACCTGTTGCATCCACAGCAGCAGATAACCATTGTTTACATTTGGTTCCTGAGGCCTCTCAGCCTAGCCTCTCAGCTTCCTGAAGCCTCTCAGCTTCTCAGGAAGAAAAATCCTAAGGAAAGGATTTTTCATAAAAGATGTCTACGACACCTTGGTCACTTTGCTGCTGGAGATGTCCCTTCCATGGCAAAGACAGAATTGTCTTCATTGAGTGCTTCTCCTGTGGAGGTGGGACACTGACTGGAAAACCATGGGAAGCTGGAATCCTACCCTGGTTGTATGGACAACAGGATGATTTAAGGATTCTCTGGCTACACATGAACATGGAAACAGGCTGGGACACCAAGTGGCGCACAGCTATCTTCAGAAAACGCTTCTCATGGTTTTTTAAAAAAAAACAAACAGAGAGTGAAGGAAAATCAGGAGAAATGTAAAGCTTGGAGTGCAGAGAAAGGAAAGGCTGGGATTTGGATGATGATTCTCCCACAAAGTGGTCAGCAAACTAAAAAGAAACAAGGAATGTCAGTGGAAGTGGCTGACTAAGCAATGTTCATCCTGACTCCCCGTGCCTCCCCACAGGACAGGACAAACATACTTCTCATGTGTTTGCTCAGGAGGCTGAGTTTGAAGGTGCTCAAGGAAGGTACAGGAGGTGATATGAGGAAGGACAAAGTAGTAGAAAGGGATTTTTTGAGCCAGATGCAGTTGGAAAGAATTTTCCAGGAATTTTCCAGCTATGTAATTTTGAAGAATTTGGAAAGAATAACCACCCAAAGACATTCCATCCCCGGGACCTTTCACAACTGGATAGTGATCAAGCATTCTGCAGAGAACAATCCTGCACTGGCATCAATGTGCCTAGATGACCTCAGGAGTCCTTTGCTCCTTTAATTGCAAAAACTTGTTACAATAAAAAAGACAACAATATTGTGCATGATAAAAGGGTCATTTGCAACTAAAAGGAGTATTTCCACACTAAGGAACTGGTTGGGTATCCAAGGACAGTAAATATTTAAAACTGCACCACTGTTTGAAAGAGCAAAGAAGATAGTGGCAAAAAAAAAAAAAAAAAAAGGAAGGAGAAGCACGTTTTCAAAGGCAAAGTTCTCATCTGTGTGTGAGCTTGCAGGTGTGAAAAGACAGGGATGGAGCCATCACACCTATTAACATTGCCAGGCACTAATGAACTGGTTTGCAAACTTGCTACTGAAATTCATGCCTAGCCATCAGAATGAGAGAAAATGCTTGAAATTAATTTAAATCCAGTGGCTATTTGTTCAGATTGGCTCTATTTGCTAGGACAGCTTAGAGCATTGGGTCCAAGCTCTAAACACACTAGATGTTTCCATTTATAGTAGGAAAAAAGAGAAGTCTGTATTACTGAGCAGTTCTGTTTTCTGCCCTAGAAAAACAAGCCAACCCCATTTACATAAAATAAAAAAAATCTGAATCTAAGTGCAAGCAAGATGTATGTGAAGCACTTGGGCAGCAACTCCCAGCAGTGCAGGAAATGCAGATTAAAGCTTCATTCTGCTGTATTAGACCATTGATCTGCATTTCCACCTCTGTGGAATGTTGCAGAATAAATTCCCATTCAGACTTCCCCCAGAGGCTCTGGGAGTTGTGCAGTTCAATATTGAAAATAATGACTGCAAAATCAAATTCAGCTCAAAAGGCAGAACTGTGCAAACCAGAGGAAATTCTTCTGTTTCTCCTAAGCCCAGCCACTGCATTTAGCATCTAATTTCAAAAGCTGTGGAGATATGCTTTGGACTTTTCCAAAATGCCACAGAAAAGGGTTTTTTTCTTTATGAAAACCCTGCTTTTGCTCTTTGCTCATTTCTGGTCATTTCTTTGACATATGAAGACCAGGTCCATGAACTCAAGCAGCTTAAGCAGCTGTTTAAAGTTAAGCACAAAGCTATGAATATTTATTTTGAAGTACTATTCCGCAGCATAATGAAATCAACATCCCCCAAACCCAGTAGCAGGCAACTGACTGTCTTCCAGTTCTGTCAAAAATATCAGCATTTTGTGATTTGGGATAAAACAAAATTGTGAAAAAGCACATTTTCTTTCAGCTTGCTTTGTCAGATGAAATGTTTTTCCAGCCATATCTCGTCCATTAGATAAATTCCTGAGTTTAGGATTTATCAAGGTCCAAAAAAAAAATGGCAGCATAGAGAGGGAAACCCTCAACTTTGTCAGCACTCCAAGCTTTACATTTCTTCTGGTTTTCCTTTGCTTTCTATTTAAAAAAAATAAATTATTGTTTCTCTCTCTATACTTCTCCGGCTGTGCAGAGGATCCAGCAATGTTTTTACATTTGCCTGAAGACTGCTCAGCTGCTGCCCAGCTGAAGGAATTATTTTGGCCATTTCTGCTATATCTCACTTTTCCCTAATTCACTTTTCCACAAAGCTCCAACAAAAGGAATCTAGCAAACGATTCTTAAGTGACAATTGTTCAACCACTACCTATGCCAGCTGTATTATCACAGTCCAAGAGAAAACCCATTTCTACATAACAAAATTATTAAATAATGCCTCATATTAGCAGGTAGCAGGACAAATCCTAATTTCCTGCTTGTAATCAATACATGCAATAAATTTAATTAATAAATGTGTGATTTTAATTGGTCATGGATGTCACACAGCTAGAGAATAGATATTCCCCAGGTTATTTATCTGAAAGGGATTTTGAAAGCAGAGACATATCTTTCCTGAGGTTATACACAAAGTCTGAGAAAAGAAATAAAGCAGCAGAAGCCTCTGGCCCTGAATTCCATGGATTTCTTATTCTACTGAAATCCATTGGTGATCTGACAGGGGTCAGAAAGGTGATAATTTTTCTAGCATTTGGGGCAGAGTTTCTTTGTGTTTCTAACCATAACTCACTGAGGAATGTTTCCTCTTGCAAATATTCTGTTTTCTGGTCTGCTTATGTCCTTGAAAATTTGGTCCCAAACATTTTATTTCAATGAGAAATGGGGGGTGGGGAGTTGCAGGTGGTTTGCAATCCAAGATTTAGAAAAAAAAATCATGATTCTGTCAAGCATGAAGATAATAATGGCAAAGGTGTGGCAGAGGTGTGTGGCTCAACTATTCAAAAATCTGGGATATCGAAGTACTCCAGGGAAAATCCATGGCACAAATAAGATCAGTACACACTTTCCCAAAGGTCTGCAGATGAAATAAAGGAACTGCTTGAAGGTGAAATTAAAATCAGAACATTCACTAACAGGACAATATGGTAGCTGTCACTTTGACTGTGACAGAATATAATCTCTGATGACCTCACTTAATTTGAAACAAGTGACTTTCAAGGTAGAGAAAAACCCTCAAAGGAAATGTAGGAGAGAACAACTTCCTTTCGGTCAGTCTGACACTGTTGTCCTACTTGTGAGAAAACATTCCCAGCAAGGAATGGACTTTCTAATCTTGTGAAGGTTCATAGTCAGAATAAACAGAGAAGAAACTGCGGGCAATGGGCAACCCTTGTCTGTCCTACAGGAAGTTTTTAATTTTTATCCAATCACAAAAATATGTATAAAAAGGCATTATCTTTGCTAATGAAGCCGGGTTCTTCCAAGGAATACAAACACAAATTCAGAAGGCTGTTTTATCAGCTGTCTTCAAGGGCTGGCACTATCCTTAGCCTGAGGTTTCAGGAGGTGGCTCTCAAGACCACAGAATGATTTATAACAGTAAGAGCAGGAAAATTTATAGTTAGCATCATATTTTGAAGCTTGTTTTTACCAAGACTCACACACTGTAGAATGTAAAAGGCACAATCAGGGGCTAAAATGACTCAAAAGCAAGTGCTGGGCTCTGCTGACAATATCAGTGGAAATTGGGACTGCAAAAGGGACAAACGCTCTATTCCTAAACTCTGTAGCCGGGCAGAAAAGGAATCATTGGCATTCCAGAGGAGGCCGAGTTAATGAGTAACACCCCTGATTAGCGGCTCACAGCTCCACCACAAAGATCTTTTCTCGCCCTGCTGGCATCCCTCGGAGGATGCGGTGAGACTCCGGGGACAGCGAGAAACAGCCCTGTCAGGCAGATTTAATATGGAAATTGGCTGCTGCGGTGTCCACACGGATACATCTCATTAGGAGAGGTAAAGGGTCATGGGGATCACCCTTTTTTAAAATGCAAATTAAAAAAGGCCGCAGACTCCCTTGCAAAGGGTGGGTGCTCTCCCCTCGCCGTTTGGCGGAGTTCAAAGAGATGCTCGGGTGTGTGACCCCAGTGCGAGGCATTCCCAAACACTTCAGGCACACACTGGAAGCACAAGACTTCCTTGTGAGGCAAGAAAAGGGCAATTTACACTTCTCTCTGGAAAAAGTTCCGATTGCTTCTCCTCCTCCACCGCCGCGGACCTCACAGGCTCCCACTGAAACCTGCATGGAAGTGTTAACGAAACGAATGAAATCCATTGTGACTCCGGGCTACCCAGCAGGAGCAACTCACAGATCCCATAGAGAGGAATTTCGTCTTTCCTCGGGGCTCCTAGAGCTTATACAAGCCTGCGAGAAGAGAAACAAAAACTTTCCAAATGATGCTGAACATTTGGTTTGTGCGCTTCAGAGTCACAAACACAGAGCGATTTTGATATTCTCTAGTATTTGATATTCTCCAATGGTACCAAGATTCCCTGGAAGGAGGTGAAAACATAACCCCAAATTCAGTGCTGTTGAACACTTGGTTTGCGCACTTCCAAGTCACAAACATGTGAAGCAATTTTGATATTCTCTAATGGCATCAAGATTCCATGGAAGGAGGTGAAAACCCCAAATTCAGCGCTGTTGAACACTTGGTTTGTGCGCTTCCAAGTCACAAATAGGTGAAATAATTTTGATATTCTCCAATGGTACCAAGATTCCCTGGAAGGAGGTGAAAACATAACCGCAAATTCTGTGTGCTGTGAAAGAGAGAGGTGGACCAGATATTTCCACTCATTCAAAGTGCTTGCAGATCCATGGATGACAGACCTTCAGTTTTAGCTATTTTTGGCCTCCCCTGTAACCTTTTTGCCTTTCCCAGGTACTTCCAGCACCTTGTAGCTATTAGGCGAGCAAAGCAAAAAAAAAAAAAAAAAAGAAAAAAGAAAAAAAAGGAGTTTAAAGGACAACAATCTAATCCTTTCCAGCGCATGTATCTGTCTCATTAAAGCATTCTCCCGGAGCGGTGTAATGATACATCAAATGGAATCCATTTCAAGGTAAAATGAGTGCTGCTGATGGCTAACACACTGCTCCCCAGGCCTGGCTTACACCCCAGTCCTAGTGCAGCCTAGCACTGAAGTAGATTAAATATCAACTCGGGTCACGTTCTCATGGCCCAGGCACAAGTGCCAACATTCTTCCAATTATTCAAGGCCAAAGAAAGAGCAACCTGCCTGACAGAGCTGTGACACAGCTTGATTAGATTTAGCTTAGAAGCCTGCCGAAAAGGATACTGTGGTATTTGACTTAGATGGAGAAAGGAATGGCCTCTCTGTTTAAATGAACTGAGGAGGTGGGAGGAAGAAAAGGAAAAAGAAAAACAGTAAAAGAAAAACAAAAAAAACCACCCCAAGAATATATTTCTGTAATGAGGGAGAGCATGTTTTGAATTTAAAATGATTGTTTCTTCATAATACAGCCAGCATGTTCCACATATAAAAGCCAGCTTAATTATAAAAGGTGGCTTTGTACACCCTGTATTTTAATAATAGCTGTTTGCAGTCTGCACAGAAATCTTTCAGACCAAATAATTTTATCTTCCAGTTAGAGTAAATCATCTCGGATAAAAAGGGCTCCAGCTGGCAAACAGGACAGAAAAGCATGGACAGAAACTGAGTAAACACTGACATTTCAAACAGAAATAGTAACAGGAGTTTGGGTAGGAGAACACACAACTCCAAAGATCAAACTATCCAAGTGACTTGGCTGTGACTTTAAAGCCCAGGGAAAAAGGCAATGCATGTTCTGTGACTGAACCCTGGGTTTCACATCTAATCTGACTGACAGGAATTCCAGGAGCCCAGTAAGGCACTGGGGCTGGGATGCTGATCTCAGCCAGAAGAATGCTGCTACTCAATCTCCTGACATCAGAGGCCTGCTGTCCAAGCATTAGTCAGAGCGCAAAAGGGTCTTTATTAGGGCAAATTGACACATTTTCCCATGGAAAATTAATCTAATTTCTCTTTAAACCTTCACTTTAAAAAAGAGAAAGAAGGTGTTGAACATAAAAATCACACAAGCAAATTATTCTGAAGGAGAAAGTGACTTTTTTCCCACCAAAACCCATTCACCTATCAAACTCCCTCGTGTCTCTTCTGGAGAATTTAGGAAACACTTTTCACCCTGGGTATTTTATGAGGGATTGCTGTATTCCCGAATAGGATTAGTCTGCTCATTCTGGAGATTTGTGCAGGGCATGATTATTTTTAGGTGCCTACTGCTGTTGGACAAGAAGCAGAATGTGGACAATTCAATAAAAATATCAAGAGACTGCTTGTAATCACTTACACACATTCTTTGCAGAGATCCTGACTGAGAAGGCAATAACTCATGCAGCTGGGTAGACAACACCAAGTTTTAAGTGGCTTCAGTATTTAGGACTCTCTACCTACCTAATTTGCACTATAATTTAACTATATTGGTGTAGTTGCCTTATCCTGTCCAGAAAGAGAAAAAATAAAATGTGTTTTGTACAACTGGAATTCATTAGCAATCACAGAAATATCAACCTCATGACTCTGGTTGGAGGAAAAAGAAAATAAAAAAATATTACAGGGATCCAAAATTATTACACCAAGGTATTCAGTACACAGGGACCAGAGGAAATAAAATAATATGTATATATTGGTGTAAACCCTAGTCCTGAAATTCTGATATCTATATTCCAGAGTCAATCAATTGAATGCTGGCATGAGAAAAGTATCTGTGTAACAAGAAATTAATGAAATTTTCAGTCAAGTGCTTTTTAAATAATATATGAATCTTTATAGCCAAAAGGTTTTGTGTTGAACACTTTTTCAAATATTGGTTTTATCTGGAAAATATAAATTATTTCTCTCACAGTTTATCAAGAAAGGATACTTCAAATTTTTATTTTGCATAAAAGTTTCACTTGGATCTTCAGTTAAATTCTATTAAAAAAAAATAAATGGAATCCTCCAAATGAGATGTCTCATTAGGTCTGAAATGCATTTCCCCTCCCATTTCTTGCTTGTAAGCTGATTTCATTCCACCCAATTCCTTCCTTTCCCTCTTTCCCCACTTTTGGTTCTTACAGAAAATGTATTTGCACAGCTGTACTCATAAGGCACATATATTTAGATTTTTATTAGCATTATACTGGCACAAAAATTCTATTAAAAGTAGCTTTTTAAGTTTTGGGTTATTCTAAACAGGCATTTAACCACCAGCAAAGGGGCAGAAACCACACCAAGTGCTTGTGAAGTAAATGTTCATCTATTCTCTTCCTAATTGCTAAATTATTTGATCAACTTGGGTACTTGGGTAAGAGAGTTTATCACTCTCTACTAACCCTATCCCACATCAGCTTATGGAAGGGGCTGTTTCATGATGAATTTACCACATCTCTCTATGCCTAAAGATTCCTATGTGCTTTTCAAAAATATTCTGAATTTTGGCTTTTTAATGTTTTCTCTCTTTCTCTTTTTGACACCACAAATTTCCTCCCCTTCATCTCAGGTTTTACCTGGCTCGCTTGAATTTCATAATTCATTTACATTTTGGGCTGGAATCTAATGAAGGTTTTCATTTTGACATAAGACAGTCCAGACAAACAGATGGCATTGGACCTGGAATCAGAGCCATTGCATTTAAAAACAGAGCCTGGAAGCACCTATTGGGCTTTTTGGGTTTTTTGTTTTTTGGTTTTATTGATTGGGTGGGGTTGTTGTTGTGTTGTTGTTGTTATTTGTTTGTTTGTTGGGGGTTTTTTTGGTTTTTGGAGTCTCTTTTTGTTGTTTTTTTTTTTTTTTTTTAATCTGGAAATAGGAAAAGAAAGCTCATCCTCAGCATTCTGTATCAGCCTCTTCGTTCTGGGAGGTTACCGTGACCCACGTAGGTTTTAATCTCCACTTTGCCTTTCCAGGCTTTTAAGGAGAAGCTAATTTTGGCCCTCTGACTGCAGGATTTTTTTTTACACAAGAGTCCTGTGGAATGTGGCACCAACTGAGCACCCACCGGGTGTTCAAACACCTTGCAGCTCCAGTGCAGCCAGAGGAAGGAAGCAGAGGGGCCCCACTGCTGGAGCAGAGGTTTGTTCTGGCGCTGCAGGGCCCCTGTGAAGGCAGCAGCCCCACTGACACAAACCATTTTCTGCTCTTCATTCAGGCAGAGGAGCCCACAAGTCTTGACATTCTGTCCTTGGGAATATAAAATCCCCTCCCTGCCTCTGCCCTGCCCCAGGGCCACTGGAATAATTTTTAACAAAAGGAATGTTTCTAAAATGTCACAGGAAGAGCATCCTCTTTTTCCATCCCCTACTCCTGTTAGCACGTGGCACTCTAAAGGAAACAAATCCATATATAACTTGCATGTCTTGTTATGAAGTTGCAGAAATTATCAATTGCCTTAGAAATATCACTCAATTTCCACAAGCAGTGTTTTATCTATTAATTGAGAGATAAAAAGCAGGTCCAACAAACACAAATGATCCATTCTGACCAAATGAGAACATTCATCTGAAAAAGGGCAGCATAATCAAGGCCTTCCTTTTCCATGTGGCATCCTGATCCATATTTCAACTTGTGAAACAAACTGGAAAAACCACAGTGGAACCTTGGCCATCCTGGGTGCAGTATCAGCTCCATCATCAATCATGTATCATGTGAAGCCCTGAAATAAAAGTTATTTCATGTCCACTACTGCTCCTGGCAGTATCAGTTCTATAAACAGTTATTTCAGATAGCTTTGTTTTAATTTAGTGCTGCGGCACAGAGATTATCTAGTGCCTAAACCCTCAACTTTCTCTCTGGTCTCCAAAGGTGCAGCCAACTGCATTTGAAAGATGAGGTACTCAAGAAGGAATAGGTAGGGATGAATATAAACCTGCATCTGATTGATGTACAGTCTAACTAAGGCTTCCAAAAAATCTACTCATATTTAGATTTTAGAGGGAAAAAAATTGGATCTGAAGTTCTGATCTGGTTGCAATTTTAGCAGAAATTTAAGTTTCTAGTTTGAAATGCAAACTTTCCCCAATGCTGTATGACTACAAACTATTGCTGTTTTGGACCCTTTCCTAGTTTAAATGATTTCTTGAGGCACCCAGGGAAACAAGCTTCATGAAAAAAAAAACATTAGACAAGACATCTGACATACCTTCTGGCAAGTAGCCAAAACACTTGTAAAATTATAACAAAAATGTGAGAATTCAAACCAGCCAAAAGCTGCTGGAGAATGTCACAGCTCCAGTGGCAGGAGTTGCAAGCAGGTTGGGATCCATCCCCCTGGCTCCTTTTTGACCCAAAACTGATCATGACCCTAGAGCAACAGCCAGTTTTCTGGAGTTTTCTGTTCACTCACTTCTCATCCAGCTCATTCCCAACTGCTTTAAGCCCACCAAGAGTCTCTTCAACCTGGCTTTAAACTGGAAAAAATTCTGGGGGATAAAATACATCCGATGGAAGAAAACTGAAGCTGCAGCGATGGAAAGCTGCCTACAGGAATGCAGTCCTAGGAAGGATGCAGTAGCTCTCTTTGTCTCAGGGAAGGGGCAGTGGCCATGGTGGCAGGTGGTGACAGCCCTTTGAATCCTGGCATTTGCCACAATGCAGGAGAAATCTGAGTAGAATGTTTACAATACAGAAAATGTGTAAAGGAAACCTCAGACCAAGAAGGTGGCTGGTTTTAAGGGCTTTGCTGTAGACATGCAGGCAAATGATTTGAAGAGAGCTCATGCTCTGCTGCCATGTGTCTCCTGCTTACATTTACTGGGAGCTGTCCCCATGATCAGGGGCTGGATTTTAGGATTTTAACTTCTGAAAATCCTGACATAAAATTCCCAGGAAACTGTTCGCAAGAGCTGATGTAACACTATTTGCTTCTGTGCCACACCGGTGTTCCAAAATCAAAGACATTTGAAGTTCTTAAAATTCAGAATTTGCCCAAGCAGTGTTGAATTGGGTGAATTTAGATCCCCTTGAGTTAAGTAAGACTTTTGCAGTGGAAGTCCTTTTTTCACCCCCTACTTCTTACCTATTTAAAACAGAATTAAAGTAGTGCTATAAATTAGTCTTTGAAAGAGTAAATAATCTTTACAATGACAGGAATATTGTTACTTCTATTAAAATAGAAATAATATCTATAAGAATAATATTTACATTAATAAATAACAAATAATAATAAATAAATAAAAAATAAAAATACTATTTACAGGGATATTATAATTTATAGTCAAATAATAATAATCATAACAGTAGCAATGTAATAGTAGTAGTAATAATAATAATAATAACAATAATAGTACAACAACAACAACAACAACAACAACAACAATAATAATAATAATAAATAAATAAGGTTCAGATCATGAGGATCTTACATCTCTGAGGAAAATTCAGAATCAGATTTCTAAAGTCAATGCAACCACATCTGCTGAAAGAAAGTCTCCAGGGGAAAAGGAGTTGGAAGTCTGGCCTGAAACTATCCTAGAGATAGAAGCAGTGCCACAGTACCACAGCCCACTGCCATACCCTCTCATCTTTGGTGATGCTTTACTCATGAGGATCCTGATAACTTCAGTTCTATGGAATAAAGTCCCACAGAATAAGGGGATCCAGGTCTCCCCCAGTGCTGGCAGTGAGGTGAAGAACTGGATGTTTGACGGAAATGTCCCCATGGAACTGTCCTACACAGAATCACAGTCCTTAGGGTTGGGAGGGACCTCTGGAGATGATCCAGGCCAACCCTTCTGTCAAGGCAAGTTACACAGGAACACATCCAGGTGGGTTTGCAATATCTGCAGAAACACTTCAAGTCCATGAGGCCCAGCATTGTCACCTAAAAGAAGCCCCTCTGTCCTTCCCCATATGCTCATTCCTTCTCCTGAGCTGCATTTCTTCATCCTGGTACAAGTCAGTGCAAAGGTAAAACAGATTAGGAAACTTGATCTGGCTAAAAACAAACCTGGCAGCAAAAAAATATAAAAAAATTGTCAATTTTCAGCCAAATTGATTCTCTGAATTATTTCAGAGTTATTTCTGAATTATTTCATGACTGGTTTACAACTGAACCAGTTGTGCTCTGCCAGCTTAAGAGATGAAGTGCTGTCGAGTGAGAGCAGCCCAGGGGACAAGAAAGGATGACAAAATTCTTATGGTGTGGTTGCAGTGATGAAGAGTTCCTTTCTCCATTCAGTAGAGTTCCTAGTTACACCCCTAGGGCACTGCCAGTGTTCCAGGGACTGAGATTCCTCAGGACATTGCAAAAGTAATCCCTGCTGCTGATGGTGATGGGAGAGAGTAAATCAGATGAGGAAATTCTGCCAGCCTCAGCCAGCTTTGTTGTTTTCAGATGCAATATATTCTGTGATATAAGTTGTGTGTAGCCACACTTCTTCAGAAGCTTCTGCAGAGTTTCCTGCATTTTTCAGTGGCCAGAGTGGTGTCACAGTTCCCTTCAAATCTTTAGAGTACAACCTCTTTCCCTTTGAATTCTGCCACTGCCATTTCTCTGTCCTCCAGCATTTCAGTGTATTCACCACCTGGCTCTCTTACACTCATTTCAGAGCTGCTAAGCAGCAGTGGAATTCCCTGGAAGGGATTTGAGCTGGAGAAATGCCAAGAGTCATGGCAATAAAATAAAAATAACAACAAAAACAACGGGGTATTATAGATATTCAACACCATTCAGAATGAGAATCTTGGTGTGTGAACTGTGGCAAGTTTGGGAGCTGCCTGCACAGTCTAAAGCAACCCCACAAAAACTGTGTGTAATGCAATAAAATGGTTATTCTTATTAGCTGATGTAACAGCATAGGGATCTCTGCCAAGAGCTATGGACCTTACATGTGGTCCTTTGATAAATATCTTTGTATGCACTTGGTATGAACAAAAGCATTACCATCTGTTTACCTTGCACTAATGTACATCACATTTTTTTGCACAAATCCTGGCTTGCATTGCCTGAGCCAAAGCTAGGCACTGTATCCATCAGAATGGGTGACAAAGGTTTAAATCAAGCAGGCCCTGTTTCAGCACGTTATTCACAAAACTAGGTCATGGGATAAATGTACTGCTGGAACACAGCTTCATACTAATTTTCCCAGTAAGATGCATCATAAATATTAACTGTCCTGAACACATACACACAGGCTCATGGCCTTGGCTCTGGGCCCTTTTGCATGGAAGCTGGGGAATCAGCGCTGACTTAAGGTGGTGAGAATGTGAGGAACTCTGAATTATCATCAGGAGCAGAGCCTTTGCTCTCTGCAGCTTTTCCAGCTGAGCAGTAACACGGGAGCTGAGCACCACAGGTCCCTCAACACCTCCCTGGTGGGAGCAGCACTTTTTGGGTGGCCCAGGACTCACCCTCATGTGCTCCCCACAAACTCACACAAACTTGTGCCTCTTCCCTCTTCTCTGCCATTATGTGGGCTCAGGGCCCCCCCTAACACTCCCCATTTATGTCCCATTATCTCCCAGCACAGCTTCCAGCTCACCCATGGTGCCAGGAGCAGGTACCCCTGCACACAGCAAGGCCGCAGCACTGTGGGAACTTCCAGAAACAAAAGTGTAGCAATATCTAATTATTTACAGCAGGGGTGAAAAGGAGGAGATTAAGATTATTTGTGATCATGGGTACGCATCCTTCTTTCCCTTCTCATGGTATTTCCTGCCCGAGTGAAAGGAGGAAGAACCAGAAATCCACTGAGAATGTCTGTCTCTAAATTATTTTTTTTTCAGCCTCAAGAAGTATAGCCAATAATAACAGTATTCAGAGTGCTTTTCCCTGATAATTTTCAGTGTGCCTCACAAAGAGGGATAAGAATAATGATCCTTATTTTATAGACTATAACACGAGCAACAAAAGAGCCAAGAAAGGCACCCAGATAGCTTGCCCTTTCCTCTGGGCTTTGCTATTGTTTAAGGATTAGGACCCACATTCAGGATAACACCTCAACCACATGCCTGACTTCAAGCATTTGCTTAAGTCCCATTGATTTAAGCACATGCTAAAAATTAGACATATTCTTAAATATCTTCCCTAACTGGGACTTAAATAACCACCCAGTCTTCTGGGTGCATACCCAGATAAGACCAGATTTTATTTAACTCAGGAAGAGGAGGAAGAGCAGACTGGGTGCAGCTGTTTTGCCCTGAAGTCATTCTGGTAGAAGTCCCCATATTGCAGTTAAAAACCATGTAGGGTTCTTAGTTATTGCCAAGAAAGTAAGCAAAGTTAATGTTGTCTCACTAGAAAGGAAAAAAACACAAAGCCAAATGTCACCCAAATTGACTGAACTTTCAAAATCCACAGCATTTCCCAATGTTGCTTTCCCAGATTTCCATGTAAGAATTACAAAACCTTGCTGCTGAGAGAAGAGAGGCAGCAAAAGAAATCTCAGCACACACAGGGCCAACTCCACCTGTGGAGCAGAGAAACCTCTTGCTTAGTCCAATAACAAGTGTATTGCTATTTTCCCCACTATGACAATATTTATCTAAAGTAGCAAAACAAATCCTTTATATTTATCTACACTTAATATTTCTCCTCTTCTGTTGCCTAGTTTTGCTCTAAACATTACATGCTTTATTTTCTATTGATCCAACAGCCAGATATTTCTACATGTCTTGATGACATAATTACAGAGGACTTTTATTGAGGATGGGTGAAATGTCTCAATTTAAAACTTCCAAAACCATTTCACAAGGGAAAATCCTTCTCCCCATTTACTGTACTGGAATTTTTAGTCTGGGACACTCCAGCTGAAGGAAGTGATGACCCCGACCAAGACACTGCTTTACACTCTGCCCATATGGAAAGAAAATAATGTTTCACATTAGAGATCTTTATTTCTCAGCTTAGCAGCCCAAATGTACTGGAGTTGTAATTTAATACATCCAAAATTAGACAAGGTCAGGGCCAAATTAATAAATTACGGCCCTGAAAGTAAGATGATGATATGGCATATAGCAAACATGCATATATGTTTATAAATTATATGATGTATGACTGTTGTGGGAACTCAGCACACCACTCCGGATGTCCAGCATTACTGAAACAACCCTTTGGGGGCTCGGAAATCCTGGGATGTTGCCAGAAGTGCCTGATGGCTTGACTTTGACCCTTCGAGGGATGTGCCACCTGTTTGAGGACAAGAGAGTCACTTGGGAACGAATGGTGTAAGAATGATGTATTTACTGGGTAAAATATAGATTTTAGGATTTTGGTACAGGGGGGTTATGGAGACAAGATGGAGGGATTAGGGTGTGTCTTGTCCTTCTTCTTTCTTCTTCTTGTCATCCATTTTCGGTGGTGATGCTGGCACTTTGGGATTGGTCCTTGGTGAAGGTGCACTTGCTAATATGGGTGAAAGGTTTTGGGAAATAAAGGTAAATATGGTGTATGAAGTTTTTAGTAAAAAATAGATGACTGCCCAGTGGGAGGTCAGAGTGCCCTTGGCTGCCTTGCTGGTCAGACCTCTGTCAGGCTGAAAGAAAATTTTATAGATAAGAAATAATAAACAATTCGAAGACTGAAAATCTGAAGAGTCCAAATCGTCCTTTGAAGCGCAGGCTGTCCCAAGGCCATCCTATGCATGACCGTGCAGAGATGAACAGCTGGAATGGACAGAGTCTTATTTTCTAGTCAGAGATATTAATAATAAGCAAATATAAGAAAAGAAATTTAGAAGAAGATACTGTCCCCATAAAAGCAGAGACCCTCCATCCCCAGGAAGTTTCTCATTGTTCACCACCAATTCCATTAGATTTTCTGACTTATGTGGGATGTTTTTCTGGTCTTTCAGACAGTGACTTCTCTGGGCTTTTTATAAACAATATATTGTGCTCTCTAAAGGTCACCACAGACACCCAAACACTCTGGCAGTGTTTTACTGGTGAAGAGAAAGATTTTCAGCTTTGAGGCCAAGCTAAATTTATAATGAAAAGTTTGCTTGGCTCTTAAGTGACCACAGAAGTAATAAGAGGTTAAATCTTCTGTCTCATTTGGAAGACTTAAAACTGATATAAAAGGAGGGACATTTAATTTATCAGCTGCAGAATGAGTAATAATTTGGAGTGCTACATTAAAGACAAATCAAGGTTTTCATACCTGATTTTTTTTTTCTTGGTGAAAACACCCCTTTTAGCTGATATACATGACTTGGACATCATGAGAGATTTTACAAATATTGCCAGTGTGAATGCAGAAAATAATAGTCTCAAAACCATCTCTGTTGTAATGATGCAACAACAAGGTGGGGGTAATGTGGTCATTTTATGATGATGTCTGCAGTATGTTGTCCCTTTTACATAAGGAAGTTCCTTTTTTTCACTCTTCTCTGCACATAGGCAGACAGTGTGAAGCAAGATATAATGGAATACCATACACAGGGCATACACACCTAAATGAGTGTTGAGACATTTCCTTTTGCTATTAAGTAAGAAAAATTCCAGTTATCAAGACTTTTTTTGTAGACACTTTGGATCAGCCCTTACATATTCCAGTGCCTCCTTGGATAGTGCAGCTGAAATAATGGGAAATATTCACCATTTGAAAATTGGATCCAGAAAATTAAGTCTTCTGTTGCCTTTGTAAAGAAATGTTTCTGGGAAATGTTTTGTCAATAGTAAACTCAGATTGGGATGGTCCAACCAAATGTATTAGCCCATGGCAAGAAATGACTGAAAGTTTTTGGCCAGATCCACAGCTTGAGAAATTCCAATACCTGTAATAGAGCCATGCTGATTTCCACCAATTAAAGAGCTGGTCCTTTATTTTCTTTTTGATATGTTTTCCCCTAACACATATACAATATTTTCCCAAAGGTTAAACTTGCTTCAAAGCATTTTTAGGGAAACATTAAAGAAAAGGAAGTTGTAACACTGCCTGCCATTATTTTATCTAGGACTTTACCGCAATTAAAAAGAATATAAAATGCTCTTGCTGCCCTGGACAGTTACTTTTGGATTTTTAGCCTTGGAAAAACACAGGGTATGACTCCTTGTGTCAGAGCTAGGGCCTCCACATATTGTTCCTGCATTAGGCTTTTTGATCCTGTTAAAAAATGTTACCCTGTGCAGCTCCACGCATCAAAGGAACGCTTGTACACACTGGGATCTGTTTCAGCCTTAGGCAACGAGACCAAAAGACCCTTCTCATAAATTCTAATTCAAAAGTTTTTAGTTATCAAGAGGAAGTTTCCAATTGCTCTCTCACATGTGGGAAAATATGTAAGCTACTGAGAGGACCTTTTGTCTGCGAATTTAATGGGGGCAATTTGCAAGGGGGAGTGCAAAGGTTCTAATATGCAGTGTGCACAGACAGTAAGCAGGCACATACTTGGTATTTAATGAAGTTCCATGAATCATTAGCCATACAATAACCATTGGGTTCTATAAATCACCTGCAAAAAAGATTTTTTTTTTTATTTTATTTTTAAGGCCAATAAGTTGAGCAGCAGAGCAGAGCACCTCCAGGAGACCAGGAAGCAGGAGGAGAAAGGAAAAGAAAAAAGATTAAAGTGGGCCAATATGATGTGTTGTCTCTTAGCTGGCCTGCCAACCCAAAATTAAATCTTGTCGGTTTAACTTGTTGACTTTACAGGAAAACAAGGCAATAAAATAAAACTTCTCCTAATAAAACCCACTATGATTTGCAAGAGGAAAATGTAGCTGGAAGATCACATGTATTTAAGTCAACTGAAATGGAAAATATGCATGAGGAATTGTTCAAATTTTTTTATTATTATTTTTTATTTTGTCTTTTTCTTGATTAATTCACTCTCCTCCTGACGAAACATCCCTTCAGGAATTACTTGCCTTTAAAAACATCAATCCCTACTGGTACAGCTAAATATAAGCTTAATTTTTTGCAATTAGCAAAGACAAGTAAATCTCATTTTCAAGGCAGACTCTCATAAGCGGAATTTTTTATACTGCAGAACATTCTGCATATAGCTCTGTACCTGACCTGAAAAGACCAAATTTTGGCTGTAATTATGCAGGACACAAACTTCATACCGTGTGATTAAAAGGCAGAATGACCACAATCTTCTGCTGAAAAATGCAAAATTCATTTTAGCTGCCCAGGGGGGCAGACAGAAGATTCTCTCAGTCGCTCAAGTCCCTGCTGAATCTCCCTAAAGCAGAGCAGTCACATCTCACTCCTTCTGAACTCACATATATTCTGAGATGCCACACAGTAAAAAGTCCCTAGGTTAATTTATTTTTATTTTTAGTTTCAGAAAGCCACAGAAAGAGATCAAAGATGATTTCTGAATTTTTGCAGAGCTGGCAATGCCATGTAATAGGACAAAGGGAAAAAAAGCAATATTTGGGACTGATGCTGTGTCTTGTTCACCTCAGAGTACTTTAAAACTAGGAGCCAATTCCCACCCAGTGGAAGTAGAGTGGAAATAACATTTTAGCCTCTTTCCTTTGCTCATCAGTGAAAATCAGAGCCCAAGCCACTCAGCCTAACACACCCCAGCCCTCCCCAGCTAACAGGAGGAATTAAAAACCAGGGACAGCTCTGCAGCTACAGCTAAACTCCCACATTTTGGCTGCTTTTTCCCTCTCACTCCCACTTGGAGATGGGTTATAAAATGCAAATGGCAGCAATCAGTCCCCGAGGTGGCATCCTGCCTGGTGGCATCCTGCCTGCCTATGCTGGTGGCTGAGATAAAAGGAGGTGGCAGCGCGCTGTTAATGCATTTACCTTTAAATACCACTCCTGCCCCCAGTACATCCAAGGGTTTCCAGCCAGCCCCTAATGATCATTTGTCCCCACTGCCATAAAAGCACCACACAGCACACTGGCCTGGCCCTGCCCAAGAGAGGCCCCAGCACTAAAACAGCAGGGAGGTTGCAGGTAAAGAATCCAAATAAATTTGTCCAGAGTGCCTGGGCCCTGCCTGGATCCAGACTTTGCTCCAGCTTCCCATCCCATCCATCATGTCAGGAACCAGAGCAGGGCTAGAGCAGGGAAAGATGGGAACTGGGAGACAAAACAGAGTAGGGGGGCTAAAAGAGAGATGCTGCCATAACCATCTCAAGACACACCACAAGACATAAAAGAGCCTTTTACTGTGACCCTTTCTCCATCCTGAAAGTGATATGGCCAGCAATAAAACAACAAAATCACCAGTGTGATTCTTGAGCTAAGAGCAATGTAAAAAGCTTGGTTTGAAAGAATAATTACCCAATTTTAATTCACACAAGATATTTCAAGTTAAAATGTAAAAATAGCATAACAACGCCTGCAAACACTTTTTATGGTGCAGCTGCAAATAACTGACTGCTATGCAAACTCAATTTTTTTTCAGTTTTAAATAGCTATAATTCATCAGCACAACTGCTATTTTTCCATCTTTAAGTTTATTCCCTGAAAATGATGCCCATTGAGAAAAGAAAGCTCTCTTCTTGGGCAGCTTTTAAAGTTGATATTCAAAGCTGAACTTTAACCTGAGGGAAAGAACTGTTTCATTGACTCTGGGACAGTGGGGAGGGAAAGAAGGTCTGAAAGGAGGAGAAATATTTGAGTGGAACAACATCACACAAATTGAAAGTTCACAGTATTTTCACATGAATTTCAATGGAAAATATTCAGCAGCTTTACCCAGTCCTAGTTCTGTCCACAATTCAGTCACTCTTGTCCTGTGATAATCCTTTCTCCTTTCACTGAAATAAGAGTCATTTAATCACTTAGTGCAGATAGATTGCCAGGAGGTTTAATTAAAACAACCTATTTTAAGTGATCTTAAACAAGAGGTAAATGTATTTATTGTTCTAACATTTGGAGTGGGACAGGGGAGAAAGGAGGAATAACAACCTCTTGGTACACGGTATCATGTTGCTCCTTTTATGAGCCATACGGTAGTGATTAGGAAGCTTAGTCCCTGAAAGTTTGCAGTCCTGCTCTGAAGCACACTGTTAGGATTGTTTTCCCATGCTTCCAAGGCTCTGCTCCCCAACACCAGTGAAGAAGGCAGCAGTGAGTTAATGTGGAAATGGTGATGGCCAAAGACATGGGCAGGGCAATGGCATTTCTGTGCTTCCTCATGCTTCTCTCCCAGAGGAAGGTGTGTGGGCTCTTCCATGGCTTTCTAGGCTCATGACCTGAGATAATAACCTCATGTCCAAACACTTCCAGCTGCCAGGGGTATTCTGATCCTTCTCCAAACATCTTCAGTCATTATTCACAACTTGCAAGCAAGTATAGAACAGAACAGGATGATTTTTCTGTTAAATCACAAGAAAGCGGAGCTTGCAAGTCCAACTAGCAGCTATGCCTTGAGATTCAAAGAAATAAGATGATTCCTATTATACTATATATATATATATATATAGTGGATTTATATTATATATATATAAAAGTGGATTCCCCCCGCCATGTTTCCAGGCTGATTTTTTAACATTCATCTATTTATTGAAAGTATTTCAGTGCTGTGCCTTGGATGCTTAAGGGGTGTATTGGTGTTAGGAAATTAATAAAGGATTATACAAAGCTTCCTCTTTGGGAGAACTTCAGCTGGGATGGTTGGATGAAATACAGGCCTCAAACCAGCCACTTGAAAGATTCCTACCAGTTTCACTGGGTTTCTCCTTGTTAACTCATCTGGATGCTTCACTTATTGCCAGCTCTACTGTGATAATCCTTGCATATGAATGGAGGAACTCCAGTTTGTAGCATTTAATAGTGTGGCAACACAGTAGCTGGAGCTAGATTCAGTGTCTGAGTCAGTTAAACCTTAATTTAAACACTTAACCACTGTGTATTTTGAGTGTGGGCCAAGTCTTGTTCATGCTGAAATTATATGACACGTGCTGAGATGTCAGCTCAAGCTACGCGCCAGAATGCGGTGGGGCGTGAAGGGAGCCTGGGCTGGTGCTGCTCCTCAGCCCAAGCTTTGTGCCTGCTTGGGGACATCATTCCCTGTGGCCAGCACTGGGCAAACAAGGCATCAGTTGGGTCAGCAGGGCAGGGATGGCCAAGCTGGTGCCACAGCCATGCTCCCCGAGTACAGAGCCTGCTGTCCTCCACCAGCATGTCTGTCCCAGGTGTTCTCTGGCCTAAGCTCCCAGCTCCCTGTGGGATCCATGGGCTGCAAACAGCTGTGGAGGGACAAACCACAGCAGGGGCCAAGGGCACAGCCCCCTGCCCAGGTGGCAGCCTGGTGCCATCCCCAGGAGACCCGAGCAGGGACACTGACTCTAAACAATCTCCCACTTACTGCTGGTTTTGCTTGAATCCAAGATAAAAGGGGTACTTCAGACCTGGGAGAAGTTAAAGGTTTGTATTAAAAATTGACTGTCTGGCTTGAAAATTATGGAGCTTGACAGATGGAGGATGAAAGGCTGCAACAGAAGAAAAACATAGGCCACCACCCTTGACACCGCTGACCACCCTGCTGCTGACAGTTTCTTCCCACAGCCCCACTCTCTAAAGCACTTCCCACTTTAAGGAAATGTATCAGAACACAGGAGTTTATCTGCCCTGACCTCTACCCCCAAAGTGAACCCTCTTTCATGTTAATTCCCTTCACAAAACCCACCACATGTAAGGTCTCTGCAGTGCTCTGGCTTATTTGGTTCTCATTATTTGGTGATGCTGGTGCTGGTTGTTGCTGTTATCCTACAGCAGTTAAGCTCTGATCAAGAAATTCTGGAAGCACATTAAATATGATGTCAGGTTTGCTGATTTCCAAAGCGCTGTTATTAGAGAAGCTTTTAAGAAATAAGAACAGAGGAGAATTTTATAGCAAAACATTTTAAATCAAGACAAAAGAACAAATGTCTACGACAGGAAGACTGACAAGATTCCTCTCTTACATTTGGGTGGCACCTTTCCACAGTTATAGCTTAATAGTTCAGAAGCAAAGAACTTCAGGGCATGATCCTCTGACACAAATATCACAAATCACAGCCTGCTTATTCAGCTTAGGTTCCCCAAAACAAGGCAGGCATTAGAAAAACATGCAGAAATGAGGGAAATATATTCACACAGATAGTTATAGCTGGGATCATTTTTTCCAGCAGACCACAAGGACTTTGATGATGAAATGTTTTAATCCCCTTTCATGCTCTGGCTGAACAAAATAATGTTCTGAACAAGACCCCAAAACTTTGCAAGGCAACTTAAAAAGGATGCTCTAACGTTCACCTAGCAGTTCTCCTAACAGAATAAAGTGAGGTCACAGCTGTAGAAAACTCATTCTTAAATATGAATTAATAAATGCTTATAAGAGCTTTTTTTATCTCTTTTTTCCCAGAGCTGAATTTCTGCAGATGATTTTCCTCTGTTGCTGAAACTTAGAAGAAACACACTAATATGGGAGAGGAGGGGAGGGACCCTCACACTGAACAGGAAGAGCAGAAATAATAATTAAGATACCAGACTGTAATGCAGGAAAGGAGAATGTCACTCCTGGCTTTGCCCTGGTTTTCTGTGTGACCTGGAGCTACTCCTCAAAGGGGCTGGGAGCAGGAGCTGGCACCGTGGGAAGAAGCCACAAGCAGGGTGACCTGCACAGAGCCTGGGCTGAATTAAACATCCCAGTGTTCTTGAAATAGCCTGGAGGCCACTGGCAATTGTGATGTGCTGGACAGGGAAGCATTTTAAATCCAAATTTTAAGGGGGTTGGGGGTCTAGAAATCCCTGTCCAAGCTGCTCTGAACAGATGTCAGACCAGGATGTTTGCCCAAAACCCTCTCCCAAATATATACAGCTACATTTCTTCCTATCAAAAACCAAAACAAACAAAGCATAAAGCAAGCAATAACAGAAAACAGAGCAGAATTTACTCTCACAGTCCAGACAAATGATATGGCTGAGCTAATCTAAAGCATCCCTACTGCCAGGAGGGGACAATTCTCCCTTTACTGCTTCCCCCTTATTTCCTCTTGCTCCAGTCCCTCCCCTCTATAAGCTCTAAAGCTTATTTGACTGGATAGTGAGAGCCTCTAATCACAAACCCAATGAAAAACTGATCCATCAAAATATAGTTTTCCACAAGATTAGTGGGTTAAATTGCCTCAGCATGTGGTCAGAGGAAGGCAGGACCTGCATGAGACAGTGATTGGGGTCAGGGCTGGAGAGGGAAATTTGGCTGTTGGGGAAGGTAACCTGTGCCTCTGACACAGGAGATGCAAGCCAGATTTTATTCCCACCTTTAATTAATGTTTCTTAGACCCAGGAATACATAGAGGTGAGCAAGACTCCTATGCTTTTATTTTTACTGCATTTTCTTGCAGCCCCAGTGCCAACACACCCCTGTGACTCTCCAACCTCTCTGTGCCAGCCAAGGGAGAAGCTGTCACACTGCACATGGGAACATCAGCAATATTAAGTGCAGGAGATAATGAAAGAGGCACCAGTGGCAGAAGTGGCTGTCACTGACACTGAGCTGGGAGCCCAGTCCCTCCTCATGACACAATGACATGGTTTATATTTCTCATAGCAGGTGATGGAGAGGCTGAGGAGCTCATCTTTCCCATCACAGATGTGTCCAAGATGATGGACAAAATTACATCTTGAATCTCTCTCACTCTTCCTGCTACCCAACAATCGTATCTTTTCCAGCCCTTGGTGTGGGGACTGCAGCTCCAGTGCGTGTCCCTTCTCCTTCCCCCTCCCCAAACAATGGCATCACTACAAGGTTACACACACAACTCTTGTCTGAAATACATCTCCTGCTTCCCAAATTAAAGATCAGCTCAGGGGGCTATGGGCTGAAGGCACCTAAACTCTCTAAGCAGTTTAAGTCTGTCTGCAGATAAATAGGGATTTTGAGAACCTAAGTTTTCTGCTGGTGGAGGGGACAGAGCCTTTAGGCACCTGGGCTGCCCATTGTGTCAATCCCCCACTTTGTTAGACAACAGAGGAGGAATCTGACTCTTTTGTTTCTCAGATCAATTATTGTCACTGTGATTTTACACCCTAGAAGGACACAGTGCTTCAGGAACAATGATTACACGTGCAACAGGGCGTTTTTTCTTAAAAGAAGCAGCATAAAAAAAAGTATTGCTCTTCAGCACAACGTGGCATTTGGACACAGGACCACCAGGGTGATGGGGATGTTTTGCCTCTCCATTCATCCATTTTTAAATCCATAAGTTGCTACAAAATGAACAGATGCTATTAACACTTCAGTGGATTTGCGTGGAAACTGTGATTCATCCTCAGCAGCAAGTTAATATAAACACATGAGATTGCCTTCAATCTGCTTCCCAAGCCCTGAGAGGGCTCACAGAGTCAAAATAGAGATTTCTGCAGAAGATTCTTCTGGCTGCACACACAGAATAATTGTCTAATTTAATCATGGATGCCAGTTGCTTGTAGCCAAATGCCAAATGTGGCTTATGGTGTGGTATTTGCAGTGAAATAGATGTGAAATAATTGCACCAGGTAGGAATGAAGGTGGAATACTTCCATCACTGAAGCCTGGAAGAGGTAGATGATTTTATATCTATATTCAAAAGCTTAGCCTGTGCCAGTGAAAGAGTGACACAAATGACCAGAAATCTCCTGAATCCCAAACACAAGACAATTTTATCACCATGTGATAAAATTACTTATTTCCTATGTAAAAACCATAGGAAATTAAAAAAAGTAGAAGCTGTTATTCAGCTGGGCACTGGAACAAAAGGATATTTTCTAAACCATTTCAACTTCTGTATCATTCTAATGCCTAATTTATGCTCTGTAAAGGTGTACTTAGAGGACACCTTTATTTGTGGTCAAAGCCTGGGAGATCTCATCAATTCAGTTCAATCCTGGCACTGCAAAGTTTTCTGCATGGCCTTGGTGAAATGTGACATTATGGTCCAGCCTTCTGCCCCTGAAAATGAGCTTAATAACATCATTTACTCTCTCCACTGCTCCGTTCAAATTATTCATGAATTTTTCAGGGTAAGAAAACATCTGCCATATGGCAGCAAATACCAAAGAGCCCTGCCTTTAACTGCAGGCTCTGGGCTTTTCTATGGCACAGATAACTCTGACTTAGAATAGCTGTTTTGGGGCAGGGATAATTGTTCTGCCACAGCAAATTACCAGAAGTGGAGACAACTGGGCCAAAAATGCAGATTAATGAAAAGCCATTTTTTGGTGTGTTTGAGAAGATGCTGTTTGGAAAAGTAACCTTTTAGGGATCTAATGGGTGCTGGGACGGAAACCAAAAGAAAAGGTTTCTAAACTAGGTGATAGCCTGGTGGCTGAGGCATTTTTCTGTAATGGTGGAAAACAACAGAGGGAAACTTGAGTCTGGATCACCCATTCCCTAAGAAACTGGTCCAACAAGCACCAGATCATTTTTAAACACCCTTTTTTGTCTTTTTCAGTGAAAAAAATCCAAGCCATCTTGATTCTCTCCTGTTAAAGAAAGGAATACTTTCTGGAGCTTTAAAACTTTGGCAGGACAGAAAAAACACCTTGTCTCCCCTCTTAATTACAACTACAACTCCCTAACACAGTCCAAGATGAAATACCCTTGTTTTTGTGCTTGGCCACTGGAAATATCACAGGTATGAAAAAATTTCATGCAATTATGTGATTAGGGGCACTTCCCAGACTTTTGCTCTTTTCTCTTAATTGTCAGGTTCTGTTCAAATACATGAAGTCTGTAGCTCTTTCCTTTGTGTGAATAGCTTTCTCAATCCCTATACAACTTAATATTCTGTTGCCCTATTAAGCTAGCCATGCAGAAAACGGTTTCTAGCCAAATAATAGGAATAGAAAACGTATGAACTCTATACCTCAATGAGGTGTTAACTTCAAAGCCTTGTTATTTGGGAGTTGGGGCCATTTAAATGCTGACATTATTAGGCAAGGAAGTCTAAGAAACAAGCACTCAGTGGGAGTCAAAGATCTTTTTAAAAAGCATTTTCTTTATGCTCATCACACCCCAATTCATTTAGGATGGGCTCCTGTTCTATGCCTACACGTTTCCTAATTAAGACTTCTTTCCTTGCCACAATGTTTAGGTTGGAAGGAGTCTGAGGCTCTCCCTGTACCCCCTTCATGATTGGCATATTTTTTTTCTTTCCCCTCTCCCATCTCCCTGGTTGTAATTACATTACAGTGGCTTATCTCTCCATCAAAGGATGGGTAAGTGGTCCCTTTATAAACCTGCTCGGAGCAGCTGTTGGCCAGTCAGGGAACACTGAGGCCTGACCAGAGCTACACTTTCCCCAAAGGGCTTACCTATATTGTGCTGCACTGAATACCATGTGAATCGGTGTAGACAAGAACAAATAGCATTCAGCACATGTCAGCTAAGTGCAGTTTTAGCCTGGCCTCATCAGTGTTTAATCATGATTAGCTGACATGCACAGTTTATTGCGGTCTTCACCAGCCAACATATTGTGACCAGTATTACGTCAATTACTCAGTTACCCAAAATTGCATCCAGACATGATTAAATCCTTTCATTCCTATGACTTTGTGAACCCAAATTTGGCTCTTTGGGACCTGAGCAGCCAAGACTCACATCTAGGTTTGGGCCAGCTCTTGCTCAGAATGATGCAAAGCCTCTGGACTGTCCCCTCAGTGACAGCAAGGCACAGCTGCAGCGCAGGCAGGGATCTCAGACTGGCTGCAAGCTCAAAGCAATGAGGTCAGAGCACCACAGGCTTCAGCTGGCAAAGAGACAAATAACTGCTCCTGGTTTCAGGTAGGGAATGCCATTTGTGTCTCACCCAAAGCCCAAGGTGTTGCAGCTTTCCTGCTGCAAAGGCCACGTTGGCTTTGCAGAGCATCCTGCAATGCCACACTTGACTGCAGCTTGGGAGGATGGTGCTCACTGAGGCACTGCCAGAAACTCAGTCCTGCTGGGAGAAAAAGTGGGATTGATATGCTAAATATTATGAAATAATGCTCCTTTATTCCTCAGATTCTTGCATTGCTAGCATTTAAACGAGTTTTGTGCAGATGCACTGAAAGAGCCCCACATTTGCTGCAGCAGCAGCTCCACACAGGCTCTTCCTTAGGTCTCATTGGAGCTGCCCATTCATATGCACAAGATCAGCCCCCAGTTTACCCCATTCAAGCCTAATTCCAGCTTCAGTTCCAAAAGCAACACACCCTTAGCAAGACACTCTGCTGATACTAATGGACTCAGAAATTTTCAGTATACTCAGCACACTCAGCATCTTGCTATAACTTCATATCCACATCCAACTCATCAACAATTGCCTTTTTAAATTTTCTTTTTTTTTAAACTTCTTTGAATTATTTCTAGAAATCCTACAGACTGGGTGAATGGCAGAAACCATAATATATGTTTTTCTAGTCCACATCACTTGCAGAGATTTCACAGAAGAATAGTAGGCAGTTGATACCTTTTCAGCTGAAGTCCCCCATTCTACTTCTGCACCCAACAAAGATACAGCCAATGTACGTATTATCCCTTTTTAAAAATAAATTTATTTCCAGAAAGGAAAATGTCTTATGGGCCCTTCTTCTAAGCTTGCATGTTGTGGGGTCGATGGAAGATCACATCTTCTAATGGTTCCCGCTCCTGCTAGTGCAGAGACACCAAGTTTGGGAACAAAAGGCATTATTCAGCTCCTGGGAGCAGAACACTGGCATCTATGTTTTGTGGACTATTTGAAGCCTGAGATTTTTAGGGGTCAGCAGCCTCTCCAACCCCTGTGCTCATTTTGCTGGCACCCCTTGGGCAGGACAGCTACAACAAGAAGAATCTTTCCGAGACCTAGGGATCCTCAGGCTCCCAGAACTGGCAGCTACTGTGTGCAGGGAAATTCTGAGCTGTGCACTGCTGAGGCCACATCTGGCGTGAAATGTATTTACCATAAGCACCCCGACCACACTGAGGCAATGTTTAAAAGCTACAGTGTTTGCAATTAAATCACCATGAATCAGTCATCTGCTCTCTACATTTTTTCCTTCCTAACACAGCAGATTGCTGAAATATTCATGCATACATTTTCTTTACATTTTCTTTCCTAATCTTCTTCCTCCCAGCCTGAATCTGAGGAGCAGGAAAGTATAACATGCAAACCCAGAAATATTTGTTATATTTGGATGTCTGGCTGTGGCTCCCAGTTGTGGTATGATTCCAGGTAAAGAGAAGCAAGCTTTGCTCACCAAAGTTAAAATCTGGCACCAATTCTGCTTTTGCTTATTTTGGTACAAAACAGGAATTTCTCCTCTTTAGTCAGTAGACTTGTACCATGAGGGTAAATTAGAGGGGAGGCAACTCAGCATGTAATAAACAGGAGTGAGAAAAGAGAACCCTTCAGGAGGCACATATGAATTGGGTAATTTGAGAAAAATCAAATAATCCAAGGGGATAAACTGAAGCTACTTTGCTAAAAAAAATATTTAAAAAATACCAAAACTGCCCTTACTCAGACTAGGACTATGAGGTTTAAAGCCTGATGAATTCTACAAACTTCTGAATTACTAGGTAAGCAGCCCAACAAGATTTTCCTGCCAATATGATGAGCAGCTTCATCTACCTCTGTCATTGCCATTCCTGTGCCTGACCCAGGCAGGATTCCATGGATAAGGTGCCAGTTGTACCAACAGTTTTGGAGAGTAGAGGTTAGAAAAAGACCCATGAGAAGAACTGAAAAGTAACAAAATCAGGAAAGTGCACTATCAACCTAACAAGGAGAATGTTAGGGGAAAATAAATGTGGGAAACAGAAAAAGCAACAGGCAGATCATCAGTGTAACTGCCATAGGTATTCCTGGAACTGGAAATAAACACCACTAGACTAAAAAGCCTACATTTCAATTATTACGTATTAGGTCCTCACCTAAGGACCTAATACTTAATAAGCACCTAATTAAGTATTATGTCTCCTCACCTCAGTATTGACAGATGGGATATTATATTAATTAAATATAATTAATACAATATATAATAATATAATATATGCATCATATTTAATATAATAGATTAAATATATAATTTAATGTATTATATAAAATATTTACTATGATATTAAATATATATTTAATATAGAAGATATATTTAATATAATATATTAAATATCATTAATATAATATATCAGTCACTTTTAGATGAGGGTTATGCTCATTATTACTTTAAATATTGTCAGAGTCTCAACTGTTCAAGCAGAAATGCTAAAATCAGTAAAATACATTGCTCCTAAATATTTCTGACAGGGGCTAATCCAAGGAAACTCTGCAGCTTGCACTAGAAAGTGGGTAGCGAAGGTGAGCACTAAGTGTCATCTCATGAAGGATTTCTGGAGTTATAAACCGTGGTTTGATTATTCCCATTTTATAGAGGAGTCAGTGAGGCAAAGGGGGTGGTTTTGTCCCATGGCTGTGAATGGAAGCTCCAAGAAGCCCTTGTTAAGCACATGGAAACTGCTAATCCATAACTCAGGCTTCCTCCCAAAAGGTGGAAGTGTTTAAGCAGCCCCTTGGGGTCTGACTGCACTCATTTGAGCTGTGTTTTGAAAGGTGCCTGTCTCCCTCTCTGTGCCACCATGAACACATGGACATCACTACGGTTATTCACTCCAGGACTGATTTTATTAGTTAATTTTAATAGTTACCGTTTCATAGTTACAATTGCACCCAAACCATGAGCTGTGGTAGCCAGACTTACTGGGAGAGGCAAGTAAGTGGGGGAAAAAAAATTAAAAAATTAAGGAAATTAAGGATATGCTTGGCCTAAGTTTTAGGGGCTGTCTTATGCTGGTTTCACCTGATTTTTCCCCCTGCAGAGTCCCATCCCCCAGCAGTGCCTCCTGTCGTCAAGGGCTGCACTGGACTGTGCCATCAGCAAACCTCCAACCCTTCCAAAGGAAAAAGAGAACATGAATTAGCTGAAATAAAAGACCTTGGCCAGATTGCTTTGTTGGATAAAGCACCTTTGTTGTAAGAATGTGGGAAAGGAGAGTCCAACCACAGCTCATCCAGATTCCTTAGGCACACACACCCAGTGATATGTAGTTGTGAATATTTTCCACATTTATGTCTGCTAACCAAACTAACCAGTTTTTACTTGTCTAATTACTGCCAAAGAAAGAGGAACTGTCAGTGCTTTAAGAGTTACGCCAAAGCACAGGGTGGGTTCTCTCTGATTCATATGCTGCATGTCTACAGAAACCAAGACCCAGCATCAGGAATGCCAAGCACTTAAAAAAGCAGCAGTCCAGCTCTATGGTGTATTTTTTAATCTAACTCCCTCATTAAATTAATGTTATTCCTAACTTTCCCAGCAATTTAGCAGCCTATCAGCCATTTTATCAAAACACAAGGAAACACAAAGACCTTTGGGGGGTAAAAGTATGGGACCTAACAGAGTGTGCGATGTTAATGAAGTTTTATTCCTCTTTGCCAAGTGAATGAACGTCATCCCATCTCTGACTCTCTCTTTAGCTTCATTGGTACACGACATTACTACAGGAAGTAGATGAAATAAACACTTTTTTTTTTCTTTTACCAAAGTGGAAAAAATCTCTTGAGCTTTGCACACAGAAAGACATGGAGGTGATGCCTTTCTGAAAATCATCACCACCATTAAAAACCCAAAATCCTCATAGTCCAGAAAATTTTCAAGAAACTTGGCCAATTTTGGTCTTTCCACTCCCAGTGAAGATATAAGTTAGTGGAAGTGTAAGGTGAGGATGCCAGCTACCTCCTCTACATCCAAAAACTGGTCCTAAATCTCATAGGAAGAGAGGTACATGACACACAACAAGAAAGAAAATTTGGGGTAATCCAAGGACATTGGAGTGGATTAGAATCAGGATGGAAAATGTGCTCTAATAAAGCCCTGTAACATTATTACCATAATGCCATCTGCACATGGCTTTGTGAGGATTTATTTCAGGTTATAAGGAGATGCACAGGGAAGCAGATAATTCTGGATGCACAGGAATGCAGTGCTCAGCCTTGAGGTGAATTTGCAAGGTGAGCCCGAACCCTTCCAGAGGACTGAAATTTCTGCCCATCCATATTATTCCCAATGCTTCTTATCTCTGTCTGTTATTCAACTACAGGATTTGACCTCCCCGCTCAGTCTTTTCATCTGCAAACTGCAAAAATCAATATTCACCTTTCTTGTGGAAAAGGATTTTAGAATTAGAGAGATGAGTGTGCTGCCTCTCACCACGGAAAGACCCCAGACAAATGCACAAAAAAAGCCAAGGTTTTGATCTAGGATGGCCACTATTCCATGCACTGTGGAATGAAGGAATGGTGGGCAGGAAAAGGTAGACATTCCTCCTGGGATCTACAAAAGTAGCTGTCTAAACCTGGAGATTTCACATCTAGAACCACACATGTGATGCCCCTTTATAAACCCTCCTGCAATTTACTCGTCACAGTGTCCTCGACAGGTAAATTAACTTAATTACAACCATCACACACTTGGGGAAACTGGGACACAGCAAAGAAGCAGCTCATTGTCACCACTGGCCAGACCTTTCTGATGGGTAAATCACTTGTCAGAAAACACTTTCAATTCAAGCTTTCATTTCCTAACATAGGATACAACCCAACACCCTGAGATTAGCCAAGTGTCCCTGAGGTTATTCAGAGGCAAACCAGGGTTTGTTTTATTTGTTTTGAGTGAAATTACACTGCTGAAACGGTGTTGAAGAGAGAAGGGTTTTGGTTCTACAAATCTTGCACCTTGCAAATTCAAGTAGCCTGCCCAGACAGTGCATTTTATGCTATGCTGACATGTATATAGAGGAACAGTTGAAGCAAGAAGCCTCATATCCATGATTTTAGCAGGAACAAGAAGGATACTGTTCAGGAATCTTTGTTATACCCTCAGATATGCTGCTGGTGGTGTCAATATCAGTTTCCCAGGGACAGGTTCTAAATGCCCAAATGAAAAGTGACTCCCCTGGAGTCAATTAGCCCAGGTCTTCCCTTTCAGTGTCCAATTGGAGACCAAAGGATCTTGTCACAGTTGTGTTCACAGCCAGCGAGTAGCTAAGTCCAGCACAATGTCATTCATTTCCATGGTAAATGCAGTTTTTGGGGAGAAATTTGGGGCTGTATCACCTGCTATTTAGGAGACAAGTGATAAATTCATGGTCAAGAAATATACAACAACAAGTGAAGGCACAGACAAATCAACCTAAGAGAAGTAAAACAAGTTTTCAAAGTGACTTTTGCTTAACAACAACTCCTACCCAATAGAAAAACTGCACTGTCAGTGGTAGAGAGAGATTAGGGAAAACTTGCATCACCAGAAAGTTGACCCAGAGAAAATTGCTGTCTAGAGAACTGCAAAGGAGAATCCAGTCCTTTTCCTGCCCTGAGCAGATCAGGTTTTGAGGATTTTGTGCAAGGCTTGAAACTATTTCCAATGCTAAATGTTAACAAGGCTTTCAGATAGTCCTGGGATGTTGGGATGTAAAGGCCAAATGAGATCTGTTTACACAAGCAAAATGGATATTTAAATAAAAAGCAGCCACCATGAAAAATGTTTTTAAAAATGCTGTTTTGGTTAATGCAACATGCTGTTCTTCTGCCAATAAAGGCAGTTTCTGATCAGGACATGCCGTGCTTTCCCCTGGAGATTTTGCAGGCAGGGTGGTCTTCCATGAGGGAGGGAAAGAGCTTAGTTAACATTACACATCCTTCATATATGCAGGCTGGTAAATGTAAGGCATTGCAGCTGTGCAGTTTGTCACCAAAAACCAAGCTGAAAGGAGCCCAAATGCAGGAGACTGATGGGAAAATGACCCAGTCACTCTCAACACCTTTGAGTCTCCCCCTTCAAAATAAAACAACTTCTTGCATTTGTGCAGTCTTGGTCTTTAGAGAGAATAGTCAGATGGGAAAGACAGGGGAAAAAAGGGACAGTTCAAAAATACCCAATAAGCGATTTATTATTTTCACATAGAAAGTCTGCAGTGCCTTTAATCTGCATTAAGTTTATTTTGATAGGAAAAGTCTTTGGCACTGGGAGAAGACTGCACTTTGTACCACAGAGATCTAAATCCATTCTGGAGGCATGAGCTGCTCTAAAGACCTCAGCTTCCCTTGCCTTTACAGATGCCTGTAGAAATCACCTCTGCGCAAAGGAGGGATGTAGCTGGCAAATCAAGTGCATTTCAGTGGGATAACATATTGCTTCCATTTAAGAAAGCATCCTCAACCAGTGCATGTTTAAACCCAGTGAGACCTGAGCACAGCTAAAGCTAAACATGTGCTGGAGTCTTTTTGTGAAACAGATACATGTGAGGAAACACTGATCAGTTGGAATATGGGACTCATTCTCTGGTTCATCCCCTCTTTTACCCCTAGAATTTCCAGAGTCTGAAATGTAAAGAATCCATCTAAGTTACCAGGGAGATGTTTATGTAATTATATGTGTACAGCAGGTACAAAGAAATCCTTTTAATATCATAAACATGGTGGTCACTTTCCAGGCTAAACAATTTACTAAGATCACTTGTTTTTATATTGGCAGATCTTTAAAAAAATCTGCAAGTTGGAAATTTTCTGTCTCTCTTAGAGAGGTGAAGCAAAGTAATCAAGCCATACTATCTGACAGGTACTAATTCCAAGAAAATAGATATTACACCAATTTTCCATATTATTATTATTATTATTATTATTATTATTATTATTATTATTATTATTATTATTATTATTGTTTTCCATCCTGTGCAAGGCAAGCATTTGAAACAGGGCTTGAATATAAGATTATTATACCATTAGAACCATTCTCCTTTACCTCTGTGATTAAAATTAGAAAGACTTGGGAAACCCGTTTATCAGATTTCTTAAATTCCAAAGGTTTTAGCTGTTAAACTTCAGCTCTGGCAAAAAAGAATAATTTAGGAAAAAATGCCATCACTTTTTCTAATCTCAGCCAAAACTTATTCTGAAAGAATTTCCACTGAAATAGATGGGATAGTTCACAAAGTCGAGCCTCTCAGCATACATACAGGAGAAGGAATGTTGCGCGCTATTTTGAATCATTTTCCTACTCCCTTATTCCCAAGTTATAATATATTCAAGATGGCCACTTCAGCTTTCAGGCTCACAGCTTGGAGTGCTGCTCCAAACGTGTATTCCCAGCTGAGATGGGATCACCAGTGAGTGGGACCAGCATATGGCTCACCACATGCAAGAGCCCAGTTGGACACGCAGCCCTGGCCATGGCTGATTCCAGCTGGGAGTTTGTGACCCACCACATTCCTGCAGAGATTGTGCCACCATCCCTCTTCCCTCCCACTTCCTCGGATTTGCCATCTCTTTTGGCAGAGCCTCCTGACAGGTTTTCGGGCATGAGTGAAGTGGTTAGGGTGGATCAGCAGAACATCTGCCCATGTGCGGAACCTGGGCAGCAGTGCTGGAAATCTCCTGTGGGACCCAGCTGAGGGCACCTTCAAAGCTGCTTTTCCCACAAGTTAGCAGCTATGAGGAGGAAGAAAACACAGCCCCATTCCAAGCTAGGATAATCCCATTTAAGGCTGATGCATCCCGGCGATGTAGTCTCAAAAATACAGCGAGAGTAAGGATTTATAGTTTTTACACAACAGCAGAATCATCAATAGGGTTATAAACCAAGTGCTCATCAGTAACACCATGATTTTGCTCATTTAATTCAACCTAATTCAGGTCCTTCATGGCAGCCTTTAAGACATGATGAAATCTTACTTTCTAGCTTCCATTCACCCAAATTCCATGAGATACCAGGCTCATGCTGCAATGACCTCCACAATCACACTTAGCTCTTTGCACCTCAGGCTGCAAATCTTTCAAATTTGTCAGGTGTATATTCTGCACATAGGACAGAAAAGCCCCAAATCTTGATACTGCACACGAGTAACCTGCTTTTAGACCTTTAACAGGCATATACTTAGACCAGATGGCCTACTTAATACCACAAACCATGAAAATCAATCTTGAATTTCTTTATAAAACACCTAAATTGCTGGGGCTTGCACCAAGATATCAATCCCATAATTCTGAAATTAAACAATTGCAAAATCAATGTTACAAAAATAACATATGGTAATACCAGTTTTGGAAGTTTAGAGAAATGGGGCACAGCTACAAGCTACTCACCTTGTGCAGTCTTGATGAAGCACTCATATAAACACAAGGACACTCGAAAGGAACATGTTAATTACAATGTCCTGGAGGAAAATTCTCAGACTGCTACAGAAAACACCAAGATTTTGGGATACTCATCCAAAACATGAGACAGAGGATATGAAGAGATGTTACAGTGCAGAAAAGTTGTGCTTAGAAATCCTTGGTATTTTACAAGTCCCAACCAGGTATCCCCAAAATCAGAGGAGGAACTTGAAGGAAGAAGAAAGTCATGCTTAACAACAGGTCCTTGGTACTTAACGAACCATTAGCTTTTGATATATATGCATCTCATGTACATATTCACACATTTCATGAGCCATAAATATTTACCATGTAGGGATTTCCTCTTTGCTTTTCCCCCCAAATAATACTATTTCAGAAAACTAAATTACAAAAATAAAAATAAAATTTTTCCCCTCTGAGTTGTATATTGAAAAGAACAAAAGAACTAAGAGGTCTGACTCTCCAACTTTCTGAGACTACTGTCATTACTAAATGAATAAAGTAACTTTATGACGAAAATAATTCTTAGAAGAAAAATGTCCAAATATTAATATCTCCCTACCTTTTAGTAGGAATGGGTAATTTTAAATTTCTGCTGCACTAACTGCTCTGAAATACCAATGCAAATTGATAAAACCAGCCCAAACTGATCTGATTTAGCTCCTTTTTTTTTTTTTTTCTAGAGAGTGGAAATTATTTTTTGCTTTTTTCCTGACTTGTGAAAGACACCAGGCAGTGATGTGAATGATGTGGTGAAAGCTCTGAAGAAAAAAATATCTACTTAAGTCAAGGAATAGCGGAAGTGGTCACTCTGCAAGGTCATTTTCCTGTGAGACTCTGTGACAGCTGGAGAAAATTAACCAAAATATCTGCATTCCAGAGAGGTATAAAAAGAAGAAAGAAAGGGAGGGGAGGGGTCCAATATCATGTGGAAACCTGTAGGAATGGCAATAGCATTTTCTATATGGGCTTGTTCAATCTGGTTTCCTGACAAAAATCTACAAAAATAGGAGGAGATTTTTAAAGTCTCAGAGGGTAGTCAGGCAGCCAGCTCCCTTAAAAGTCAGCAGGACATTCATTAAACTTGAACAGATTAGCTGCATTGGATCTTTTCTCTGATGCTGGCACAGGGGCCACACAGAAATCTTATTCCCAACACTTTATTATCACTTAAAGCCTCATAGATCAGTCACACTTCCAGAGTGGAAGAGCTTGGAAGACAGCAATAATACCAAGGTATCAGATGGGTTCTTTTGTTTCCATGTTTATATTTCAAGGAAATAGCCAGTAAATGCCAAATTTCTTCCTACACTATTTCTGAATCCCCAGCATTGCTTTTGTTTCGCGATAAAGTGAAACCAAAATTTTTTCAAACATTTTAAAAATTGATTTGTGTTCTTTTAAAAAATCCCACAGGTTTTCATGCCCTATTTCTCCCAGGCCAAAACCAAAATTGAACTTTAAAGCCCGAATCCTGTCAAAATTAGTGCATTTTTGTGAAACATTTTGACTCTGCCGAAGTTGAATATTAATCAAAACCATCCCTTCCTACCTTCAGAGCACTTCCATCCCTGGATGGATCCTCTGGTCATTTCAGATTACTCTGCAAAGAAAAAGAAAGAAAACAAAGTTTCTTTGAGATGAAGCAGCTCACTGTTGTAATTTCAAACAATGAAATCAATTCATGCAGGAGAGATTCTGAGGTAACAAAACTCTGCCCAAGTCCCTCTGCAGACCCAGGCTCAGGCACTCCCTCAATGGGAGCAAGACAGACAGAGGGACACAGGCAGGACTCAGGAGATGACATCCATGAGTAGAGGCAAATTAAAGGGACTCAAAAGCAGAATTAAGATATTTTTTTCAGACTCTCAGGCATGACTGTTGAGGTGAGGGTTTCAAAACAGCACAGCTCTCATTTGAGTAACTAAATTTTACAGACCACTGTATCTGTGACCTCCCACTGCAAGGTTTCCAAATTTCCCTCTGAAAATTCATCTACCTCTTGAGGTTTTTTCAGGAAGCTGAGCCTTCCCAAAAGCCCTGTGCTAAAATCATAAAATAACTGAAAGGAGGAAGAAAGGCAAACAAATACTACAGAGAACTTTGAGACATCTCAACCCACCCCAGATTATCTACAAGTGGAGAAGTAACCACTCCACATCTGCAGCAAGGCTGTGCTTTGTGGTGAGAACTGGACATTCCTGCTCACTGCTGGTTTCACATTCATTACACCCAGGGTATACTTTTAGTTAGCAAAAGCAGAATCTGTGGAGAAAGCTGCAGAAGGATTTCACGTGGTTTCCAAAACCTAACACAGCAACTCTGTACTCTCTCCATTGCAAAACACCACCAAGTGTCTTCTCCTCATAGCTTGACCACTTTGTTTAAAGTCCCTGTCCACAGTTATCATAATGTCACTGCTCTTCACTTAAACTGCCTGAGAAAATCAGGTTATCTATTTTGTGGAGCAAAAAGAAAACAGTGTCTGATTAGGGAAGACAGATTCGTTTGGTTTTGTTTTTTCAAAATTTATTTTGATTTGCCTGTTCTCTCTTTTCCTTTATCCTTCAGATGATAAAGAGCTGTGAAGGAAATAAGAGAGCTCCAAAAGCAGAAAAAAAGAAAAGGATGTGGAAGTTTGCATTACTAACTCCACTTAATGCTAACCTCATGTTGTGTTTGGAATTTGTATCTACCTGGAATGTCCAGGTAGATACAAAAATTTCCCCCACTATTTACAGGACAATGGTTAAAATAAGCCTTAAATGGTCCAAAATCTGAACTTCACCAATTCAAAACTCAGGTAACTGTAAAACATGTTGAATTCATTTCTTCTTTAAGGAAGTATTTAATTTGTGCTCTTCTTGTTTAATTTTTAAATGGACCAGAAGCAGAAGTTCAAAATGTCACATTAAGCCTTGCTTTCATAAGATTGCTGCTTGAGCTTTACCTCAGTGAGATTCAGAAAACTCCAGATAAACTGTTCAGCTTGTTATCTGAACAAAAATGCTGATCATCTGAGGATTACTCAGCTCCCTATCTTTACCAGACACCTTTTTTTTACCCATTAGTGCCTCTAAGCCACCATAAAGCCTCTCTCCACACACGAGTTTCCCTGACCTGGTCACGGCTGTGTTTATTCCTGCCATGGAAGCGGCAAGCTTGCCAGAGCAGCTTTCCTGGCTACTCTAACTACTTATTGCTGCTGTTCATAACGAAGGAGAAGGGAAGTAGTTCATGAGAACCTTACTGGTACCTGTCATATTTCTCTCTCAGTGCTTTTCTGCGGTTAATTTGATTAATTTTTAAGAGGTAAATATTGAAATACATTCATTGACATCCCGTTATCTGTAGTTGTTTACATATAGGGGACAAATCCTCTCCTCCACTCAAAGCCAAAATAAACAGATCTTGTACAGGCAAGTTCCAGACTGTCTGGGGGTGTTGGATTTATCACCACAGACTGCAGAGCTGTTTGATGCCTGTTCCTGCACCCCAGGTATGACTTTTTGCAAAGTTGCTCTGTTCCTAGAGGATCTTCAGGCACAGTTAGTAGCTTTCAGCCTTGAGTGAAGCAATGTCAACTAAGCAACCTTTTATTTTTACATTCTTAATTAATAAAGAGAAAAAAGACATGACAATGTTAAAAGAAGATATTTGGCCTATTTACCTACCTTGACTGTGAGCCTGAAAAGCACTGTAAAAGGCTGAGTGATCTGACTTCTTAACCTAATTTTCAAATTAGCTAATTTTAATGAGAGAATAAAGTATGCAAAAGCCCCTCACACCTTTCTACTAAGGTGTGCAGTATCTTCATACCAACAATTGCAAGGACAAAAGGATACTAAATTCTTCTTTAAAAAGTCACAGAATAATTCACTAACCAGTCTCCTAATTCTTCACTGAATTCACTGTTTGAAAATCTACCAAGCCTTCCTCAAACAAAAAGAATTTGTAGTAAATTAGCTATTGATATATATATATATATACCAAATAATAGTGTCCCATTCAGGAAAAACCAACACTTTTATGCTTCAAATTATTATATTTATTACCAAATATATCAATCTGAAAACATGTATTTGATAGGAGCATGGAGAGTAATGTTGAACTCATATTGATCTGTGAATCTGTCTGCAGCAGAGCTGAAAACCAAAATAAATACACAAGTAAATGTTACCAGTACTTATCATACAGGGTGATGTTCTGGTATTTGCTTTCATGTAAGAACATTCCTCATCAAAAACTTATTTTCCCTGGATTATCATTTTTAAAAGAGATAAGAAGCTTTTGAATTATTTCCTGCTACTAGGAAGGTGAGTAGATTATAACTATTTTTGTTCCATGGATCAATCTCCATTGCTTTGCATACAGGGTAGACTTAAAATGTTGCCATTAACAATTTACACCCACTTGCTGGCCATAAATGACTTTCCAGGTCCAAGGCAGTGGATTGTAAAACTGCTGACTTCACTGCTGGAGCACTGCAGCAGAGAAGAAACTGGATGAGACAGAGCAAGTCCTAAATGCCTTCCATAATTAACAAACATGGCAAGACAAGTTATGAAAAACAAAAGCAGACTGGACAGATTTATGCTTGAAGTCTGGAACTTTTTGAAGGACTGTCCAACTACAAAAGCCTCTTTTGATCTATATTAATTGAAAGCAGTTAAAATTCAATACACATTTACAGCCACAGGTTTAAAACTGACTCCTAATCTTGCATCGATCTGTAACCCACTGGTCAGACAGGAATGCCTTCCTTCTGGAGAGGATACAAGTCTGATGGCAGCTGTCCTCAGTTCCAGCTGGAGAGTTTCACAGCTGTGGCCTCAGAATTCCCTGATCTCAATCCTGGGAACATCCACAATGAGGATCATCATCACTCGTGGAAGTGATGGGGCCTCTGCAGATGAAGCCACTTGTTCCTGGGTTGGTTTCATGAGGTAATAAGAGAAGAGGATTCAGCTGGGTCTGACAGACTGCTTCCTGAGCTGATCTGAGATACAGAGAGCAGCATCTCCCTTTTTTTTGGGAGGCAGGAGATGGAGTTCACAGTTAGCAGTGGCACTGGGCAGCAGAGTGAAACCACCATGAGCGTGCCTGTAGGGGGATGCAGCCAGCCCCGCCTTTGACCAGGTAAAGTAAGGAATAAGGAATCCACAAACCACATTTATTCCCAAGGTTGCTTTTAGATTAAAGCCTGCAGGGCAAACCTGAACTGCCACCAGACAACAGGACTCCATCTCACACGACAGGGACAGATCAGAGAACTGCTTGCCCTGATCCAGCAATCTGCACCAACACTGACTGCAGGAGCAACACTCAAGCCCAGCTCTGAATCTTCTCACAAGCCAAGCCACTTTTGTACCTTATATTCAAGGTTCATGAACCCCTACCCTTTCAGATCCCCCTAAAACCACTGAGAGGTAAACAAATTCTGCTTGAATATTTCATTACATTATGTAGGAGGGAGGAGAGCTCTGCTAAAGAGCTTTCACTATTGTGCTGTCTTGACTAATAGTTTGTGTGACATGCATAAGGAAGACCAGATATTTGCAAATTTAAGGATTTTTTTTGCCCTAGGACAGCTTGTAAAACCCATTAACATGAATTGTGTCTGAGCTGATGAAGAAAAAAGAAAACACTGAATCCAGACCTTCAATATTTTATTGGTGTTTCTGAACTTTTATTAGCTGTACTTTCTTCCATAAAATCAATTTAATAAGGGGAGCAGTGTTTTGGTAATGTATCAAAAGCAGTTCTTCTCTTCAAAGGGCATCTTTTTCACTCAATCTCTCCTCTAAAGACAGTGACATTAGTTTTGTAAATTAATAAACAGGCCAGCATCTGAGGACTGCATGAAGCCTCCATCACCCCTTATTGTGCTTTCTCTTCTGACCCCACTTTCCAGTGCAGGGCCCTCATCTCGACAACAATACCCTGAAAGCCTGTGTGGCACTCTGGGATCACACTTGAAAAGGCCTTTGGCTGAAGCTGGCTTTCAAGGAGGGGGGACAATTGGCAAGAGGCCTGTGGCTATTCATGCAGAACAGGCAGTGAAAAATGCCTGAAGTCAGATTCAGGGGTGGGCAATGCCCAAAAAAGAAAGCCCACATAACATGAATGGCTGCTGCTAGGAGACTAAAACCAAAGGCATGCCACTAGCAGGCCTCCATGTGCCGACATCAATGGGTTCATCCTATCCCTATTAGGGGCCTAAAATGATGGAGAAACATGAGAAGTGACTACAAGCAGGAAAGGAAAATAATACCAAAGTACACAACGGTCAATGCTTATATTGTTATACTAAACACTCGGGAGAAGGAAATAATATTTTTGATATTCAGCACCTTTTCTGCTGGCAGGGGTTGCATGGGTTGCAAAATTTGATAAGCAAAGGAGCCATGGCATGTTTTCTTGGAAGAAGAAAGCCATGCGCTTCGGTAATTAGTTATTTCTCATGCCCATAATTAAGCATGATTATAAAAACATATTGGAAAATCCAGGCTGAATTAGAATGGCTCCAGACCAGGTGCTGGAGCAGCTCCAGTCCCCTGACTGTGCACACACAAGTCCAGTTTGGTTCCAGACCCAGCAGTGCTGGTCAGAGGGGAACAGAAGGTCTACATGTTTATTAAAGGAAACCACTTTAATGCACCACAAAAGCATTTCAGCAGCATACAAATGACCCAAACCTCAACTGTGCTCAGGGTTAGGGAGGCTGAGAGGTGCTGTCTGCAGTGGCAAAGGCTTCCAGTCCAAAAAAAGAAGAATTTACGTTGCTTAATTCACCTCGAATCTCTGCTTCTTTCTCTTATAAAATACTGCTAACCCCTCATATTTACATCCTTACATTTCACACTAAAAAGCACAGCCTGATGATCTCTTTTGAAAGAAAGGAGGCTGTGCACACCTTCATTAATTTCAGCATCATTCTGAAAATGACACAACAGTTTCTGTAGGAAAAACCCAACCTCTCTAAAATCCTTCCCACTTCAGTACCGATGTTGGCTCTTGGCTAGCAAAAACCTTGAAAAAATGGATTACAATGTCTAGTCATGTTTGGACCAATTTCTAGGCATTATCTCAGCTCTTAAAAAATGATCATATTATTTAGTTTATGAGTAATAATGTCTGAATAAAAAAGATAGAAAATACAACGTGATACTATAATCAAGTGATTCAAGGGAGTGATGTTTATTATTTGGTTTGGAAGAAACCTCCCCATCTTGTTTTTTCAATTATCTATTCCTGCAATCTGAATTTCCAACCCTTTCTAAGTTTGTTAACAACCTTTTCTTTCCTGCACTTGTGGTACAGCTGCTGGAAGGAGAGCAAGACCCTCATTATTGCTGTACTCTGCCCTACACCAGGGGTAGGAAGGAAATAGCAGCTCTCAGCCAAAAGAGGGGAGAGCAGTGGGAGTCAGCCTGGGATTTCCCTCATTTGGTTGCTGGTTTGGGTGCATAACTGGGTGGGCAAGTGCTGAATGTGATGCTCTTCTGGAGGCAATGAAGTAATCTGCTGTCCTGCAGTGGGAGTCATGCTGCAGCTGCAGAGCTGCTGTGATCTACTGGGACATCAGGGAAGGTTCTGAAGCAACAATTCAGTGTTATTTGTCTGTCCATCTGGATTAAAAATTTATACATCCATGATGGAATCAATCTTAGCCCTAAGTGTAATCTCTTGTGTGTGTTTCTCTTGTATCTAAAATTCCTTCTGTAAATTAGTACTTTTAATTCATGTAAATTTCTACTCCCAGCAGAAAATCTATGCCCATTTTGTATCTTATGTATTGAGAAACAACAACGTCTGACTGCTTTAATGTTTGAAAAAGCCTCAAGAACACCAAAAACCTTATACAGAGAGACTTTACAGATTAAATATATATATATATAGGTCTTATAGATTGAAAAAATGGATGTCAGTAAGTCTAAACGCAGCTACACTGCTACTCTGCCAGAGGAACTCCATCTCTGGGGTAGTTGTGATTCCTGTGGCCTCTCAAGGTTGAGTATTTGGGACTTGGTATTCAATCTATTCAGGGGAGGAAGTGTTTATGATATGTGGTCAAGCCCAATCCTGTAATCCAAGAAACTGAAAACTGTCATAGTTTTCCCATATTTTGAGGCCACTGCTTCTCTTCCTCTCTTCTTCATGGATGAGCAAATAATTTTCCCCCCAACAAAAAGATGAGTCATTACAAAAATTTGTAAAGCACAGAATTAAAAACATTTGTAAAGCATAGAACTGTAGAGAGATTTAAGTTTACTTTTGGATGTGAATCATCACGCAAAACAAGAGTCAAGACCTGTAATATCCAGTCTTGCCTCCTTTAGTGAACAGTTTATCTTCATTTCTAAGGCTGGAAATTTAAAAAAACCCTGTTCATATCTCATGATGGGCAATTACAGGGGTTTTCTGTGAATTTAATGTAGACATATCTATATATACATATATATTCATATATCTATATATTATCTATATATCCATATATATATATATATCTAATCTATATCTTTATATCTATCTGTCTATCTATATATCTATATCTCTCCTCTTCAATCCTATGGCAGGACAAACTAACTCTCTAGATATGTCTCTCTCTCTCCCGGAATTAAAGTTGTATTAGGTACCATAGGTGAGTTCCTAACATTCTCTAGACAAAAAAGTTAGACAGAACCTCTCCAAACAACAGGAATTTTACTATCTTGGATTTCAGTTTAACTTGCATAGCCCTTTGAATATCCTTACCAGTTGCAAAGGGTATTTTTATAGTTTCCTTTGTCTAGTTATATTGGCACACACAAAGTAATATATTCAGCACACATCAGATTTGACAAGAAAAAATACTTGAATGTTTCAGGTTTTTCAGGATTCTTCAATGGATTTTGGATATAATTTGTGTCAATTGAAGGAGGACTTTCCTAGCTTTGGGAGTTGAGAAAACAACCTTCCAAAGCCTGAAGAAATATATCTTAAAATTTGTGAGATCTGAAAGGAGAAGGGTGGGTGGTCTGAGCCCTTCCGAAGGTCTCTGATCCTTTGACCCATTAGACCATTAGTTCACCTAACCCAACCAATAGCTATTTGAGTCTAAGGGTTTAAAGAAAGGTGGCAATAAAAATAAATTACTAAAGAAAAGGAATAAAAATAAGCAGTTCAAGGGTTCTTTTTCTCCTCTGAAATCTGAAAAGTTTATAGGTTGTTCCATTCTATCTATTCAGTCAAGATAGCTGCTTGATCTTGCCAAGGAAAATTAAGATTAAACTACCATGGATGCCCAACTACAGAAACAGGTTACTGACATTAAGTCTGTGCTGTGTGTTCTGCTCCTCAGTTTGATGATTAGCCACTGCTTCCTGCCCAGACCAAGGGGTTTTGCATACAGAAGCAAAACCCTACTTAATAATCATTGAACTGCACACACTAACACTGTTGAGACAGAGCAGAAGTCACACATGGATGCCCACACATGGATGCCCTGGGTGGAGCTGCCCATTACACATCTCCCAGCTCCAGCCCCTCACAGAACAAATTGTAGCTCTCAGACTTTTGGCCAAGAGGCTCTAAAAAGTCAGGATCTCACGTAACTTGTTGCTTCTTTATGACTGAAAGCATTGAGGAAAAGCCATACATCACTCTGGGTCTTACTTATCATCAGGTTTGGCCCCCTGTGATGTTTTTTCTTCATTTTTTTCATTTCAAAGAGCACTCCCTTAACATCTCATAACAGCAAGCAGGACCAGACAGCATGTGGAAAACAAGAATATCCTCCTAATACAAAAACCATTAGGCAGCACTTGCTCTCTATTTGAAAACCAGAAATCAGATGATTTTTCAGTGAAATAGCAAACATCCACAGTGGAGTCTTCCCTGGGGTTTGAGGCTGGGGGAAGACTCCCAAGTCTGATTATAAATAAAGCATAGACACTAAGAAAAAAATATAATGGCTGAAGCATTGGCCTGGAGATTCTGCCCATGATTTCAGATGTTCCTCATGCTTTGGGGTAGCTCTCTTAATCTCTCTGCTAAACCCTTAATTCCTCTGTGCAGAATGAATATCATAATTGTCTTTGTTTGTCTTCCAAGCACCCAGTGAGGGAATATGTCTTAATATGTGTTTGTAAAGCACTGTGCATAAGAAACTACTAAAAAACACAGCCTGAGTATTGCACATTCTCACCAACACTGATTTCCCCCACTTTCAATTCCTCATTTTCAGTCATTTGTGGCATTTTCCCGGTTGCTAGATAAGAGGCTGATCTCTGGGATGATTGGTGTGAGCAACTGAATTAATGCCAATGCTGGCCATAAACAGGGAGCCTTCTGCAGTGTCTCCACAGGGATGGCACAAACACAGAGCCCTGTGCCTGCCACCAGCTCAGCCATAGAAAAGCTGCAGTAGAAACACCCAAGGATAATGTTGGCTCTGGTGATGCTAGCAATGGGCTGCATTTCACCTACCCTGGCACTAAGAACATTTCCAAATTGCCTTCATCTCTCATTTATAGCCACAGCCACACAGCGGCTTTGTTTAGAAGATGAAGACCTGAAACAGACCTCCAGCTGTTCTCTGCTCCCCTTTGGATCCAGCATGGATGCAAGCACCACAGCACATTTCCCTGAGTGTAGCCATAGGACTCCCCACATTTCTTAGGTTGTCTGGTCATTTTTTGGAGAGTCTCATTGCTATAATTCTTTTTTACAGCTGGATACAGGCCTGGAAAAAAAACCTCTGAGCTTCATGCCAAGATAAAATAATACAAAAAATAAACTAAGTGTTGTCTGCCCACTGAATCTATTCCAGTGGTCCTTAATAAAATGTGCTTAATTGGTGTCAGTGGGTGTTACCTCAGCAATGAAGGCAGGACTGGGCTTACATAGTCAATAATTGCTTAAAACCTCATTCTTGATGAATAATAATCAGTGCTATGAGGACTGAGACTCCAAAGGCATGGAAAAAAAATGTTATCACCTGTGTAAGAGATTGCAATAAAAGTGTGAACAAAACTGGATTATAGGATTTACTTGGAGAAGATTTGATAAACAGCCATAATAGAAACATTCTGGATAGAGTGGAAGCACACTTAGGTAGGGGTAAAACTTGAGATGCAGTATTGCTAATTATTGCTAAGCACAAGTACCACTGTTTCCCAAAGCAGACATTCTTAACAGTTGTCTTATCCAGTGATTCCTTTAGTGAAGTCTGAAGGTACCCAAGCACATCTAAGCATTTAATTCAACTGCACTGTCCACAAGCTTGAAAAAAATATTCTGAAGTAACATTGGGAACCCTGAGTGCAGGACAGGAGAAGTAGTGGATCCTAAGCCTGAAGATGAGGTAAGTCCTTCCTCTTTTCCTCTCCAGATACAGCAGGGGGTTCCCTGCCCATCCTTTCCCTGGATAAGTGGCAGTCCCTGCACTGACAAGGAGAGGAATGATCCATCCAATCCCTTCCCAGTTTGATTTCATGGCAAACTAGTGGAAAACATAGGGGATTCCATAACAACAGAAATACTGAAAAATAAAATCTTCTCACAACTAGTCTCATTGCAGTTGTTCATTTTTTCCTTTGTGTAATTTTGAGGGCTGGTAAAATTCTGCTTTTGTGTCTACAGTAAGTGGCTGTGATACTGCAGCAATGACAAGTTTTTATTAGCTGAGCTGACATCTGAAGTCAGGAGGAATTCACATTCCCTCTCTCTAAAGAGGAAGCTCTCATTCACCTACTTTTAAAAGATTCTTATTTCGTCTTACAATAAATCTACTGAATATCTACACTGGGTTTATCTGCTTCTCATAACATGAAAAACTTACCTAATGCATTCAAAACCTGAAATCTGACATTTTAAAATTGTCTGTATGGAACACAGTCCCCCTTATTTTTCCAGACTCAAGCCATCTAAAGCTGATCATGAGACCTTGCTGGAGATCAGTCCAGTGAAGGCTGCAGATTTCCACTGCTATTTTTAATTTTAGCATTTTAATATATTAAAATCTTCCAAACAATAGATAATGTATGTATTATAACCCCTTTCATTTATGAGCTTTTTTAAATTTTATTTTTATCCATGAAGATTAAACACATCAGAGGCCAAAATCAACTAAATCCAAATGTTAAAGTCACAACAAAATAATTTGCCTTCCCAGCATTGTTATTTTCTTCAAATAAAACTGATCAACATATCTTCCTGTATTATAGACAAAAAAATAGTGTGTTGAGGCAGGCTTTGACTAATCCATCCCCTGGTCATTAGGAAGGACATTGTTTCTAAACACCCACAGAGATGGCACATTCTCTGTACCTGGAGGCTTGCTTGTCTTCAGCCTCAGTGATTACAAAAGTATTGCCCCTGGTTAACTCTGAAGCCTCTGTCAGTAACTCTGACTACACCATAATTCACATTATTCAGTCTGACCTCCCTAGTTTAAGTTGTTCTCTGGGTTATTTCTAGTTCTGCTGTTTCTGGGTAAATAGCTGCAGTGAAGGGGGGAAAAAAATGGGGTTTGCATATTTAATTTCATGGCTTTGCTTCAAACTTGTGTACATATTCCATTTATGATGGGGCAGGAGGAATAGCTCAAGTGTTCAGCACCAGCTCAACAGTTGTGACAGCGCAAGAGATGAAATGTGCAGGCAGAGACTGATGTTCTCCACATCACAGGAGGTGGAGAACATTCCCTTCAGACATGGAATTTGAATTCAATACATCTGAATATTTATTTGAACTATTTATTCAATTGATCAGAATATATTTGAATATTTAAATTCAATATTTGAGATATTCAAATTCAATATTTGAGATATTCATTGCTCGGTCATGGAAGACCAAAATGAGGGAGATGGGAGACTGAAGGGTGGTTCTGGTACTTTGCCCCCCAGGTATCTGCAGCCAAATTGGTACCCAACCTTTCCTTTTTAAAATGGTGTTGTGTTTAGTTTTTGGAAAAAGCAAATAACACACTAGAAATTATTGCTTTACATGAGCCCATACCTTGGGAAAATCATATAAGTTTATAACTAATAAACCAACAAAATGCTTGAAATGATTGTAGCAGAGTTCTTTGAGCTGCAAGAGATCAGTTCACACTGGGTAAAAAGCAAACAACACCTCTTTTTTCAGGGGGGAGTAAGAAATTGTCTTTAACTACCCAAAGGTGTTCCAGACAGCACTCTCAAAGGACACCTGTGTGTCAAATGCTCATCTCCAGATGTGGAAATGTGGTCACTGGAGAACAGACCAGTCAAGATTCAGAAAAATAGATTTAGGAAAAAAACCAAACCAAACAATAAAATTGGAAATCAAGAGAAGCATTGGTGTTTCTAGTTAACATCATTCTCAAAAAGTAAGCGTTACACGATGCGGTTATTTTGTTCCCCTTTCTATTTTAATTAAAATTATCACAAGCTGAGCATGTCCGTGTTTGGCTCTTTGGGAATTTGGTGGCCCTCCTTCTCTGGCCCCACATAAATTTGAATTGCCTGTAGCAGATCTGGGACAAATTTTGCTCTGATGTAACACTCCATGCCAGGCAACTCAGTTTATGTCAGATCCTTCCTTACTGCAAACTGGGAGTCTCCATAAGCAAGGAGGCACAGGGCAAGGCAAGGTGGGTGAGGGCCAAGGTATCCCAGGACAGCTCTGAGGCCAAGCAGGGGACAGACAGACACACTCTGGGCAGTGGCAGGCTGCGCACAGCCACATTCCCAGGCTCTGGAAAGCAAAACAAACACAGCCCAAATGCTGTGGAACAATCCTGGGCCCGTAAGTCCAGGCTGAATGAAACAGAGCTCAGTGCAAACACAGTCCAAAAGCAGTGGAAAGCAAACTTAGGCAAATAAACTCCAGGCTCTGTGAAACAGAGCACAGATAGATACACTCCAAGCACAAGTAGGAAAGCAAACAGAGACAAATATAGTCTAAACTTAATGAAGCAGATACATGAAACAGTAGCTGTCTCACTCTCCAAGTAAAATGCAAGTAACTTAGTCCAAAATCACTAAGCTGAAACATTTGTGGCTCTCTTACAGACAAGTTAGTGTTAACCTTCCCTTCTCATATCCTTCGTGCCTTCCACTCACATTCAGCGTGGGAGGCTTATTCTCCATCCCTCAATGGCCCAAAGTAACTGCTGTGGATCAAAAACTTTCCAATTTTTGCATGTCTTCAGAAAAATGTGAAGACTTACAGTGTTTCAATGCAACATTCAAATGGGGCAAGGACACCTTACTCAAATACACACACACACACACACACATGTATATATATGTATATATGTACATATATATGTGTATATATATACACATATATAGGTGTATATGTATATATATACACTTATATATACACGCGTATATGTGTATGTGTATGTGTATGTGTATGTGTATGTGTATGTGTATGTGTATGTGTATGTGTATGTGTATGTATATGTATATGTATGTGTGTGTACAGTTTCTTTTGGATATTTATAATGTAGCTTCCAAGGGAATGAAATAAAGAAATAAAGGAAACAGTGATTAGATCAACACATATCTTTTAACAAATGAAAACCAGAGAAAAAGAGAAGCTAAGAGCATCAGAGACATTTGTTTACCTGAGAGAAATGGGAGTAACATGAGAAAAAAATAAATTCTGAAGTATTTCAGAAACTGAGAAACCTTCCAATGGTTAGTATTTTTTTAAGAAGATAACATGGTTAGTGACGGAGAGGAGGTAAACACTTAGTAAATACTGGAATAAAAAAGGCTAAAGTACTTTTCTCACTTGAGGATAGCAAAGTACTTCCCAGTCTGATAGTAACTGTAAAGGAGGATAAAATCATCAATTACTAATAAGGACTTTAAATCTGGCAGGCCATAGATTTTGTCCCAAACCATCCAAAAGACCTGTCTGAAGAAAATCTCTGGCACATTTTTAATGTCTCTTGGAAGACTAGGGAGATTCCCATGAAACAGAAGAGCACTATGTTTAAAAAGGGCAGGCAAGATGACACAGGCAGCACCAGGTCAGTGAGGAAAGAATGATTCACTTGCTGCAGGAGTCAGCTAATAAAGAGAGGAAAGAGAATTCTTGTCGTTCAGTGTGTTTAACAGGAAACAGGTTGTGTCAGACAAATCTGATTTCATTCTCAGTGTAGATTGCTATAATTCTGCAGATGTGATGTACAGTACAACACTATGGTTAAAAATAGTGCCACATGATGACAATAAAGTATATGGTAAAAGCATTAAGAATGAGATGAGTCAGTTTTTAAAAAATCCATCAGTGAGGAATCACAACTGGCTTGATGACATTTTAGGGACTCCCCCAAATCAAAGTTTTTCAGTGTTTTTATCAATGGTTTTAAATAATTTTAACGTATGTTAAAATGAAAATGAAGCAAATGCAGTCACCTTATATCACCAATAAAGGCTAACAAAATAAAATGAAGGTCATTTGCACTGAAAAACTCCAGGGAAAGAGTTAATTGTGTTCTTTTGACCCATTAAAATATTACATCTATATGATTCTATAGTAGGCAAAACAGTGACCTGTAATAAGGAAAGCAGGGAAGGAAAAGAGAATAAACGGCTGAGACATGAACCCCACTCATGTTCCTCTCCGGGCCAGCCCTCTCAGGAATCAGAGCTGTTGGCAGAACCCCTAGAGAGGTCCTGCCTTAAGGCTCAGTAGCCCTTGCACGGTGGCACAAGTACTGTGCCACTAAAAACACCTATTGTTTTACATGCAAATCAGCTTCATCTGTTTTCAGGAGTCTCCTCCCATCCTCACTTTGCTAGTTTCCACTGGATTCAGAATGCTTTAGATGCTCTGAAGTAGCAGAGTAAATGCAATCTATCCTAAGGGATCTAGTCTGCCTTTCATCTATGAGAGCAAAAGAAATGCAAAGCCAAAGCAACTAAAAACCATCAATGTTCCCAAATAATGATGACAATGATGATAATAACAACAGCAACATTTCAGTGATTTCTAATATTTTCTAAGTTAGCTAGATACCATTTTCCTTATTCCAGAAGGTGTTTGTGCAGAAAGTTTGATGGAAATTTATTTTCTATTTCAACTTTTATTACCTGCAGTCTCTTTGCATGCAGTTCCTGGCCACTCTTTTTTTCTTTGTAAGTGCTCTGTTCATATTTTACATTCAAGTTATGTAGCAAACTGGAAATAAAAAGTTTTGTTCAGCTAAAGTTGTGATTATAATGCAAGTCATATGTTACTTGATAATGTGTGATAAGCCAGGTCCTCAGCTGATTGAAACTGGGACAGCTTCACTCTTGAGCTGTGTCATTTATATGCATTGAAAGATGGACCTATCAATGAAAATTAAAAGGCAGTGCTGCTTGTTTTATATGAATAATCGGCTTGCTTTGGTTTTCTCTTAAAATAATCATTAGCTAGCACACAATTCTGTTTCCTCTACATAAGAAAATACAATAGAAAAGAAATATGGTAGCTGGTAGCAGAGCTACTAACACAGATATAAAACTCAAGGTTTGTTGACTAAGTATCTTTACATTCACTGATTAATCTTCCCTTTTCATCTCCCTGCATAAATACAGGATGGCTGAATGATCTAGATAATGGGAAATACATTTCATAATCTCTCATAAAAAGTGTAGAAAACATATTCCCTTTTGTATAATCCAAAAGCCTGGGTTTTATTGAAAACAGAGAAAAAGAATTGCTAACTTCCTCCTTATGGCAAAAGGCATCTTAGACATTAATCTTCAAGTTAGGGAAAAATCAGTGCAATGGATGCCCCAGTGGATTTTCCAGGTGAGTTCCTGCCTATGCAGTCAATTGTCACATACAAACAATAATAAACTGAGGCACATATTGCTCCCAGCCTTGTATTCTCAAAAAACAACAATGAAGGAAAAAATTTCACAACTTCTCCATGCTCACTTGTCTCACACATTTAGTGTTTGATCTTTACTTCATATTTATGAACTATAATGATAAATAATCTTTTTATGGACACGTTGGAGTTTCATTAGAAAAGGGAGAACAACTGTAAGAATTACCTCTTATATGTTACAAACAGACCTCAGGGCTCAAACTTGTTAAGCACAAATGCAAAATTTCACAAAGGTAAGAGGTAAAAGATGGTAAGGATGAGGTAAAAGGTAAAAGATGAGATAAAAGGTAAAATATGAGCTCTTTCATGGCCTTTCTTGTCATGGGGGCTATCTACCAAGTTTCATGTGTCAAAACTCTAGAGCTTTCTATTGAGACTATTGCATGAGGCCAAAATATTGAGACAGAGTCTCCTGTCCAGGATTAGGACACTGCCTAAGAGAAAAGTGGCCTATAATTCAATGAATTCCCATCCAACAAGTCTTCATTATGAGCTGTGGGAACCAGTGCAGGAGCAGGAACCCGTGTTGCCGTTGACCACTGACACTTTCACCATTGCTATGCCTCTCTAAGCCATTCTCTTGGCTTATCTAGCCCAGCAAATTCATCAGGCTTTTCTGCAAATGGCTTCAACAGAAGGGATAAAAACTGCTCCAAGTGTGGTTTAGTGGTTAGGGGATCCTCAGGGCTCTTTGGCCATATGGGCCCGAAATCCAGCAAAGAGAGCAGGGAATGGCCTGTTCATATTCTTGGGTTGTGAACATAGCCTGAAAGGGTTTGGCAGCACTTTCTTGGCTATACTTTAAAAGAAAGGAATGATCTTCATGGTAGTTTCCAAGAAAATGACATAAGTACCTTATTCCCGGAAAGGTTTCAGGGAAATACCTCGCTGCAGCTCCCAGGCAAGCACTTAAATGCAGGAGAAGGAGCTGCAGAGTTGAAGTCATTTCCTGCTGACCAGCAAAGGAGTCTCTCTGCTCAGGAATCTCACCACCATGAGGCCCAGGGTGAGGCAGCTCGCTTTCCTCACTCGTTTTACAAGCAGCAGGAATGCCTAATTCAAAGTCCTGGATCACAGACTCAAAATTAGATGTGTAAAATCTGCCTAAAAATAGAATCAAATAAACCAGCAAGTTCCAAAATCTGAAAGACCTGGCTCTGAGGAGGAAGACACACAGATACAAATGAGGGAAATCTACCAGCAAAGGTGTGACTGAGTGCACAATTTGAGATGAACAAAGGGTGCTGGATTTTGGAGAGCTCAGAAATGCAAAGAACACAGGCAGAAGTGTCAGAGCAAGTCTACACTCCATTCCCATGGGGCATATTATCACCATCTGGGGGATGATTGATATTTATTTGTCTAGCTTATGCACACACACAGGCACTGCATTTTAGATGGAGTCTCTCAAGTTAAAAAGCAAAACGAACAATAAGACAACCTGCTGACAACTCCAGCTCAGACTAAAAGAATCAGTCAGGAGTCTCACAGCTTAGGAGTAACTCAAAACAGTTATTCCCCCATACATTTTCACTTCAGTGATAAAATGGTGTGTTTCTCTGTTTATAAACTACTTAACTTGGTAGGGATGTGGTGCACTTTCATTCTGAAGACTCCGAGTGCATCAGGCAAAGAGAAAGGCTCCATACATTATCTGGGAAAAGGAAGGGTCAGACTGAGCCCCTGTTTTGACCTTCATGTTTTTGGTCCCACTTAAACCAAAGGAGTTTGTCCCACAAAATTTTGCAGCAGCCGTGAGGTTCTGTAGTTAGTTTATAAAAGCTTTGCTGAGTTTATGCTTGGAGAGTGCTGAGTGGTTAGGGGGATACTACATACAAAACCCTTGCCTCTTTAGGGAAAAAATGTATTAAGCTGTCATTTTTATGTGCATAAATAGGAAATGTTGAATAAATTTCTGGCTTTCTAGACATCTAATTTGTTTTTCAGCTGTCCATGCTTTTTTCCTTTTTTTTTTTTTTTTTTTGAGGTTCAAGAATTTTCTTGGGAACTTTGGACATTTGCAGGAAGCCGCTGAAATGCCATTTTGCCCATTTACTTGGGAGCAAATACAGATGGCACCCACATGTAAAGAAACTGGGAGACACAAAGTTTTGTGGGAACCTACTCCTCTTCTGCTTGCCAAAAGCAAGTAAAATGTTACTCATCAGTACGTGAACTGGAATTATTATACAAAATTATGTCTCTTGCCTGGTAACTTCTGTTTCCAAAAGTCACAAAACAAGAAAATATATTATCATGTTTTCTAATGCCTTGTTCATGTTTATTTCCACAGCTGCCTTTAGACCCGTCTCAATCCTGAATTCCAGATGCTGACCAGGAGAGACATATTGGAAAATACCTGGACTTCTCTGTGAAATCCTAGTCTGTCTCCATCAGCAAATACCACTTTTAGGCAACAGATTATCCTCCAGCAGCTCCAGTATCTGACAGAGATGGTGGGATGAGTTTTCTGCTGCCAACCACACTGAGGAGCCTTTTAAAGTACCACAAACCTCTACCCAAATCCCACAATCCAAACCAGACACAGAGCTCTGTGCAGCTCCCTGGTGTACTGCAAATGATGAGCAGGGCACGAGGCAATGCAGAGCTGTCTCAGTGGGCAAAATATTCCGTTTTATGCGGGTGTAACTGCAGCTTTTTTCATCTGAGTTGCACTTGAATAAAGTCAGGCTAATGCAGTGGTGAGGCAGATCTGATACTTCTACTGTGCTTCGTATCTATGATTACAGCCTAAAAGGTCTGCTTCAAGTAAAAAAGATGTTTTGATTACATATGCCAGCACAGGAAACCACCTTTTTTTTTTCACATGGGTGGCAATTATTTCATTCTTGGAGGTTGCTGCTATGCACCTATCCAAATGAACATATAGCATTTAAATATCAGCAGTGACACACAGACCACTAACAACTACAGAACCCCAGAAGATGAAAAGTTGGAAACATGTATTTTTACAGATCCTTTTTGTGGTTGGTATCTTTAATAATGCCAAATGATTTACCACTGTCTCTTAAGAGTAAAACAGTAAAGACTCCCATCTGTTAGAGGGTTGATCCAGCTTGTTCTCAACTTTTTTCAGTCAGTTTATTATCATCTAGGAGTAGTTCTGCACCTAGTTGTTCTTCTTGTCTTCTTTCTTTCTTGTTTTGGGAAGATAGCACAAAAAAAATTGTCTTGAATAGAATGGGGCCTAAGTGCTTGTTGATTTTTTTTTTTTCATGTAGGAATAGTTCTTTCAAGAATGGTTAGGTCCTAAGCAAAGGCTTCAGACACTTCCTTCTTTTTCTATCTTAATTTTTTTTCTCTAAAATTTTAACAGCTTGGGAAAACTGGGAAAATTGGAAACCTGTATGTAGAAGATTTAAACTAAATCAGAATCTAGCGTTCCTTGCCCAATCATTCACCTTCCACTTTTGTTTTCACGAGGCCATACAATTTTGGCTTTCCAAATGTACAAAACAAGCAACTTTGTCAAATTCCACCAGGTAGCATGACTGATCCCCAAGAGGGCTTCATTTTAGCCTTGGAAAATGGGAATCCACTTTCTCCACCACCAGCAGCCTCTGCCAGGCAGGATTTTGGCCTGGACATGCTTCCCACCACCATCAGCAGGTTGTTTTTTCCTGAGACAAACTGCTCCAGCATCTTAACCCAATGTCACCAATGTCTGCAGAGTTGGGATTATTTTCACAGGAGCAGATCTGGGATAGAAAATAGGTAAAGGAGAATGAAGAGATGAAAGAGTTGGGTAGGGAAGACAAATAGGAGGATGTGAAAGAATTTTATGAGGTTGATAGAGGGCTCCCAGCAGTGCGAAGAAATGTGAGATGAGTCTGCTCAGATTTTTGCACAAAAACAAAGTAATTTGCATAGACTTTTTTGAATTCTTCAATAATAGTTTGGAACAGCACTTGTGAGGAATTTCTGAATAAACATGTGTTTCTTTAAAAATATCAACCTGTTCATTCCTCTATTCTTTATCTCTGAATTCTCATCAGCTGCATCCTTCCTTCACATTTGTCATTGCAAAGTTACAATGGGTTCAAACGAATGTCCTGCCCTGTTAGACTGCTAAATATCCAACTGTAGAGAGCAAAGCCTTCTCTGCCTGAGCCTGAGAGCCAAGGCAGGTACATGGATGTCTCAGCCACAGCTCTGGGTGAGGGCCAGCCAGCTGCTTCAACTGACAGAGAATCAAGCTATCATTTCCCAAACCACAAACATACCACTTCTTATTCAGAGTGAAATAAGAGACGTGTTTCCTTTTGACAGTTCGGGCAACAGGTGGAGAAAATTACAGTGTCACACTAAGCATTTTCCTTTGGGCTGTTACACACTGTCTGTGCTCTTGCAGATTTTGTGAACACTATCAGCATGGAATTTCTCTTATTAACCATGAAGAACACAAGCTTTACATGCAAAACCAGAAGTCTTGATTCTCCTTGTACGGAGCAATTGCACGTGCTATCTTAGTACCAATTCCAGATTTTACCTATTTTCCATTTTCCAGTTCCTGGGTGCTTTAGAGATGAAAGACTGAAAAACACTTCAGAGTTTAGATGATGGAGAATATCATAGCCTGGCCTTAAAACAGGTAGGCAGCAAACAAAATAAAAATATCATAGCTTGGCCTTAAAGGTAGGCAGTAAACTGCATCTTGCTGAGAGAAGAATATCCATGTGCAACTGGCAAGAATTTCTGTCTAGCTCCAAAGTTTACTTGCTTTCTGAAAAAAAAAAAAATAAATCTACAGCTTGAAGAAAACACCAGAAACCACAAAACTTCATTGATATGGGCCAGGCAATAATACAGGGTAAGAATCTAGCCAACAAAATTATTAACTTAATCAAGTATTTGCTCATTATTAAAATGATGCTGTCTCACTGCTACTGCTCCAGTTCCTTCTGTTCTCATCAAAATCTCACAACGTATTTCCACAAGAAAATGTAAAGCATGAAAGTACAGTGTAAAACATCACAGCTGCACCCAGAACAACCCTTAATTTCAAGACTTGAATCTTTCTTCTTACGGCATGGATTTTGCTCATCTTCCCAGTGCTCAGCCTGTGCCCTTTTTCCCCTGTCTGCTCCAAGCCTCAATCCTCACCCCTAATTGCTTGGTGCTAAAAAGCCCACTTGGTGCCTTGCAGAAGGTGTGTTTGGTAGCCTGCCAGGTCAGCTCTTTACGCTGCAAAGACCTTGGGGTTGGGGCCATATCTCCATTTATGTTTGTGAATAATCCAACACATGTACAGCACTGCGGGTCTGATCCCTTATATCATAACATCACTGATGTGGGACCAGATGCTGTATGAACAAATGGGAATCTGTTGCATTCATGTAGTGCCTTTTTTTATTTTTTCTTTCCAAGGAACTCAAAGCACTTTACAATCTTTAAGCCTCACCACATGCCCGTGGGGTACAGCGGGGTAAGTAGGCCCTGTAGCATTCTTTACAGAGCCAAGTACATTTATTCAAATGTAGCTGAATAATAATAATGCAACCATGACCTCCCATGACACTTACGTTCCTCGGGAACAATGAAACTGTCAGGCACAAGGGTGAGACTCATGAGTCTGGGTGACAAAACTTTTTCGGCAGCTGGCCCACGGCTGCAGGTCTCACTTCCGTAATAGATTAGGATGACCACCAGCTCCCCCATGCAAAATGCAAAACTCTGCTTCTTCACACTCCTTTTCCCACCCCATCAACAAATACCAAAACAACCTCGCTGGAAAAAAAGAAGCAGTCTGTGGGGTTTTGTGAGCCGTGCTACAGATTCTAATGGACAATTGCTGCTCTGCTAATAGGTCTGTGTGCTTTGGGAATGACCCTCTTCTCAATAATTTAATCCTTTAATAGCTTCTGGAGATCATCGATGGATTTAAATGAAGCATGGTTATATCCATAGATTTGCTTTTTACAGAATTACTTTTGCAGGGGTGAAGAGGTGACGAAGAAAGAAAGAAATTAACCTTAATTTCATCAAAAGGGTTTCTACACTGTTATGAACCTGTGTATACTGAAAAGTATTGCACTTTTTTTCCAATTCCATTCCAATCCAATAAGGACAGTAGAAGGGATATTTAACAAAGGCCATTCTCTTCAGAAAAATGAAAACAAATTAAAACCAATCTGCAGGAAATCTTTGGAAGTTAAGACCCCAGACTCCTCCTCTGAGAGTAGAATGAACTTTGGAAATCTGTGAGTCAGAGGCACAATTATCTATGTAAAAAAAAAAGATCTATGCACTATTGATTAACCTTAGCACTTCAGACCACAGTGTCGCCTCATGCATTGGAATGACATGCCACCACAGGACAAACTTCATACTGGCGATTTCTCAGAGATGGATGCTAAAATAAAAACTGCATTTAATGTAGCAATGCCTGTGTCATGTGCAGCACTTTTCTTTCTAACTGGTTTGCTGTCTTCCAGAAACACCCCAAAGTGTTAAACCGGGCAGAAAGTGTTACTTTTAATCACACAAACCTCTTTGTCACCCACTCTGGTTTTGCTGAGATGCCATTTCCCCCCCTTGTTTCTCAGCCTCCTTCCTCTTTAGCGGGAGCTCCTCCATCCCCTTATGTTCCCCCTGTGCTCCGAGTGAGGCTGGAGTTGCCACAGTCTCCTTAATGTCTAATCCTTTAACACTGGGAGAGCATTGTATTGCAGCCCTAATGCAAGGATGAATTCTGGAATGTGCAGCCTGGAGAGAGGCTTATAGAATAAGAAAGAAAGAAAAAGGGAAGAGGAAAAAGGAATTGAAAAGAGAAAGAAGTCAAAACCACACATGGGACAGAAGGAAAAAAAGGGGATTAGGTGACAATATCCGACTGCACTGAAGGGTCAGGAGAATTAAGCTTCAGAGCAGCTTGCTCAATGTGTGCTGGGATAAAAAGACTCTGATATGAATGGAGGTGGTTCAAGTGCAGGCACATTGTGGAATGCAATAGGAGTCTGCTAGGGAACATTTAAGAGAGTTGTGCACCACTTTCGTGTAGCAAATAATATATATTGTTTGCTGGGCAAAGATCTGAGCTTCCCTGTCACATTTACAAGGTTGTTACAGAGGAATGAGAAACAGAAGAATGGAATGAAATGGAATGAAATGAAATAGCTTTACACTAAATGAAATTATAAATCAAATAATCTGAGCATGTGCTCCTAAGATTTATTATTGCATATGATGTTTATATTGAATATAAACTTAAAGCAATAGATCGTTGTCCAAAGAAAATCAGTGCATTTGACATCAATGGGGTTAGATCTGCTTTTAACAAATATTTCAGAGTCTGATTTTTAATACCTAGTTGTACTGCATGTGCAACTGAGTGCATAACCTTTTCATCAGGCCAGCTTTGTGATCTTTCTAATCAATGTAGGTGCTGCATCTTGAAGGACACTGACCCATTATGATTTTCATATATGCTGGGAGTACTTCTACACAGCTCAACAGTTTAACTGAAAATATTACAGATACTTTAAATTCCCATGCAGTTTATTTTCAATTTCCTATTCACTTCTTGCAGACAAAAAAAAAAAAAATCACTTCTCACAGCCTCAAAGCGACAGTATCGTTACTTTATGAAAACCAGCTCTCTACATTTTCTTACAAGACAGGCACTGGGAGTTAAACATAGCTGGAATCTGAGAAAATGCCCTATGTCATCCTGACACGCTTTTTTGCCCAACATGGGGCAAAAAATATAAGATGAATTAACAGCCTGATCTCAATTTGGCATGACTGCCCATCTATGAAGCAGAGAGAAAACTGAAAAACATGAGAGATGGAAGAAACAAGTCATGAATAATAAAAGAAAGTGATTTTTAACGACGTAAAGAGAATTCATTCAAGTCAACCATCTGGCACAGGGCACATCCTGCAGAGAGAGCAGCCATGGAAAAATTACAAAGTCAGTTCAGTTAATATTCCCCAAGATGACACCACAGGAGACAAAGCTGGAGTAGAGTGCAACATCCAAGTGACTGATACTAAAACTATTTTGATATTGGTTATGAAACACACCAATCCCTAGAGTCTGGTTCAGGAAGATCCAAAGAACTCAGGTATTTATAAAATATCCCAAAATACCATTTGCTCATTTGTAATATTGTTGCCTTTCCTCTGCTGCAGAGAGCTTCAGTAAAGCTGAAGGTGGCTGTGTATGTGACTCACATGCAGTTTGCTTTGCTTTTAAAATAGAACAGAAAACACAACTCATTGCGAAAAACCCCACCAAATGAAGAAAAGAAAAGAAAAGAAAAGAAAAGAAAAGAAAAGAAAAGAAAAGAAAAGAAAAGAAAAGAAAAGAAAAGAAAAGAAAAGAAAAGAAAAGAAAAGAAAAGAAGCCCAAAACACTTCACTCCTACACAAAAATTGCTTGGATTGGAGTGAGAAGGACACGTTTCCTTCCTCCTCCCCAGTGGTAACACCTATGACCTGACCCAGAACTTGACCTGGAAGCTGAAAAAAGACAGGGCTTTCAGGGTTCACAACAGCATCTTTAGAAAGCTGTGTGCCTGCACATGGGCATTTTGGAAGTACAGTGCCATTTATTCCCTGGGAACACAGATGTGAAAGCACAGCTGATGTATATTTTGTATATTTTCAACTAATGCTTTCCTGGGACAGAGGACAGCAGAATTGTTTCCAGTGAATTCAGCAGCAATATTTTTACTGATTTCAGTGAACTGGAGCTTTACTCCAAGGTTCTAAATATATCACAAGAGTTCACAGCCATATCAGCAATTCCTCCCCCATCATCCATATCCTTAAAAATACATATATGTCCTCTATTTCCTGCATCTTCTGAGTTATCTGGGTTTGTTGTTTGTCCTGTTCAGTCCAAGGCAGCTGAGAGCCAGGCCCCAAAGCCTTGAAACCAAAACAACAGCAACACATGAGGCAGTCTGCTGTCTGCAGAGTATGTCTGACTAAGCTGGGAGTGATGTAGGAGCTGAAGAATCCACTCTCTCGTGCAAGCAGGCACTATGGCTGGGCAAGGTCTCTGTGCTGCTACGTAATGTGCTCCCCTGATCTGTGTGCGCACACAGACACAGACTATCCTGCCCAAACAGAGCCAAAACATTCATCTCAAATCCTACAAAAAGCCCCAAGAGAAACAAAGGCAGTGTTTTGCATGGTTTTTTTTTTTTAAGTTTTTTCTCACAAGCCCCTCCAAAAAAGATAGCTATCTTAGAGTTGGATTTTTGCATTACACATTCTTCTACCCACATCCTTTCTCCTGCATCTTTTTCCTTTATAGCAAGAAGGGAGAAGAGAGGGAAGGAAAGAAAAAGCCTCTTTTTAAAGAAAAAAAAAACCAAAACAAAACAATAGAAATCAAGGGCAGTATTACTCACACTCATTCAGAATCATGCCATAGGTAGAGGTTGGGAGGAAAGAACAGAAATCACTTTCTTTTCTACCTTTGGGCTTCCTAGACTGGCCTAGCACAAAATGTTAGGCTTTACAGCTGGGGTGGAAGAGGAACTGTTCCTCCAAACATTCCAGAAGCTTATTCCTCAGAGAGGCTGGGCTGGTCTGCATAGCTGCACCAAGGACTGTGAAGGGATGCAAGAGGTGTAAATCAGTCTCTACAAGGGCAGGACCTCAGAAAGGAAATGTCTCTCCTCAGCAGCCATGTGCTAGCAGGGTGCAGCTCCTTTCCACCCCGTGTTTCTGGTCCATGTCTGGAACAAACAATTGAGCCTTAAATAGCTTGACTTGCCATTGAACTTGACCCAAATGAAACCTGGAAGAGTCCAAATAAAGTTCATCTAGGATTTTGCTCTTGTTTTTGGTATATCACAATGCCAGGTGGAGCCAAAGGTTGTGGCTTCATGAGAAGACTAATCTTAATCTCTCTCTTATCAGGAGGAAGACACTATTGGAATCTCAAGACACAGCTCATCAGTAGCTACCTGAGCCCATTCCACTGGTGACAGGCTGCTTGGGCAGTGCAAATCAGTTCTGACAATATTCAGACTGTTGTGCTCAAGTCTGAGCCAGAGAAAAATCACATATAGATCATGTAAAATCATTTTCACCACAAACGCTTTTCCCTCACCAATGTAAATTGCAATCACTTCAAATTATTTTGAGATGTTACAAAACAAAACCTGGTTTTGCATGATCGTTCCCCAAGTGAATCACAACCCACCCCTCAGAACCAAGCTTGTTTATCTGAGAAATGAAAGCATTGGTAAATGGAAGAGAAGAGCTGATCAAAACCTTGCCTGCTGTCAGGCAGAAGTGGGCAGAGATGATTTTTGGGGCAGATCCATTGGGTGCTGTTACCTGCAGTGCTGAGCAGATGCTTGCCCCTGTGTTTTTCCGAAGCAGTTATCTGCAATTCAGGCCTCTTAATCACAGCTGAAAGAAGGCAGCCTGGTGCTCAGGTGGTTTGTGGTGCAACTACCAGCAGGCTGATTACATGTGTTTCCTCTGCAGTGGAACCTGTCTCTTCCTGTGACAATACTCAGGGTTTGGGGCTTTTTTTGAGTGCATGAAAGTGAGTGAAATGTGCACTTCCAGTACTTCAAATGAAATAAAGGCTGTCATTTGAGAAGAGAACATGTCATCCTGACAGCTGAATGTTGAGCCTTATCTTGAAAATTATTCAGAGGTAGAAAAATCTATTACCCTGCAAACTCAGAGGATGAAATTTAGGACAGAGCTCTGTCTGCATATCACTTTCCTATCGGTTCCCAATTCCAATTTCCTATCGGTTCCCAATTCACAGGTATTCCAGCCAGTGGCAGCAGTACCTGTGAGAATCACAGATCTGCATTCACTCCCCAGGCAGCCCCTGCCCAGGGGAATGCCTGGATTCAGACCAACTATTGTTTCCCTCACATTCAGCACCACTGCTGAAGCATGAAGGAAACTCCCACCCTTGTCCTGCTCTCCTCACCCTCCTTGCCCTCCCCCTTGCCCCACACACGGAGATGTGAGAAAGGAAGCAGATCAAATGAAAGCAGCAAGAAATGGGGTTTCTTCCTCCCACTTTGCACTGCCATCCATCTCCCAGCACAGAGAGCCAGGCCAGGGCTTCTCTCCTGAGAGCTGCCACAGCCTCTTATCTCTGCATGTGTTTCCACCTTTGAGCATCCAAGAGTCAGAGAAATGAAACAAGAAAGTGGTGGTTGATAAATAATCTTGTATCAGCACCTCCTTCAGAGAACAGCACATTTTCCAAAGGTGTTACAGGACTCAGCCTCTGACCACAAATGAATCTGAAGATCAAGAGCTACTATCACAGGGCAGGAAAAAAGGAGTAATATTTGCTATCAATATTTGCTATCTATTTGACCTGGCCTATATGTTGAAGCCTTAACAAAAGATGTCCCATACAGGTAAAAGTCCAAGTAGAAATACAGACAGAAAAAGCCTGAAATTCCCAAAGATACTTCCTGGTATCTTAAGGATATCAAGTATCCTTAGGAAAAAAAAATACAGCTCCTGGTATTTTAAGGATCTTAAAAACATCACTGGTTTTTGGAAAGAGCTGGCCCAATCAGTAGTTTGATAGAATAACATTGTTTGTGAGGCATCCACCACTTAACTGGAGTCCATCACCATATGACAACTGCACTCACATTAGAACAATTCAAATAAAAGTGATTTAGAGGGAGAATCCTCATCTATGTGCTACAGACCATCATGCAGACAGCCTTGAAAGGTGGCACATATCAGTCATTTCCCAGAGCCTGGCTTTCCTATAGGCTTCATAATTCCTTCACCAAGTGCTCTGTGGGAGAGCTATAAAGAAGCGAAGGTAGAAAGTTGTGTTAGACTGGCAAAAACTGGAAAAGTCAGTGTCTTTTAAACAAAAAAATAAACAATCAATGGGACATTTAGACATGATAAAAGAACTTTGTACCATAGGGGTGGTCATCTATCAGAGACCAGAAAGGCTGGCAGCTCTCCATCCTTGGAGAGGTTAAAAACTGCACAAGTCCTTGGGTATCTTGCTGTGACTGGACCTGCTCTGAGAAGGAGGTGGGATGAGACAACAAGAGGGGTTTTCTCACAGCATCCTCTGTCCCTCTCAGACTCTGTCCCTGAAGGTTTTCATTGGCTCTGGTGCACTGACTGCACCTGAAATGTTGTTCTAGCCTCAAATGAATTAGTAATAAATGAATTAATGAATAATAATATGGGCAATTAATAACTAATCTAGTTTATCATACAAAATAAATAATAATTAATGTGCAATAAACTATTGGAGAGTTTGCAAATTACTAGTTTGCTTTCAACTCTTGCACATAATCATACTACTCATGTGCTTGGAACCCTGCTACTCAGGTTTTGCATGTTCCTAGAATCTACTGAGCTGCCTGTTCATAAATTCAATGTGAATGCTTTAGTCATATCTTTGTAACAGAACAAGGTTTGTTTGGGGCTTGCTGAGGTTTTTTTTCCACAGCATAACCCAAAATGAACCTCAGATCAAAGCCATTCTATTCCACTCTGAATGCTGTGCCCTTTGCTGCAGTCTCAGAGCCTCCCAGTGATATATTACAGAATGTGATTAGCAATTGTCACGTGTTGTTTGTTTCTCACCATCTCCCCAGGGATAAGCTCAGCCTAAGTGTTTCACAGGCAGGAGTTTATGCTCGGTTTTGTTTTGAAATACGTAAGAATGATCTGGCAAAGGAGCATTGCCAGGTCATTTTCATGAAGCACAAGATTGATCCTGAACACTCTTCCACCTTTCTGTTTCACAGGGAGATAAGGAGATGAGATACACGCTATTTAATATAAAATTTGAGGAAAAAATGCCATGGTGAGGTTTCACTGGCAGCTCACAAAGGAATCAAACCTGTGATCCAATATGCCCAGAGGCATTGATACTGCAGTGTGCTGAGGATCTTTTGACTGGTGTTGCTTATCCTCACCTCTTGCTGGCCCAAGAGGTGTCAGGGCCACTGCAGAGCAAATCAGGATCTCCTAGGATCTGACTGACTGGGAGAGAACAGGTCGGAGTCAACAGGTGGGCTTGGCTAGAAGATTTCCCCATGAATAAAAGACTCTCCCCAAAAAGGTAACCCCCCACCAGAAAATATAACGAGCAAAACCTGCTAAATGCCCTCACTTTGTTTATCAGCACCATGCCAAAACAACAAGCAGCTCTCTCAGGACAAGAGATGTGGTGAAAATAACTCCATGGCTTCAGCTCACAGACAGTTCAAGTAAGCACGGGTTATGTGAGCTCATCGAATCCCAGAGGAATCTTGGCAGAACAAATGAAAACATCAATTCAGACATTTTCAGCACAACTTTAATGTATATTTTTCTTAGTCTTGGCATATACCCCCTGTCACCTCCCCACCATCCTCTCTATGTAGCCCCAAGGGCCATTAATCCAGTTTTGAAGACAGCAATTTCTTTCACAACCCAAACAACTGCCTCAACATGTCTAAATAAATAGAGCTTTTATTTTTTTTTAAGAGGAATATTATATTCCACACTAGTTTAAATCTTTCATTCACATTATTTACATGAAATTTATCACTTATAAACCCCCCAAATCCAGAATTACAAAAGACTGGGAGCTCTCCTTGTTTCACATATGGGAAAAACAGGAGCTGATGTTAAAGGATAGTCCTTCGATGTTAATGCAACAAGTCCTGACAGAAAATAACCAGGGCATGCATATCTGAATGCCTCAGGTGTTTCTGTACAGTGTGACTGAAAGGAAAACTCTCCTGGCTCAGTTAGCTCCTTTAAAATGTAGGACAAAATCTAGGCACAATAATCTGGAAGTTGCTCTGCTCTACTGAGGTAAATCTGACCCATAAAATCCATGGAGTTTTTATCAGCTTGTCCAGAGCAACTGGGCTTTGAGACTCCAGCCTGGCACTGCAAGGCAAAAAAGATAATTCAGGGCAAGCTCAGTGCCAGGCCCAAGGTCTCCTGAACTATTTGAGTCATTGCCTAATGCAAATCTGTGAAATAAGATCAACAGGACTGGGTGAAGCTTTACATGAAACCCAGTTTCAAACGTAGAAATTCCGTTTTCAAGCTCATATTTAATCAAACTGTGTAGTCACCTTCCCTGCAGCTTTTACAGCAGATATCACTGATGAGAAAATCTGGGTTATGCTCTGGGAGAGCAAATGTACATAATTTTTTGCCTGGTATTCTCATCTCAGATATACATCCTCCTCACTTCACCTCATCCAACTCCCAGACTGCTTGGAAATTATGGGAAAAGATCCTGATGTAGAAAAACTGACTCTCTGATGTGCAGCTTGGGATGAGAACCAAATTATTCAAACTACTAATAGTAGGATGAAAAGCCTGCTGTCACAACACAAATATTAAAGCCTTCATCCTGTCATGACACAAAGATAAATTTAGGAGTCCATGAGGGACCCATTTGTCATGAGGTGGCAACAATTTGAAACAAACTCAGGTTTTCTTTTTTCAATTGTATCAGAATTGTTTTTTACCAGATGAGTGAGAAACCAGTGTAACAATTTCATTCAATATTTTGTGCTCCAAACTACAAACTTACCTTCAACTTGAGTAGATCTGGCTCCAAGCAATTTTTCTGACTTTTTTAACAAATGCTTTTTATATAATTTAATTTTTAATTTTTCTACAGTTCTCTGCATGGCTAACAAACTGTGTTTATACCCTAACAGGAATATTTGATGCTCTGTCAAAGCAAATCAATCTTCCCTCTCTCTTTCGATTCTAATGATGCCATCAATAAAAGCCCTCATCAGAAATGAATGTTCTGCACAAAATGCTATGCATAATGGCATGACCCCTCAGGATGCAGGGCATGTCATTTTGAATTTATTCAATCTCTGGGAGCCCTGCACAGAGCTAACTTTTGAGTCTTTGGAGTCTCCAGCAAAACAAGATCATAGTGCCCCACACAGAGTCAGGAACAGAAGAGCTTGCACCTGCAGGAGCCTCTTCTTCACCCTGCTGTTGGAGGGGCTGCTTGTTTCAGTGTTTGCTCCCCACAGCCCTGCAGATCTCAGTTTGGGAGGAGAGCTGGGGATCGGTTCCATCCCTCTCTCCTTGCACTGCCAAAACACGCAGAGCTGTGCTCCTCGTGCTCCCAAGACTAAGACAACGTGTTCCATACACACCACAGGGCTTGTATTTCATAAATCACTCAAATCCCACTAGGCTCCTTGCATTTTCCAATGCTGGCCACCAGGGAACAGGAAAGGTTGGATTTCCATGGATGCTTTTACACTTGGGGGAACCCAAAGTGCTTTGGCATGGATTAATTCACATCCTGGCACACACAGTGACCAAGAAGTTAAACAGAATTATCTGCAGAAATGCAGATTATTCAGTGACTCTCTTTTGACCTGAACTACATGTTGAAAAAGTCTACTTAGACTTTTACCTGTCCCATACAGATAAAAGTCTAAGCAGAAATACAGACAGAAAAAACATTTCCATGAAAGCAAAGAAATGTCAGTTTGGAGAAGGAAAAAAACCCTCCAAACCTCAAGGATTTGTTTGTTGGTTTGTTTAGGTTTTTTTCTCCTTCTGGCCCAGAAGAATTTCATTCTTTGGTTTCTTAGTTTTTCCTGTAAAAGATGAAGCCATGCAGATTTCACATTTTCTACAGAAAATGTCAGTAGCCAAAAACTTCATTATCCACTGAAAACCAATTCTGACCACCCTTTGTGAGATACTGGGGAATTCAAAGGAAGGTTTGGGCTCCTGGTACATATTTGCATTCCAGATGAAGGAGCAAGAAAATACAAGAGAATGAGTGGGAAGAATCACTTTTATGATAAGCCAAGAGGGAAGAGTATCTCCAAGTCATGCAGGGTCTCCAAAGTAAAAGACTAGGTTGAAGGTAGAGCCTCTGAAGGGCTCAAAGGCAGTAGCTGTGGGCAGACTGGGGAGTTAGGCTTGTGCATACTATTGAGGGAACCAAGAAATTCAGCACTCAAAGATTAAAGAGAGAGCACAGGCAGACAATAGTTTTCGTTTCAAGAGACCTCTGTCTTGAAACAGAGAGCAGGGGGGAAAAATCAGTGTTTTAGGTGCATTGTTTAATATCATCCTTCAATTCATTTTTTCCACAGTCAGAAGCAGGAAAAAAGGAAGCACAGGAACCACTTGAAAATGCCAGAGCTGAATGGTACTGAATGTACCCATGAGAGTATAACAGAGCATTTTTCCTGCAATTAATTTCTGATGAGAGACCAGTGTATGAAAAAATATATGTGGTAGGTACCCCCCAAAGAGAAGAACAGAATGACTCCTCAATGCCTTTTCAGTTCCAAAGAGACCTGTCACAGACATCTTTTCATGAAAATCCTTTCCTTAGGATTTTTTCCTCCTGAGAAGCTGAGAGGCCTCAGGAGCAAAATGTAAACAATGGTTATCTGCTGCTGTGGAATGCAACAGGTGGGTCTGTGATTGGCCCATCTTGGATGTTTGTAATTAATGACCAATCACAGCCCAGCTGGCTCGGACAGAGAGTCTGAGACAGCTGCCTTTGTTATCATTCTTTTTCTTTCTGTTCTTAGCTTAGCTAGCCTTCTGAGATGAAACCTTTTCTTCTATTCTTTTAGTAGAGTTTTAATCTGATATATATCATAACATAATAAATCTAGCCTTCTGAAACATGGAGTCAACATTCTCCTCTCTTCCTTCAACGTAAGACCCCTGTGACCACCATCACAGAGACACAGTGTAATATTATGAGAAATGTGCATTTAAGAGAGATTTCCCACCATTTCAGAATCCTGGTGGTAAACTGAGGTCCACAAGTGCAGTGAGTCCCTCTAACTCCCAGCCAGCCCAGCAGCAGGATCAGACCACAGGCATTCTGACTCCCAGCCATTGCAGTGGGTATCAGCAATTAACAGACCAAAACTTTCCAGGCTGATGAGGCCTTTCTGCATCATGGGCTCTGTTTTCCAGGACCTGGCTCCCAGAGCACAGCTGGTGAGGGTTTAATTGCACAGGCATTTGCAAACACTGCTATTACACAGTGAAACATGGGGACAGTTATAAATAGCACAGAGGGAAATTCAGCTCACAGAAAACTGGTGTCCCACAGGCCTCCACAGACCTTCTCCTGGATGCAGAATTTGGCAACTGAACTAGTTCAGGGTCAAATGTTTCAGGTTGACCCCTGTAGCAATGCCCCTTTTGAACACTTTTCCTCCTGCCTGCTACAAAGGTTACAGAGTAGGAAATGCCCATTATTGTTTGACCTTGTGTCACGGAGACATTTTAAGGCCCAAATGTGAGGTTATTTTTAGTTGTGCTGTTATTTCAAAGCCAGGCTGGGGAGAGCAAAATCAGCAAAACTTCACAAAGAGAAACAATACAAAATGGCAACCAGCATTATCTTCCCTTTCAGCTTGACAGGGATATTTGTCTTGATACTGAGCTGTGCTGGTGCTGTGCTTCCTCCAGGAATGTTGAATAACTTCCACTCACGTTACACAAGCGCCTGCCCCTGGATCACTTTCCTGTGTTGCCTCTTGGCTGCAATGCCTGCAAAGGCTTTGTAATCCCCAGTTCTATTATTGTTTCCTAAGGATGCATCCTGCCTGGAAAACAGCAAAGGAAGGGAAACTGTATTTAACATTACTTCCTAATTAAACTGTTTGCATCATTCAAAGCCTGTGATGAATTCCTTCCTTTTTTCTCCTTCCCCTCTTGTTTACTAAAATCAGGAGATACAAAAAGACAGCAGGAGAGAGACACAGTAAACCAGATCCTAATCTCCAGCACAAAAGGTATTGGAGCTTTTCCAGGTTTCTACCAGCATCCTGAGGATCAAATTCTCTGACAACTTGCCATTGTAACCTTGCAGAGGACAATGTTCTGGGCTGATGTGTAAGCTTTGCCAGAAAAGTTTAATTTCTGGAGTTATGAAACTGGAGATACTGGAAAGCTATTTGTAGTGGGTTTGGAATGTGGTTCAGCTCTGGATTCAATCTTTACATATATATATATATATTTTTTTTTTTTTCCATGATTTTCCCTAAAATCATTTGTTTGTGTTCCTGTCTCTGGTGTTTACAGAGATGGGAATGAGCTCACACCCAGATCTGAATTCAGAACTGAGCTTCCCCAGGGTTCAGGTATGTTTGGTCCAGTGTCTAGATTTGGGCTCATCTCCAATTAAATGGGTCACAGTCCTGATGAGCAACCATCCCTCTTGGCTTTATAATCCGTGCCTCTCAGAATATGGGATTTCATATATTCCAAACACTCAAACAACATTAACTGCTGAACACTGACATGAACTCTGAATGATCAGCCCAGAATGTAAAGATTACCACTCCCCAAATCAACAACAGCAATACTGAGAGGAAGAGGCATGAGACAAAATTCTGAGGTTGCAGAGCAGGGAAAAGCCTGGGACTCCTGACCTTCACAACAGAATGGAAAAAATATATCTGTTTTTCCATATTCCAAGGATTTCCTGACAGCTTGAGAGTCTATAGCTGTTTGCATTTTAAAAGAAGGTCAAGTTTCTCTGCTGCAATACATGCAAGCATAGGCATTGTCCCTGCATTCACCCATGTGGGCATTTCAAAAGATCACCTATAAACCATTCCTTTTGCTCCAGTGAAGGTTGTTGAAAAAACACACACAGAGGTTTTGTCCATAAAAGATGGAATGAATATAGAATGAATGCTAAAATGAATGTAAGAAGAAAGAAATCAGAAATATAAAGAAGCCATTTAGCGCCCTAAAGGAAAGGCAGAGTTGAACTAATAGAAATTATTAACTACAAACTGTCTTCCATAATGAAAAATACATTATTATTGTCATTCTCTTTACTATACTTAGTAGCAGTAACTTTCCACAGGCTTGACCAAAAGGCAGTGGCATGGGAGATCTGTGTCATCCAGGTGCAATGTGCCAACAAGATGCAAAACAAAGATCCTTATAGTAGGAGTCTTAGTAAAATATCTGTATTGTATATTGAATATCTGTATATAGGCCTTGCCCTGATAAGCCCTGGTTGTTCTTGATGGGCTGCAGCTGTGATGTCCTTTATTGGGCTGCAGCTGTAGCTAGTGAAGATAACTGTGATAAAAGGGGGGTGAGCTTGGCCAGTCAAGGAGAGCCTGGAAGGAGCCCTGACTAAGAAGCAGCAACAAAAAGACGTTTTCTGTGCTGTGAAGAACTGCCCCCAAGAAATATCACCGAGAAGGTGCGGCACTTTAGAAATATGATTGCGACAGTACAGGACTTTAGAAATATTTAGAAATATGATACTAACAATAAGATAACAACAGATCCTGATGATCACCAGAGGTCCAGAGATATTTTTGGTAAAGAAACCCTCACTGAGAGTTAAATAATATTTACCTGATTACATTCTACGTTTCCTTGTGCATACATTGAGCATCACACACCAAGCAAGGCTGCTGCCTTTCTACAGAAACAAATGTATTTTCTTAATAGATCACTTCTGTGTCAGATCATGTTGAAAAATATTGTCTTTGACATATCTGAGTGCCCAAAGGTTAGGACCATGTGGCCTCTTTCTCTGCTGAAAGAATAGCATCACTGTAATAATCAATTATCACCAAATCAGGGCAAGATCAGAAAATGGATACAATTAAAACAATGGAGGAAAATAAATAGTCTGTGCAGTGCTACTCAATAATCTGCAAAGGGACGTCCAGAGAGCTGCCCTAAAGTAGTCTCTTCTCACAGACCCTCAGCAGACAGCTCCTCACAGCTTGGGTGGGCACCTCCACATTGCCAGTCAGTGGCTGTAGGCAGGAACTGAGTCTGCACAAAGTCACGGGATCTCTTCCAGTATCTGTGTGGAAACACTCACCCCGGAGCTTTACAAGCAGCTCCACACAGGAGTGGAGGAGCTGCCTTCCTTCCTCTGCCATCTGGAAGTGGTTTGTGTCCCACTAGTGGTATGCACATCACAGCTTGGAGAGCCCTGCTTTGGACCAGGAGCCTTGCTCAGGGTTCCTCTGGCTGCTGTGGAAGCTCCTCAGCCTGCTCTGCACCCAGAGAGGATGAAGACCCTCCAGAGCAGCTGCATCACTGTCTGTGAAGTCTCATATCTCATGAGCAGCACTTTAAACCTGCCTTAAACTCCGCTGGCTCGAAGGCTGATCTGGCTGATTTAGATCTTGGTAAGAGAAAAGACAAACAGATTTTCCCAGCCTTTATAGTCTCTTCTCAGGAAGGAAAATAATTTCCTCTGAGGCATGCTGAAGAAGAAATCCATTAGCAGTTACAAAGCAGGGCTGAATGTTATTGTTACCTCCAAACAGTTCTAACAGCCTTTGATTCCATTCCTATTACTTTGAGAGAGAAACATGGGATTTTATGTGCATGCAACCAGTGTCTCCTAATTGCCAGCTCCTTACCACAATTCCATTGCATTAGATTTAAAAACTAATAAAATAAGCATTTTGTTCCTTTTGTAATAACAATCACAAAGCAGTCCACTTATATCAGTTTCTCTGAAGTGCATCCATTTGCTGCCCACTCACAAGCATAACATTAAGTGACTGTCAGGCCTGTAATTTGGAGCAAATTCATTCCTTTAGGGATCACCTTGAGTGTAACCAGGGTGGGTAAAGAAGTACTTGAAGTATTTAAGCTGAAGGGAGAGCTACAGGAAACAGGTGATTCATGCAGAAAACTGCACATCAAAGACTGCTGCCATGACTGCATGGCTTAGGCACACTGTGACACACCTAGCTCAAGTAGTGGTCCACGGGACACGTATTTGTCCATCTGGGCATTTTTGAAGGAAAAATACATTAAAAGCAAGTGCTTCTTCTTGCATTGAATTTTTATTGAATATTTGCTCTCATTTGGGATTTCCCCTCCCCCCATTTCACATGTAAGTTTCTCTTCTCATTTTAGAGGAGTGCAAATAAATGGATTAAGGGAGAGCTTTAGGGCTTTCCAAGGTAGGCAAAGTTATAAAATAAAGGTAATTAACGAATTTGCATTTGAAGACTGAGCCATTAAAGAATTACATGCAAAGGTGAGAAGGAAGAGAAAAGAATTCTTGTCAATCAGACAAAAAGTCATTTACTACCGTTTCTCTTGCTGGCAAGGAAAAACACACGCATATATGAAGCAAAAGGAAAAAAGGAAGGAGAACTAAATTAATTAAAGTTCATTAATCATGGACCTGCAGCTATAAAGATCTTACAGAATGAGGAGGGATAGAGCTTGGGTTATATTAGAATGAGCTGGAGCTCTGCAGGAGTCACAGAATCTTTAGAAAGATTTTATTAAATATATATATATATATATATATATATATATATATATATATATATAGCAAAGCATCAAGAAAGAAAGCATGTGGCTTGTGAACAGAAATCTGTGGCTCATGACAGTAAATATAAACACTGGCTTTGAACATCTGCAACTATTATTAGACAAGGTCTGTTTGTTTACATGGCCTGCTCTAGCAGGTGAAGAAATGAAGAGGGTATTTTTAGTGTCAGCAGGTTTTAAACTTGAGGACTTTGGGTCTTGGGTGATTTTGATTAACCTGTTCAGTTACTGGGCTTTTTTGATGACATGCATATAGGGGTGGCACATTCAATTTTTAAACAAATTCAGATTAGCTACAATAAGCATATTTTTTTCATATTATTTTGCAACTATTTATGATGCATATCATCCCAGCTTCCTGCTCCAGTGTAAAAATCTTTGCTGCCTGTATTCAAAATCATGAAAGTTATGTTGCATGGGAGAAAAGTCATGCATGAAGATTAATGATAATAATGATAATGAAAATAATAATAATAAAGAAACCTCTTCTTTTAAATAGATTTTTCAACTTGAAAGAAGATTTTGGGAATCCTTGATTTTCTGCTCCCTTTTCTCCCCCTTTTGTAGTCTTGGGCAGGTTACTTCAATGTTCATTGCCCTTCATTCTGTCTTGGAGAGATGTACAGAGACTGCCTGTTTTAGGGGTTTCAACTCAATGGTAAGAAGAGTGACAGTCAAATGAAACAGTAAAGAAAGCAAAATAATTGCTGAGATTAAGAGTTTGAAGTGCCAAAACATCACCTTCTCAAGTCAACTTGAATTATATTTAATCCACAGAGTCATAACTTCATATATTCGCTGCATACACTTCCCTAAAATAATATTATCACAAGAAAAGTCCACCAAACCGAACAAAAAGCAAAGTCATTTGGTTTTGGGGTTTTTTTTTTTTTGGTCTATGGAAGTTTGTTATTTCGCATTGTGTCCTGCTCTGGGTTCTCTCTAGAAGGAGCAGTGCCAAGGCACTCTGAGAAAGGCTATTCTTGTTCCACTCTCAGCCCAGCAAGAATCAGGAAGCTCCATAAATCTCACAAGAAAGTCTGTTTTGCCAGCAGGGCTGATTCTGAAGTTAACCCAAGTTGTGTCATACCTTTCAACAAGGATCCAGCTAAGCTGAATTATCGCATTTACAGGAATCAAAGAGAGCTTCAGAAGGGTTTGGACAGAGATCAGGAAAGTATCATAGCACCAAGCATCTAAGTAGGTCCCAAAATCAGATTCACCAAGCAGTTGCTCAACAGGGGCAAGAGAAGCACCAGCAACACTGAAATCCAGCTCCTGATCAGGCTCAAGGAAGGTGTCAGAGGCAAAGCACCAGGGATTAAAGAGAGAAATGACACAAGCTGAACATAAATTTGAGCCTCATTTTCTGGTAGGTTTGTTTAGAGTTTTGGCTAGTTTTTTTCTTTGCTGGATTCAAGAAAAATAAAAAATCTCCTCTCCTGTAGAGGTCAATTATGCCACATGCAAGATTGCCTAGCTGCATTTGCAGAGTTGCACACGTTGCTCCCCACCCCATAGTTTATTTCCCATGTGTTGGCCTATCAAGGATTGAATTAAAGAGCAATCAGGCCCTCAGTGGTGAAAGACAGTTTAGTTTCCAGAAGTGTATGCTCCTTTTGGCCAAGGCAGCCCTGTCCTTGTGGCTCTGTTCTTATTACACATATTAACTGTGGTCCATTTGAGGTGCTATGTGAGTGCATGGGCTTGGAAGGATATTCCCAGCCAATGTGATGAAAATTTCCACTATGTTAACACAAAAGGAAGAATTGAGGTATCATTTACATGCTTCTGAGTTCAGGATAAATGTAAATGATAGAAAATCAATGCAGCTTTTGGCTGGAAATGAACATGAGGTCCCACTGGCAGGGCCTTGGGGTAGAAATAAGCAGCAAATTGTTCCTCTGCCCTTGAAAACATCATCAAAACCCCATTAAGGAAAACTCCAGTAATCTCTTGATGCATTTTTTCCCAGAAAGAGAAAATTACCACCTCTGTCACATGTACCTCCAAACATCATAAAACAAGAAAAATACCCATACAGCAAGTGGTTCCAAGGTTGGGTGTTATCCTAAACTGTAAGAGATTCAGGTTCAAGTAGCTACTTCCTGACCCTCGCTCTCTAAAATATAAAGCCCAGCAGTATTCCAGAAAGACAATTATTTACCTATAGAAATCTAATGTTGTAAAATTTCTCCTGGACAAAACATCAGAATTGGAACATTCCCACAGCTCCACCAAAGACTGCTGGGTTAGCTGCCATTACATCACAGGATGTACACTACCCAGACCCTCCTAAACCACCCAGAGGTAGGAAAATTAAACACAGCAGATCCCAAAGATTCCACCACATTCCCTGTGACGAGTTCTCAGGGAAAGCCAAACACCCTGCACTGGCCCTGTCTGCATTGATAAATGATAAGGAGCAGAACACAAGCCTGGTCAGCACTGCCCACACCATTGTTAGCCTGCTCACAAATGTGGGTTTGGCTCTTGCCAGCTTCTCCTCTCTCAGATCTGCTTCAGCATGATCTGAGAGATAGCAAAGGTCAGTTGTTTCCACCAGGCAGCATGGCCAAAGTGTCCTGGCTCTTTGGGAGGGGAGGAGGGTGAGCTCAGCCCCATGGCTGAGTCATGCCCTGCTCTTTGATCTCCAGGCCAAAGAACCATCCCTGGCTCATTGTGTTCTGCTATAGACACAATCCTGACAGTCTGAGTTGAGAAGAAAACTGCCTGCTTCACTATCTCTCCATAAATCACTCAGGACTTCTCCAGAACATGTTGGTGGGATTTCTGGGGTGATTTGGAAGATCCCAGTTTGAAGAACACTGGAAGCAGCCTGTGGTTTTTTTGTGTTAGAAAATGGTCCACCAAGAGTTATTCTGTAAATCTAATTCAGGCAGTGAGACAAGGGGGATGTTTCCACAACTCTGACCTTCAGTTTTGGATGAAGAAGAAATACATTGTCTTTCCAATAACCAAGACTCCAAAGGACTTGTAAACACTGGAGCCAGAGAACACCTCTGTGAGACAGTTTGGTCCATGACATTATTCCCTTTCTATGGGGAGGAAAATTGGGCTACAACTTTGCTGAAATACTTTTCAAGGGCTTTTTCAGCATGCAAGTGGCACTGCTGAAAACAGGATGCATGAGTCACAAACCCTGGGCTCCCAATTAACTCTGCAGGGAAGGGAGATGGTGATTTGGATTTTGGATGGCAGCAGCAGGTTGCAGCCGCAGAAAAGGATGTGCTTCCTGGAGCCTTCTGAGCTCCATATCATTTATCACCTGAGCCAAGGGTGATAAATGGCACCAAGGAGCCAGGCTGGAAAGCTGGCCCCTCTCTGCCACAGCTGCAGCAGCACACTTGGGCAATAAACTCTACCTCTCAACACCAGGCAGCAGGGGGCTGAAAAGTCAGATCCTTCAGCACACAAGGTCACCAGGCCAAAGCCTTTTTCTGGATTTAGCCCTCAAAACAGGATTTAATAGCACACGGTAAATAAGGCCTTGGGCCACACATGAAACAATGAAGATGAAACGAACTGCTGAATAGCTGCTCATTAAGAGGCCTCTGAACATCCTGTGCACAGAGGTAAGAGGCGTCGGCGGAAAAAATAGTATGGGGATCAGATAATTAAAAAATGAATCATAATGAATTACACAGGCAGCTTTAATTAGGGCATTTCCTAACTTTTCCGTGCTTTTCTCTGTGACATCAAAATGCCCTTCCAACGCCATTTTTTTGTGTGCACAGCTTAGAGCTCTGTTCAGTTGTGTTCTGAAGGCCACAGGAATATTTATGTTGCAAAGGCAGCTTAGGTTTTTCCTCACAGGTATGTTATCTCCAAGTCACTTGGATCTCCATGGAGGAGACCCTGACACCTTTACAAAGAACTGCCCCAATAAATCAAGAGCAAGAACAGACTCAAGCCCTGTGTCTTTAAAAGGCGTCAGAGGGAAAAGACAGAGCAGTAGAACTACTTGTTGTACAACTCAGCTCTTCCAGATACATCAGCTTAAAACCATACCGGATTCCAGGGCATCCGTGGGAAAGTATTTATTTTACCTGTAGGTATAATTGTAAGCAATAAAAACAGCTCAGACCTTGCCAGAAAGGGTGTGAATTTCTAAAAAGAAGGAAAAACTCTGAATTCCAATACCTGAGCAAACAAGTTAGTATAACAGAAAAAAAAGTAAATGAAACAGCATTGCCAAAACAATGAGCTTATGGTTTGCCAACAGCTGGATTGCACTTTCACTTGCAAATGCTACAAAAAAAGGCTCTGAGTTCTTAGCACATTTTCTTTTGAATCCAGTCATTTTGTTTCTGAGTACAAAATATGCGCAGAGAAGGAAAAAAGTAATATTAGCAGAAGCTCTGAAAACCAAAATAATCTCCCCATATCTTTTCCTTTGGGAGAAATTTCACCAGTTTGTCAATAAAGAAAAAGCATGTCTTGCCAGCTTAAAAAATATTAGCAACACAAATACTGCTGTGGCCTTCAGGAGGTAGGAAGAGAGAATGGAGCTCCCCAAAATGCACATGCACAGAGTTAAAAATATGATCTGCAATGTTTTGATGCACCTTGCCAACTAAAAGCTCCACAGTTTGCTGTCAAACCAGGGATGCAAAGGCTGGAAGGGCTGCGTGTCTCCCAGACAGCTGGTGACAATGCAGCCTGATTGCAATCTCCCCCAGGTTGATGCCCAGGTTGTCCTGTCACAGCCTCACCATCACAAAATGAATGAGGAGTTGGACTTCCCCAGCCCAGCATTTGAATTTGCATGGACACACTTTTCTGAGCAAAATCTCATCAGACAAAGGTTTCCACGGGCAAGCTCTTGTGCTTCCTCGTACGCCACAAAATTCCCATTGCCTTCCTGACAAGTCTCATTTCCAGCCCTGAGTGAAACCAGAACATTCATGAAAAGCAAACTAGGTGGGAGAACAAAGTTAATCAACTTCAAAAGCCCTTCCAGAAGCCTGTTTTATAGGATGGCTTAAGACAGGAGTTATTTCAAGTAAGCTTGTTCGACTAAGCTCCAGCATCGTGTCTTGATAGGGAATTAGAACACCTAAAAATGTTACTAATCTCTGCCCTTCAAGCTGACAGTGACACCTTTGATCAGGTCTTTACACCTCTGTACTCACCTCCACCTTCCTTTGGCTGCTCAGCCCGGCTGAGTTTTTCACACAGAACTGACTTCTCCTTTTTGGTCTCTGATAATCTACTAAATCTCTTCTACTCCTTATCACAAATCTATTTTGCAGCTATTTTGCAGCTCTGCTTGGAGGGCTTTTTAGACAATATTGAAAACCCTAGAGAAGCTGCACCTCTCCTGTACAGTCTCTGCATTATTGTACGTGCACCTGCTCCTTTCTGCTGTGAACCTAGACAAATGCAAGGTTTCTCTTTTGTGCCAGTCAGCCCCTTAAATATGAAGGCAGAAAATTGTGCTGTTCTAGCCCAGAAGGTCTTGCAATGGTGGAACTCACAATGGCAGCAACAACAACATCTGACCAAAATGCTCCTTTTGCTAGATTTGGCAGAGTTGGCCATCTTTGAAAGGTATCATGCAGCAGTCTCTGTGTAAAATTCACATAAGGTAAAAAAACCCCCAGCTGAACCTTAAAAATGAGATGCATTTTTACTTGGCAACACTGGTTTTCTGATTGTTTTCTAATGGCAAAGACTAAACAAGATGGCTGTGGCAAAGCAAAGGAGACAACTGAAAATGAAGGCAAAAACAAAAAACCTATAGACAACTCCACAATAAAGACAATTTCCATGCAAACTGCAACTGTTAAATTTCAGGCCTTTCAGCTGTCTGTCTGCCTAAAAGCTTTTTATTCAGCAAACCATTTACTTTGAAACAAACCTAGGTCTGGAAAATTTCTGCCCAAAACATGCTTCTTTCACAGAATCAGAAATTAGCTGATGACTTAATAGCAACACTTACTACTAAGCATTATAATAAGGAAGTATTTTATGTACTTGCCTTGCATTCTACCAAAGACAAAGATGAGAGACTTGCACTGTTCTTGTACCACACATATTGTAGATCAAAAGTTTGCCAGTAAGGGTCCCAATGGTGGTGTTCTCTGGCTTTTGTGGAAGGCTGAAACATCCCAGAAAAACCAACAACCAAAACTGGTGGTAAGCACTTGTGATAAAATAACTAAATGAAATTTGGCTAGGAAGCTGAGGCTTGTACATACAGAGAAAGATAGTTGAAGAGATATGTTTGGGGGTGAGTAGCAGAGCAATGTGTGGTTAATAGCCAATATAGCAAGCCCACAGTTCTTTACAGCATATTTGGGAACTTACTGCCCAAGAAATAACAGATGGAAACAAAGGAAGATGCAGTCATTTCCATAATAATACTTGAAGGATGGAAAACAGAGAGAAGCCCTCTGAATTTCTGTTTCAAAAGTATTGTTCTAATCATACTAAAATCCACAGCATTAATTCTCCAGATACCATGAGGAAGATGATATGAATGATGTCTGGACCAAATCTGGGACCTGAAAGTCTGATCAAGTAAGAAAAACCACCCAAACCATCAATGTTTTGTTAAGCAAGTGTTAAAACATCTTGGCAAGACCTATCTATAGCAGATACAGGAGCTGCAGAATGGCCATCTGGTCCAGCATCCTGTTTTCAACAATGGCCATAAGCAAACCTCATGTCTAAGTTAAGAACAGGGGCAAATGTATATGACACTTTCTTTGAGCACATTCTCAGTCCTGGAATTATTTTATGTTCGAATGTTTCCTGAGCCTGGTGTGGCCTCTTGGGAGCACCCAACAGAGCTGTCCCTTCCAGGTGTTTGCCTTGTCTCCCCTCAGAGCCATGCAGGCACTTTTAGCACCCAAAGCATCTGTTGGCAGGAAGTCTACTTCTAGAAGTTTGTTTTCAACATGATTCCTGCCAAGACCATTTGACAGCCCTTATTTCTTGCACCCTAAGAGATGGCAACAGGTATCCACCCACCCATGCCACTAGAGGTTTGTATACTTCTATCAGATCCCTCCTTACTCCCTTATTTTCTGAACTGAAGCAACCCAGGAGGTGCCGTCACTCCTTGCTCAGACCTTTGCTCATTCTTTCTGCCCTTTCCAGGGCCTTTTGCAGTTTTGGGGTTTGTTTCTTTTGCAGCAGAGAGGCCAGCACTACACATGGGTGGAGTACGGGCTTACAGAATGACACTGTGGCAGCTCTCCAATACTCCAGGGCCACAGGCCACACAGTTTGGGACAAGTGAGGAGAAACCTCTTCAAGCTGCAGGAGAAAGGGAACAGTGCAATTCTTATGATGATTGTGGCTGCAGAAGTATCTGCCTATTCATACTGCAAGGATTTGAACCTCAGATGGGCAACAGCCTGAACATTTACCAGTTACTAATCTTATTTACCAATAATATTACAAAATACCTTTTGAAACTTGGTGAGCAAATCCAGATCTATTCAAAGGTATCATCTACTCACAGGCAGCACATTATTCAGCCCACAGAAAGTGACCATTTCTATATAAATATTTTGCATTACTTACACTTTTTTGTTACTTAAAAACATTCAGAATCTGACTGGATTGCCAATATGTGCACAGTTCTACCTATCATGGTCATCCTTAGAAGGTTCTCTGGATTTCAGGTCAGGTTTATGTGCTTGTGCTGTCTTATAGACAAAACTACCTAAAATTTGAAATTTCCCTTGACCTCTCTCATCCCCTGACTACAATTTAGTTTTCTGCTTGGTACTTTTTTGATTGAGGTGTTGTGGTCTGATGGACTGACCAACAACAAGTGCAAAGAACTCAGGAACAAGAATTAAATTTGTGAATGGCTTTTTATGCACTTGAAAGCATTCCCCTAAAAAGCCAATATTCCTGTGAGCTTTCTGCAGAATGGTTGCCTGCAATTATTTTTCTCATCTTTAAGTGCATTTATGTAAAGGCTGCAGCAACAATTGGCACATATGAACAGCAGATTGTCTGTGTTTTTCATTAGTGTGGCAGTAACATATCCTTTGTTTTTCAGTCCTAGGCTGAACGAAACATCTTCCACAGAGACAAATCTCTACGATGATTAATCATGAAGCATTCCATATGGATACTGATATCCCACATGCTTTAAATGAGGCTGGGTGGGAAATCTGCTTCACTTACCTCTCAACCCAGAAAAAAGCTGAAAGGTACCCACAGGTCCATTCCACTGTGATTTTTAACATCACCAAAGATTTGATTGAGACCAGGTTAACCGTGGGAGCCTTTGCTGTTACAGCACTGATCATTTAGTGGTGCCATTTTTTGGTTTAGTTTTTCTATAAGGACAAATATAGGGTTATGCTCACACAAAACTATATTTTGCTGAAGTGACTTATTTCACTGACAGACCTGATGTAAAGCCACACCATGCAAAAGTGTTTTCCAATAGCATTAAATTCACTTTCAGTGAGAGCTGAGCATGGGACAGTAGGCTTTGGCTGTGCTGCCTGCAGACCCATTTGGTGTTCCTGCAGCGTGGAACCTTCCTGGGATGCAACTAACTACATGTGGGTTTATACTTCTGATGTATTAATATATTTATACATTAATAGCTTCCCCACATACTGCAGAGAAGTAACCTAAAGCGCAGTCAAATTGTTCCATAATGCAATATATTCAGCACAATACTCTAGCCAAAATCAGCTTTAAAATAAATAGCCACAACTTAATTGACGTAATAGAGGTCTATTTGCTAGCTTGGCACTTTTCACTTATTTGACTTCAACTCAGAAAGTGCATTAAGAGTCTAATGTCCATTTTCCAAGTGGAAACAGAAGCAACTTCTTCCTATCTACACACATAAATTAAAACACCAGAAGTGTTTTACAGCATAGTATTCTTTGCTTTATGAGTGTACCTCAGTCTGAAGTACAGGTCCAGTCCTGAGTTAATTTTTCCTCTCCCAGACATATTTACTGTCCCACTTCCTCAGAATCCATTATTGATGACAGACTGCCTAATCAGTCAGTGGCTCTCACAACATTTCTTTCATCTCTTGACCTGCAGTGGTTTCAGTGTTGTTCTATAAACAGTCTCTGCCATCACAGCAGATGATAAAATCCCCAGGATTCTGAGCTTCAGCAGGCAGAGAATACAAGCCACGTCTTTAAAACACTTGGTACCCCTCCTGGAGCCCCCTGGAATAAAGTTGGCTCCTGGGATGGCTTCTTTTGCTGCTGTTTTCTGCCATTCAGATAGAGGTTCAACAAACAAAGGTCTAACAATTGGATATTCAGACACAAATTTTGGTTAAAATGAATACACAACTTAATGTCCCTACAGAATCAGGGATAATTCACTCATAGTATCACAATGTTGACCTTTGCTGGGACATTTGAGTCGTAACCCTCTTACTCCAATCAGCTTCTGATATACCCATGCTTTCCAGGTGCCAGAATCACTGACAAACAAGAAAACCCTGAACCATAATATTTTTCTTTCTCTGTAAGTTCTCATTGCAGCATGCTCTCCATCTGAAAAGCCCAAAGGGCTTGGTAGGAAGACAGGTAAGATTGTTTCAATAAAAAACTTTGAAGGACCAGCTCTTGCAGTGATTCATCTGTAAAGAAAAAGGCTCCTACCAATTCAAAGCAGCTTGAATGGAAGTGTATGTAAAATGAAACATATTTATGCTGATATTCAATTTTCATTTACAAATAAATATGTAGAAGATATAAAACTCCCAGCTTCAGTCTTTGAAATTGATGAAGATATTTGAACCAGCACTCAGAAATGTTAATTTTTCTAGTTATTCTTTAAAAAGATAACTGGCTTCCTACCTAGCTTGTGGACTAGGATTTAAGCTGCATAAGTATAATTCAAGAAACACCCAACTGAACTGAAATATGGGTTTAAATGAGAGGATGAGAAAAGCAGCAATGTGCATTAATACGTTATTCAGAGGCTTCACAGAGGCTCCTGACGTAAAGAATCAGTCAAATGCTCACCCAGCCAGGCCTCTGGAGAGCCAAGTGGCCTGCATTTCTTTATGCAGTGTTCTCCACGCCATCCCAATTATTAGTCTTGAGCTAATGGTGCTTTGCTATGAATAAATATGCAAAGTGGAGCCGATTGAATGAAATCCAAAAAGCCAAGGCACAAAGCTCCTCTGCTGTGTGCCAGTACCTCGCAGCTGCAGAGGCATGAGCTAGAAGACAGCTCTATTTCCCTGCTTCACTACAAGGCTCTGGTGTGGGCTCCATTATAAGCCAATATAAGATTAAAGAAAAGGGAAATCAAATCTTTCCATAAATCCATCCGAAAGCAAATGTGGCAATGCTGCAGAGACAGTGATTTACACTAGCATTCAATTTTAGGGACTAAAACATCCCATCTGAGCAACAAACAAAAAATTAACCTATTGTTAACAATTTTCTCGTTCATGATTTAAAACAGAAGCATTCACATAACTCAAAAGCGTATAAAACGTGCTATTTTTCTAATCACTGAGAACAGCAAAAATAGGACTTTTAACCATGCTGAAACCACAGCAGGGGCTTTACCACTGCTCATTCAAAACAACAGTCCAGCCCACACAGTAAAATTTTAACATATCTGTGATTTGTTTTGCATTTAACTGGAGCTCTGAAAAATTATACCAGTAAACAGCATTAAATCTTCTGTCTTACATGGAAGTCTGCCTGGATCAATGACTTTATTTTAGATTTATCACTCTCCTTTGGTCCACATTTGAACTCTCCTCTCTTCCTGGCCCCACTGTGTATTCCAGCAATTTTTCTGGAGCTGTGCAAAGGTAGCAGCTTCTGGCAGACAAAGGTCCATCTAAGACATGAATCAAAGTCACCACCAAGCATTTCAAAGTGAATGCTACTTTCATCTGAAGAGGAAACTGTGCCTTTTAATCTTAAGTATTTTGCCATGGCTCTTCCCACTGTTTAAAGGCTAACAGGAAACTTATGAATTATTAAGCAAACAGAATTTCTGAATCACTGCATTCCTTCAGACACCACAAGAGTCCCAAGAAAGGTGACCTTCCCACTTCTGGACTTTCTGGAATATAGCTGGAAGGCATCAGGCAATTTTGCCAGGGGAGTTAAAATCTAGAAATTTGATGAGCATTGGAGGAAATTCCTAGCACAGTGGATCAGTTAGATCCTCATCTGCAGTTGCTATCCTGGCACTCAAATTTTTGCCAGGACATTGACAAAAAGTTGTCAGCCATGGTGTTCCTGAGATCCATTTGCCACACACATCCTGACCCTCACATATTCTCAAAGCATAAGCCACATAACCAGGCAGGTCCATGAAGGGTAAAGTGATGAAAGACAAGAGCAGACCAGAAGGGTGATCTTTCATCCTGATGTCCTATATGAGAAAAATTGTAGACCTTATTCTACTTAATTTTGAAGTGTAAAGAATTGCTTTTCCCTAGGAAAGTATAATCAGGCCTTGTTTAAGTAGTAATCTTATTAAATATTTACTGATGAGCCAGCTGAAGGCAGCTTATAATATAATGTCTGCTCCAACCAAAAATTCAGTTGATTTTATTTTCTTTCAAAACAACAACTTCACCTTTGTGTCAGTATAGCACAGGGGCCTTAGGACAGAACTGCAATTGCTGGTAGCACCACACCAGCAGAGATCAGGGCAGTGGATTTGGCAGCCTTTTGGGAGCTATCAGTTTCCATGCCTCCAGCACAGACCAGACCACCAAGGAAGTGTAGATAAACATGGCAGGAGGCTGAGGACTGTGCTGGAAACTTTGCATCCAAGTGTTCCAAATGAGATGTTGTTTAGGTACAACAAGACCCAGTTGTGCACAGAAAATACTCTTTGCAATGGCTGCAAACGGGACCTGAAAGCTTTCTGCTGCTGCAGGACAGAAAAATCCATTAAACACAAAGAGAGATCCTGTAGATCCTACCAAATAAACCATAGTACAAATTCAGATGTAAGGCTAACTTCTGATCTCACTGTGAGCTCAAAAGGCTTCATGTAACCTTGCACTTACAGTGGCACTTTAGGTTTGCTCCTTTGTTAAAACCACCACTGGCTGCAAAATGCGCTATAAAATTTGCTCCAGCCAAATCATGGTAGAAGAATTCTTTCCCATTCCCTATTCTTCTTTCTCAGTTTCTTTCTGCCACCCCTCTTTACCCTGATGTCCCTTAGGTACTTTCCTGACGTTGCTAGTCTGAATGTTCAGCCTCCCTGTTATGGACATCATGAAAACCATTTGCATTTAATAGAATCAGAGATGGATTTAGGCAATTTTTGTAGCAGCATTAAATATACTCAATATGTCAATATATTCACACATGTCTCAACAGCACAAATTGAAAAGGAGGGACAGATAGAGTAGGAAGCAACTGAGAAAACCACATGTCAAACAAGCTCTGTCCATTTGCTTAGATGACACTGACCTGCTCACAATTACCCTAAATACCCATCTTGACCTGCTGTGAGTTTGTGACAGGAAAAAAACAAACAAAAAAACCCAACAAAAACTCCTGACCTCTGAGCTTTGTAGCAGCCACAAACAACAAAGATGAGACACACCAGATAATTATATACGTTCTTCTTCACATCAAATCCTACCTTATTCTAGAAAGGAAAAATGAGGTCTGGTGGCTTGCAATTTCAAGAGAAATGAAGCACCATTGCCTGGGAGTTCCAGAGATCACTTTGCTGGAAATACAGAAACACTATCAATCACACCATTCAAATGCCACTGACCCTTCCCTCCAGTGTACAGCTAAAAGCAGAAGAAAGAGACAGAGACCAAAGAAAGCAAGGGTGTCGATATGCTGAATAAAATTTCTTGAGAGTTTACAGGTCTTTCATTATCTGAATCAAAGGTTCTGTCTTGTCAAGAGGTGATTCCAAGGAGAGAGGGTTTTATTACAGAAGTATGCCCACACATGGGATTTTCTTCCTATTCTTCAAACTTACTCTCCTAAAAGTAATTTGCAAGACTGGCCAAGTCCCTTAACACACACAGAGTCCCCATAAACACTGGGTTTGCTCCTGAATTCCTGGAGGATATTTTCATGTTGCCCCCACCTTTTAACCCCGACAAAAGGTAAAATTGGGGGGAGGATCTGCAGAATCTTCCCCCCTCTGGACTTCAGAGCCTGTAGATTACCAACTGGCTCAGGTGGGCAGCACAAATGAACACCAGGTATGGTATGGCAGAAGAAGAAATAAGAGACCACTATCCCAGGGAGGATCTGGATGAAAGAAGACAAAGGGCCATGCTAAGAACTAGAACCACTAAATTAATGTGAGAATTCAGTCATAGCTAAAAAATATGAATATGTCTCCCTGGGAAAGGTATAATGCACAAAGAGGGGCCATCAGCCTCAGGGAACCCGACAATTCCCAGCACTCAAATGTTTGCTTTTAGCAAATCCTGCAGAAGGAGCTGGGTACTGAGTGCTACCCACCTCTTGGCAAGGAGCTAGCCCACCACTGCCTCTCTCTCACTGGTGTGTTAAAAGGCAAATCTGTGTTCTCACACATCATAAGTCTATTTTTCCATTGGAGCTGTCTTTAAAAATAATAGTGGGAAGAGTGGGAACAAACACCAACAAAAGACAGGGAAAGGATTTACTCCTTGTGGCATTAATTCCTTCACTAATAAACCACAACTGCAAATTCAGTTACTCTTAATAGCAAAATTAGGTTCTTACCTGTTACTTTTTGCCATTCACATGACCTTTAGTCATTGGAACTGGAATTGACTTGTGTGGGTGTAGTTTGGTATGAGAATTGAAGGCTCTCATAATTCTCAAACACACCTACATTGATGTAAGAGCTGCTTAGTGTTTCAATGGAAAAAAAAGAAAAGATAAGTAAATCTTGATAATGTAAATAGTGTTCAAGCTCTAGAGATCATTTCCTGAATAAGCAGAGTAGGCTGGGTCAGGGGGTGGGAGGGAAGACTCAGAACAGATTTGCTATCAGGATTTCACAAAGCAGTTGAAAAATATGAGCAGATTGACAAAAACTGTTGTTTAATATAAACTGAGGATGAAAATGGAAATCAACTGATCCATCCTGTCATGAGCTCAGACAGTGCTTGGAGTTGATCATGGAAACAGTCCAACTCATGCTTTCTGTTTCAACACAATATAAACTGGATTATAATATGATGTTCTTTCCCTGAATATTCTCAAAAGTCTCACCACCTCTGCTTACTCCCAAACCAACAAGATTTTGCATTTCTCATCAGAGACTGATTTTTTTAAGCTTTCCTCTGTGAGGCTTGTTTGTTATCACAGGCTGAGAGAGCACACTTAGATTGCTCCAAGGCCTCCCCAGCAGACCTGAGTTAGTACAGGAGCTCTGGAGCACTTCTTCATCCACATAATTTCCCCATTATGAGGGACAGTTTAATATGTGCCTTTAAATCAGGCTCAGAACAGCTTCTTGTTGCTGTTGTTGGTTTAGGTTGGGTTTTTTTGTTAAAACTAACCTCATTAAAGATAATGCTACATCAGTAGGCTCCACTGATGATAACTGCAATGAAGTGAACCTTACTTTTCACATGTAACTTTTCTTAACATGTTTTGGGCTTTTCTGGCACTGAAATCTGAAGGGAAAAAGAAAGTCAACAATCAACTTGATCTAAATCTCATTTTCTTCCCGTTCCTGCTATTGAAATGAAAAAGGATCTCCCCACCCTACCCATATACAAACTTAAAACTGAAAATAAAAGGAACACATTTTTACTCTTCCCTCAAGTGCCCATGTATGATAAAAGGTTTTGGAGGTGACCTGGATGACCCTCAGAGAAGATGTCATTCATTCAGCAGGTGGCCAGCACATATTCAGGTCCCTCATCTGTGTGAGGGTTTGACTCCACACTTCCCACCTGAGCATCCAAAGTTACATGAGCCATTTTTTTTCCTAGGAGAGTAAACCTGAAGGGTTCAAACTCCTGATCTGAATTTGAGTCTGTGGTCTACTCATTGCTTCATTCAGCCTAAGCTCTGGCTATGAGCAAGACTCACAGGGAGGGATCAGAAAACCACAGCTAATTTCTTAATGAGATTTCATCTCCCTGATGCCATGGCTTGTTCTAATCCCACCAGCTCCCTAACCTTCCAAAGAGTCTCCAGAAAAGAACAAGCTATGACAAGGTAAAGAGGACAAATAATAACTTAGACATGTGAATAACTTGGGCATCTACATTTCATTTTCAAAAGCCAGTTGGACTATAAGTGAAGTGAGCAGTACAAAAAAGGAACTTCTCAGGCTGAAAAAAGAACTGTAGATGCTAGCAGAGAGGAGGATACCACATGTCTAATGCTACCCCATGTTGATTCCTCTTTCCATATTTCCTTTCCAGTCAATGGAGAAAGAATAAATTTTCCTAAGTTTCCCACTTTTCCCAATGCAGAGGATCTTGGTGAGGTGGTCAAAAGACCACTTCTCTTCTGTATTTTTGAAAATTACTTATTTTTTACTTTAAAACCTAAACCTCTTAAAAATGCTCACCAAATCACCCCAAATGTCCTCATTCATTAGCAAAATATATGTTTTTATTTAAGCTTTGCTTATCCTCTTTAATGTTTAAGCATCCCTTTTAAGACTTTTACATCCAGTAACAAAAGTGTGAAGCAAAACACTGAAGGCTTTGAGTTTGGCCTGTGTAGACTTCAACTGTCCTCAGCTTTAAGGAGGAATCTGTCATAATAACACACACAAGTGGCAAATAAAATCCATCAGCAGTGATGAGATATTTCTGGAATGCTGTAATACTTTTCCATGTTAGTCTTCCTTCTAAGGTGCAGTATATTACCTACAGAGAGTCTACACAATCTCTTGGAGATGAGAAATGTGCTCACAAATCAGCGTGTTGGCTGCACTTCCTGCCACTGACACTGGATTTTGAAAAAGAGATCTTGGTAACCGGGTAAATACACAGCAGTTTTCTCCCAGAGCCTCGGGTTCAAGCTCTTACTTAACAACAAGGAAAACCAAATGTGATAGCCTCCATCCCAGTCAGCACGAGTTATTAATCATCACCCACCCATCACAGCCTCAGTGCAGCAGCCAGCACTGGTCTGGCAGGAAAAGCTTTAGCCTGGAGTGACTGAAGACTTGCCTGTCAGCAAGAGAATCACAAACCCTGCCTGTTGCACCAGCATGGGCTCTTTTTCAGAGCATCAGTGCCATTGAGGATATTAATAAAAGGATATGGAACTGGTAGAAGTTGAAATCATCAAAATAGAGCTGCCTGGAAAACAGGAAGGGTTGTTGATTTTTTTTTTCTTCTCTTTTTTTCCATTACAGAAAACAATGCATTTTTACTCACAAAGAAAAACTGACATTTCAGACACTGTGGAAATAGTCCTTGGAACAGAGGTCTGGGACAGGTCTCCTGGAAGATGATGCAGGGATTCAAGGAGAACTGTATGTCTTTAGAAATGACACCTCCTGGGCAGTCTCAGCCCTAAGGGGTAATGAGGTGAGACCCAGCAGAATCTTTAACTCCTTTACAGCACCTACAGTGCTTGAATGCAGGGCTCTCAACACTTCCGTTTTCAGAATTCTGTCCTTCAGCAGAATTGAAAATGCATTTCTCTTTGAAAAAATTCCTTTCTCCAAAGCCTAACAAAAGAAATGGTTCCAATAATAAAAAAGTTCACTTTGATTTAATTGCTTCACCAACTCGGGAGAGTTTCAAGTTCCATTTCAACCCTGTCACTGGTGCTGCAAAAGCAGATCCCAAGGAGAAACACCTTTATAAATCAATATATATGATTTATATATGATTTCTCCTTGGAATCTGCTTTCATTTCTGGTGAAATGCTGCCATGAGATTTATCCCCCAGCCTTATCTTAAATGGGTAACGCGTGACTGGCAACGCTACGAAAATAATTCTAGCTATTGTCCTCAGACAGGCACTCTTCTGGCAGCCACAAAATAAATTTAGCTTAATCATAAACTCCAGTAACTATCAGAAATATGCATTATCTCTGCTGAAGATGTACTGTTGCTCTGCAAGTCTGTTAATGAGCAGACATTTTCAATCCTAACTGTCCAGGCTTCAGAGAAGTGAAAGGGAGTTTATAGGCATAAAAAACAGGAAAAAAACCAATCTGACTTCATCTGCTGGGCTTTTATCAAATCTATATAGCCAAAGAGCTTAAGAAAAGCTGGAAATTACTGTTTTCACCTTCTTTGCTTGGATAGCTATCAAACATTTTTTATTTTTAGCATCAAAGTAGCTGAAAGGGCATTGTTAGAAAGAACAGTCTCCCTCTCTTGGCTCATGCAATAAACTTCAGGGAGGGGGCTTAACTTCAGAGACTGCTTGAAAAAAATGGGGTTTTTAAATTCTCAATCTAGCTGAGCAAATGAAGTGTCAGTTTAGCTCCTCAAAGCTCATGGACTTATTTACTTGTAGGGTAGGTTTCCATATCTATGATTTTGTTCCTGTGGGTGAAATCAGGGGAGGATAGTAACAGTGTCTTCTAAGAACATAAACACCACTCTGTGTCAGACCAAAGCCATAAGCAGCCCCAAATCCAGTTGTTACTGGAGAATGCTTGACCAAGTAGCATGCTATGGGTTGGTGTAGTGTTAGTGTACTCAGGAAAATATATTTTTCTCAAATGACTGTTGGGAGATGTGACTAAAAACAGAGCAGAGTAGGCTTAAACTTGGAAAAAAAGGAAAAAACTTTATCCAGCTACACTATAATAAAAGGAACACACAAAAATTTGAATGAAAACTTTCTAAAACACTCCTCCTCCCCCTACTTAATTTCTACTAAAGTACAGCGAGACAAAACTTTGGATTCTCAGGCAAGTTACTACTTCTTAGATAGTCAATTTTTAGTTTATTAAGGGAGAGAGAAGTTTCTTTTGTATTATAGTTTACTACAGGAAACACAGTTGAAACTTCTTATGTTTTCATGCTACACATGGAGAAAATCTGCCATTGTGACATCTTTTTTTTAAATTTATAGTGTTCTTACTACTGTTTATGGAATAAAATTGTTTATTAGTTCTTTTAAAGGATGCTCTAATAAGTGCTGAAAACCAACAATTGCTCATTTTGGGACAACAGTCTCCCCCATTTTCACCTCCCCTAGGGCCGAGGGTCTTGAGAACAGAGATTTTCTTCTTCTTTGAAGACAGAAGGTACCACTACACCCTCATCATCTTCTGTTCAGTGAAACAGTCTCATTACTGTGAGTTCTGCAGCTTTCCATTAGAAGGCACAAAATGGCCAACAATCTCTCGGTACAAGGTCTTCTAAGACTAAACTATCCAATTAAGAACTGACACCTGGATTATTTTGCCTTTTAACCCAATAAGTGATCCCAAAAAGCTGCAATGGGACTTTTCTGCCCAGTTACCAAATGCCACCCAAACACATGGAGAAGGAAGAAGAAGCATGAAGGAGAAACCCAGGATGACACAGGACTCCTGTGCCCTCCATCTTGCTTCCATCTACAACATACTAAAAATCCCAAAACCTCAATTTTTCACTAGGTGATACACCTACACTGCTCTCTATAATCTATTGCACACTTTTGTGGATTCTAGTCTATGTTAAAGTCTAGGAAACTTTCTTCATGAATGAGGGTCACAGTTAGTGCTCCCCTGGGGGTCAGGACACCCCAGAGCAGACAGAAAAATATTCCCAGTGCCCTGGCTTTCCACAGGCACAGGCTCTCTTTCTCTCTGAAGGGGGCTGCCCAAGACATCTCAGTGTTTCTCCACCCTTGTGTCCTGCAGAGGCTGGCCCAGTTCCATTCCCTTCACCCCCTTTCTCTCTTCACTGGCAGAAACAAAAAAATAAAGACTTCCTTTGAGAGTTTTCTGCTTTTAACCCCCTGTGTTCTCAGCAGTGTATCCATGTCTCCAGTAGTTCCATCAAGTGTCAATATTTAAATCTGACCACTAATTAGTTTACCTATAACTTCCAAAAAAACTCACTTCCTTGCCAACCTATGACCAAGCACCAAAACCAGGGCATGAAGAAAGTGGTATTTTTTATTTGCCCCCTAGTTTCCTCTCAGTTTCTGGAAATTAAAGATGCAGAGACTTCCTGACTCAGATGTTGCTCTCGATTATTGTGCTCAATAGCTCATTCACGGCGTTGTGGTGCTGATAAGGAGGCTGTGATGGATGATCATTTGGTGCTCTGTGAGGCCTCTTTGGTCCTGCCCTTCTTGCCACCTCCACCTCCTTCCTTGAATCCTGGATTGGCATCTGAGGCAATAAAGCAGCATTTTCCAGAGATATTGATCTGTGAAGAGCAGATCAACAGCCTGATTGTTACAAAGCTGCTTGAAAAGATCCATTACAAGTGATTTATTCTTTTACAGCCCTGACTAGAAATCACAAATGCACAAACTTCTTAAGGCATGAGTGATCTCGACTGAGACCTCAAAACTAGGGGCAAAACTCAGGCTCTGCACTCTCTACATGGACTAGACAGATCCTACAGAATTTTCTGCCCAAATTCTTGCATCTGCCAGTACTGAAATATAATGACTCAGGCCCCTGTGTGCTGAAGTTATCTATTTGTATCCCAGCACAGCAGTGACTCTGGCATAGCCTTGTTTGCAACTGGTTTTGGGAATTCCTCTGCCTTGGTTTGCCACAGGATTTCCTGAAGTTATCCCTTGTGATCAGCTGAAAGCAGGAAGGTGATGGTGCCTAGTGTCAGATGCACTTCTGTGTGTTGCCCTTCTCTGCCTTCCCACAACCAACTCGAAATAAAAAGGAATAATCCAGCTTTGAGCAAGTTTCGCAAACTTCAAACAAAAGGCAATATTGGAAGCAGAAGCCTCAATAGTACTTAACAATTACATTGTTAATCTTCATATAACACAAACATTAAAAAATTAATCTCAGTGGCTGAAACTCAGCCCCAATAAAACTCTGATGACTTCTGTGGATGCTTGCCAGGGAGAAATTTAGGCTGCAATTTTTCTTGTCTCGCCTTCTGGCAATCCTGGGAGCATTCTGTAGTTCCCACCCTGTGTCAGTGGCACACCTTTTGGCAGGAGCAAACCCCGTGGTGTTCGAGATGCTGCACTGCCTTTCATAGCAGTTGTGCAGCCCCAGTAATTTCCTGGGGACAACCAGTGGCACCTATCTGGCCCTCTGTGTACCTGAGGGAAAAATGAACCTACTTACTGGGCAAACAAGAATAAACCTCTTCCAGCTTTCTCAGTTCTGCCTCACAGTTTAGAAACTTCTGCAATTCCTAATTCACATTTCTCCAGGAGTGAAATACAAAGAACTATTTTGCCTCATTTCTTCCATTTCAGCAGCTCCCTCTTTTTAAATGCCACAGAATTAATGTCACTCATATACGAAATTTTAAAGCAGAACTTAGAAAATGCTTTCTTTTAATGCCCAAACCTGCAGCAAATATAAACCTTTGTAAATGCAGCCTAATTTGCTAACATGCAGTGCTAATTTGATTACTCCAGATAAAGGTTTTAGTGGGACCAATTGGTGCTTGCTGCAGTGTGAAACTAGAAGGATAATTTGCTAAGAGAAAAGTGCAAGCTCTCTTTGGCACCCTGAAATGTGTTCGGTTGGTTTTGTGCTTTTGCATTTGAGTGAGTACTCCAGCACAAATTGGGCACAATTAGCAGCACATTTAAAAAAATACAGCTCAGTTCTGGTGCTAATTTGTCCCTGCAATAACACCAATTTCCCCTGTATTTACACTCAGTAAGCGTACAGAGGCTAACACAGAGGAAAGCTTTGGACAATTCCCATTTGTATAGCACAGAGCAAATAATTCTTTGTGCCCTATGTGAAATGAGTCGAATATCTCAGCCCACTTTCCAGAGAACATGTGTCTACATCACAAAATCTGCCACCACAAGTTGGCACTAATTGGCAGTCTCAGGAAAGTGGCAAAGGAATGAATGGCCCCTGGATACCGAACTAACATTTTTCCCCTACAGGTGGTCTTTTCAAGTCTTCAAGTCGGAATTGAGATGTACATTGTTTAGGCAAGGTGAAGTTTGTACTGCTGGTACATGTTTTGTTGATTCATAGAAGATTTCAGTGTATAGCGAGCGTTTTCATAAGCATTACATTCACGCTATTAAAAAAAATAAACAAAAACCTTAAATTGTATTAAAAAAAAAACCCAACAAAACAAATTCCAGCTGTCTCTATTTTCCCCCACTTTGTCCTCTCAAAATCCTCAGTATGTTCAAAGGCACAACCAAATCTTTTCAGCTCTCGTCAGCGCGTATTGATGAAACAGCTCCGTTAGATCTGATACCAAACCAGGAGATTAGGATGCCAGATGCTTTCATCAGGGCCCTGACTCTGCAGACTTCATTCACATACAGCCCTGTTTGGGCCATTTTCTAGTCCAAACCTCACTGATATCAGTGGGAAGTCCCTAAAACTCCAGCGAGCTATAGAAAAAGTCCTTTGGTGAGAGGAGTGTTAAGAAGTTCAGTCTGCATGGTCCTGTGTCACAGAAAGAAATGCCACAGAGGCTTTGATTATGGAGCATAATTATATTTACATGGAAATAAATCAGCTATTACAGAGGCTCTTCAGAGTGCCTGAAAATTACATCCAGATAGAGCAAAAGCAGAAATAAGTTATGTTTCTCCTTTTTCAACTAAGGAAAAGGTTTCCAAAGTAAATTTAGAAGTCACTGTATGTTGTCATCATGAGGTCAAGAAAAAATATTTGTTCAGAAGATGTGCTTCAATTATCCTTGAGGACTCAGTGATATTTCCCATATATTTTTAATATAAGCTCAAATCAGATTAACTACTTTCATTATCAATACTATAATTATTTTACACACCTTTAGATATGCTTTCAAAAATCACCCCATTGTGCTCAATATCATTAATTTTTTTTTTTTTTTGGAAGAACTTCCTACTTAAGGGAGAGGAGGGTTCCTTCTCCCATTCTGACTCCTCATAACAGGACAGGTAACAAGCACAAATCTGTTGCTGTGGGTTTCAGTCAGTGAACTGCTTGTCAGGAACTGGACTGAAACTCTCTGCCCCATCTCAGAGGCTGGCACACAGCACATGAACACAGCCCTTCAGTACTAACAAGTCAGCTACAGGTAGGAATAAGCCAGTTCTTATCTTGCACTGGTGGCAGAGGAAAATGGAGTGTTACTCATGTGGGAAGGGGTCTTTTCCTGCCACTATTCATAAGCACATGGAGTCCCCTGGGCTCTGCCAGTCCTACCCCATTCATACATTCAAAGTGAGTCAGGATTCACAACCTGTAAATCAGAGCAGACAAAATCCTGCAGGCTGCTGCCTCTGAAGCTTCTGAACTGTGAGGCTCAAGTGCTGCATCTTGGTCTCTGCTTGCAGCTTGTCCACTCAAATTGCTGAATACACCTGTCCTTTTGCTAATATAACCACCAGGCTAGTTTAAAAAGTTGCCAAAGAGAAGTTATCATAACTTTAGGAATTATCATCCAACAAACAAAAGGGTATTTCTATGCTTCTCTTGAGAACAGCTTTTCAGATTATTCAGACAGTATTTTTAAGCTGTGTGGGCTTTTATAGGATGCAAAATTCTTTATAGAGATCTTGTATTTTGTATTTTTCTTACAGAGGTTCAAGTTGACATTATCAAAAATTGTCCCAGAAAAACTTTAACTTTCACACAGCTTGACTCAAGTTTTTTTTCTTATCCAAGTTAGGTAGAGAGATTGGAAGAAACCAATACTTGGTTGTTTCCATTCCACTTTATCCTGTAGGTACAGAAATGGAAGAACCCCCTCTGGAAAGGCAGCAGTGATCCTGGTGAAACAACACATTTGGCACACTCACCTTTTGCACCACGCTTTGGAGAAGGACAGCATTACCTGCTGCATGTGCTAAACTTTCTGTTATTATTGCTTTTGGGCCCAAGTCCCAGAGAGCCCTGCTTGGCAATTAATTGGACTGTTTAGAGTCTAAACCTTGGTTATCCTCAGGCTGGTATGAAAGGAGCAACAAAAGGAGGAACCAAAACAAATACCACCTTGGACAGAGAACAGAGCCCAACAAAGGTTAGGAAATTCAGGGACATGAAGCCAGAGGTCCAGCTTAGCAGGGCTGCTGCAGCTGCCACCTTGCACTGATTTCTCCAGCCTGCCAAACAAACTTCCCTCCTTTTTAACATATAATTCCAAAGATCTGCACAGAACAGAAAGAATGTTATGTTTTGTCATGAGTCAGTCCAGCCCCTGTTTTTCCCCTAGGCCCTACCTGTCTTCTAAACAAGCCAGATATTAGACAAGGTAACAGGTTCTGCTGACTGATGTGAGTGTTGAAATTAGAGCTTTGCCTGCTGCTATGGCTTGTATTTGTTTTACAAAATTTGGAAGAAAATTCACTGAGTACTTTTGGACAGCAGGTCAGGCTGGTTAGCCGCATTTCTTTATTTCTGTCCTGTGAGAGGATCTGGCTGAAAAAGAAACTAAGAGTGGGGATCAGTTGGCTGATCTGGGCAACCAAGTTGCATTTGCTGCTTTCCCTTAATTTGTCCCAAGCTATTTAGAAACTAATTCAGCCCCAGGAGTTTTATATTTTACAGCATGCCAGGAAAGTTGCCTACAGTTTGTTGATGATCAAGGAAATTTCTTAGTTCAAATAAAAAATATTTAGAAAACAATACTAAAATAGATGCAGATTTTAGAAAGCCAGATTTTTAGATGACAGGTGGTACCTGCTCTCGAAGGTGTGACAGAATTCCATTAGAAAGAAAGAAAACTACAGTAAGAACTGAAAAGCAAGCCTGAGGAAGCCTCCCTTATTTCACATTTAAATCCTAGGTGTTGGGCATGGTAAAGATATATTACCATAAATCAAAGCTAAAGCCATGAGCCAGATGGTTCAAATTTGTGTACTAAGTGTTAGGCACTAACAGAGCACAACAGTCTGTTGTCTTTCCACGCGAGGGTTCTCAGTTTTGAGCAGCTAATTAGCCTAAAATTAATTAGGGCCAATCTGAACATTTTTACACACACACACACAAAAAAATTAAACATATGCAAAAAAAGGCCAGAACCCCTGTCTGACAAGAGCAGCAATGGCACTGAGAACAGGCAGGAGGGAATTGTATGAGGGAACAGAACAGAAAAGAGCCTACACAGACAACTGCCACAGGCAGGTTAAAGGAAAGAAAGAAGAAAGAAAACAAATCTTTGGAGAAGAGAAACAGTCCATCTCCAAAGTTTACTTGGGAAGCTGCTGCACCGGGGGTCAGCTTGTCACAAACCTGGTCCAGATGGTTGGGATAAATATTTTACAGGTGCCACACTTTACATGGTGCTTGTGCTTAACCTGGTCTGAGAGACTTCGAGGCAGTGACAGCCAATTTCTGAATCCCAAAGAGATGGCAAAGCTCACAGCCCTGCTGGGAAGCTGCAGTTCTGCTCCAGAGCAGCATTCCCCTGGGAACTTTGCTGTAAAAATGCTGACACCTACCCTGTCAGCCAGCAGACTTTCTGGATGACACAGATACCAAATCCCACCCCATTTCCATTTCCTTCAGGCACACAAGATTTTTTTTTCTTCCCCAGATTGGAGCTTCAGCTCTTAAATAATACACAGGCCAAAAAAGTCCTGTAAATGCAGAGCTATATTTTGGTTCTTTTTTCTCTCAGTGAGCAAGCTTCATCCACTCAGAGGTGCTAGGCACTTTGGCAGGGCTGAGAACCGGAGCACTGCAATAATGTTTAATCCCATTACTAATGCTTATTTTAGAATCTGCTTGTCCTTAAAGACATGATAGAGATCTTAATTATTGTCTCCAACATGTATTTGCCTGAAATAATTATTATTCTTCATTCCTATAGAGACAATGAGATAAAACTCTTATTTCGTTTTATTGGCCCTTCTATCCATGAAGAAATTAGTTTCTTGTGAGAGCTTTGAAGTAGTCCCCTTCACGGATTAAACTCCTTGAAAGTACAAGAACAGAAGGGTGGGGTGCGGGGGAATTGAAATAATTTACATACCAGCAGACATGTAATGGGAATCAAGAATGCAACCAGACCTACATGATGGTTGAGAGGAAAACGTTGAGACATGCTATTCAACATGAAAAAAAAAAAAAAAAGGGGTCTGGTTAGCTGCAGATTTTAGCTCAGGAGGCAGCCAAGGGCTGCACTCAGGCAGAGGAAGCAAGCAGCAAAGAGGAACTTCCCTGATCATATTTAAAAAAAAAAAAAATAAAACAACAAAAACCCAAACCCAACAACCCCTCCAAAACACCCATTACTGGATGAAAGAACGTCAGATGCTCAACTGTCACTTGGCTGTCTGCCTGGCAGGCTCCCAGCACCACTGTCAATATTATACAATGTAGGAATAAATAGCACAAGCTTTGTCAGAGCAGCACCTAAGATTTGGTGTTAGATCTATGCAAGATGTTGGCTCTCCAAAAAATGAAATTTTTTGTGCTCTGAATTTTGTAACAAACCAAATTTTAGCCATGTTTTTTTTCAGAAGACAAGGCTGCAAACCTGACTGCTGAGACTGTCCCTGTATTTACTTTTAAACAAATACAGGCCAACATTTATTTCTGGTAAATTTCGAACAAGATAAAAAGAAAACCTATCCATTAGAGGGAAAACTTTGAGCATAAGAGTTATTATTGTGTAGGGATTATTTCCACGCAATCCTGTGAGCTGTCTCCTGAGACTGAAGGAACTGTTTGGGCTGGTCCTGTAGCATCTTCTTGAGAGCCAGTGCTTGCCCACAAAAAGCAATGGCATCCTAAGTTTTTAGAAACTTAAGTGCAATGGGTGCTCAGCATTCTGGCCTGGGCAGAGCAATTACACATGCTCTGAAATTCAACTTTATGAGTTATTCAATTGATCTAAATTTAATCATGCCTTTAACTCTTGGGTCTGACTGGAACCAGGAGTGCTGAGGGCCCTGCTGATCAGAAGCTATATGGTCAGGATGCTTTTAAATGTAGATTAGCACACCTTCAAGGAAAGAAATGTGAGCATGTAAAGAACCTGCCACAAACCTTAGCATGTTCAGGATAAAAGTTTTGCAGTACTGGGATGTATGTAGCACATGTGATACACAAAGCAACCCTTCCTAGCCACCTGCCCAGCTTGGATGTAGCTACAAAACACTTATTTTCTTTTCCATATGCTGCATGTTTAAATTTCTGTCTAATATCCACAGATATTAGACAGATATCTGTCTAATATCTAATGTTTTGCTGCATATTTAAATTTCTGTCTAATAGCCTCACAAGCAGCTGTCATTTGTTTCAAGGCACCAAGGTGGAGAGACAAGAACCGTGCCAATTCCTCTTCTCCAATGCGCACTTTTGCTCTTTCTGCCTTCTGGCCTTAATGATTCCAAAATAAAAATCTCTCTGGCTGCTCTTTTTAGTGAGCCTTCCCACTGTAGTGCAGCCCTGATACCACTGTGCTGCAAGAAAAATATATTCACTTCCCAACACAACCTTGAAAGGCAAAACAATGGGAAACCTCCTGCTTGGTATCGTGCCAAAGAAGGATTTTGAAGAGAAAAATGGTGGGGTACAGACAATGGCATAGACAATGTTGGTCAGAAAAGTCCTATATATGATTAGATTATCTCAAGAAATGCAATGCAAATGGTAATCACATGTATGCCACGAGGGCTAAATATAAATGTGTCAGAGGCCTCCTGCATAGAGAAAGTTCAGCTGATATTGATAAGATTTTATGCTTCAGTTGATGATTGAAAGGTTTCAGTCCAGCTTAAAGGTACGTGCTGACACGTCCACTGTAGATTTTGTAAGGAAAGGTTCATCTCCCTTCATGAAAAGAATCTTAACCATGCAGACATCAGAAGCTCAGGGTTCCATGCCCCGCAGGTTTTACAGCCCTGGGAATGTTGTGCAGCAACTTTCCAAGCTGCCATTTTGCAGATCCTGTAGCTGCACACACAAGAGGAACATACAGTCCTCTGAAACCATCCAGCTCTTCAAAGTAGAGCATATGATAGTAGAACTTCCTCTTTGCTAATTAATGTTCTTTAAAGCTCTCAGCACTGTTTAATCATGTGATTCAAAGTCACCCTTTCTGTTGCTATGTGAAGAGCAAAAGGGCAGCTTGTCTGTCAGCTCAGTGCCATTGATGGCTTTTATAACATCAACACAAAAAAAAAAAAAAATCACATTGTTGCATTTAGGAAAACCCCAGCAATGCTGCTCAGGTGACACGGGGGCCACGCTGGCTGCCAGCCAGGATCCACCACGGGCTGTGACTTCCCAGAGAAGCAGCTGTGTCATCTTGTTAGGAAGTAAAAAGCCAGGCAGAATCCCAATCTCTATAATGTGGTTTCAGAAGAAGTGCCAAAATTGTTAAATTGATCGAACAATGGACAGAAAGAGGCAGAATTGCATCAGGCACATTTTAAATCCCTCTGCAATTGCTGTTGGCAGCAGGCTTGCAGCTACAAGAGACTTTTGCCCTTAACATTTAGGGTCTTCACATTTTCCAAAAAAAAAGGGCAGAACCAGGGAATAAAACTCAGCCATGGGACCAGAGCTGGTTTCTTCCCTCCCTCAAATGATTGTCCTCACCTCTAATTTATGAAGCAAGGGCTCTGGGAGATGTCAGCCACAAAAAGAAGCCTGGTCCATAGTTTGAGGACACTATTCTACCCATGCTGTTGGCTCTCCACCTGTGCCATGCTCCCAGGAGAACTGAACCTCCTCCAGCATTTCAGCCGCTGCCCATCACTGGTGGAGGACACCTGTGCCCAAATTGTTGCTTGTGTGTGCAGGTGCACCCCTGATCTGCTGTCCTGGGTAGGGATGATGAACCTCTGCCATGGTTTTTAGGAATAATAGAAGGGAGGAAAAAACTGACACCTTAAACATCTCACTAAAATTAACGCTTTACTTTCCTGGTACAAGACATCTCTCGTTTTTTTTTTCTTTTTGGAGCAAATATCTCAAGGGGCTGAATGAACTTTCTTACTCACAGACAGACATATAGATAGCAAATGCAAAAGCCAGGAAAATACCTGTGCTGGTATGAACAACATCTGGTGTTGCAGTACTGCCTTTACAGCAGTTCAGCCCCAGCCAAGCAAGTACGATGAGAAAAACTGTTGCAAACTGGTAATTTTGAAACTTAGGAAACCCCCAGCTAAGCCAAAGCACTGCCAATGATTTCCCTCTATAGCCCATCTGGTGCAGCCTGGGGAAATCCTATACAGTACCCACGGAAATATTTAAGGAGTAAACAGGAACGTTTGAGTGATTTCTTCCCTCCCCCATCCCACAGAATGGGAGTGGAAGTTCAGCAGAGCCTTTTTTATTCCTGTGCTGTTACATAACTGCGCCTCTGCAGAACTCCTCCTGCTTCCAGCAGCATTAAGCCCACAGGAGGCTGGGAAAAGGTATGTGACTTGCTCAGGGCTACAAACCCATGGCAGAGGTGGGAGGGGAACTTGCAGGTCCCGGCAGAGGCTCCACATTCCTGACATTCCTTGCACACCCTTCTCCAGAGGTGAAGCTGCTGCATCACGGGCTGACCATCCAGCTCAAGGCACCACCTGCTTCCCAACCACCCCTCTGCCTACCAGCATGCACAGACACACACTGGAGATATTCCCTAGTCTCAAGAGTATCTAAGGTCCCTGGAAATCATGCCCAGCACATTCACTGACCACTGGTTTTTCTCTTTGGTAGCCTTCCCTAACCACAGGCCTCATTTAAGCACCACTGACTGAGTCTCCTGTTCCTTCAAAATTCTGCAGTAGATTCCATTTGCTAATACTAACAGGAAATCCCATGAATCTGCCTCATGCCCTTTCACTGACTCCACAAATCCAATTGATACAGATAGAGCCAATTTCTGAAACTGCAGCTGTCCACACGTACAAAGCTCTGACTGTTAGATAAGAAAGTGCCAGCTGGAACAAGAAGTTTCTCCTACTACTGGATGCCACACTCCCAGCCAAGCAGGCAGCTGTCACTTGGGTGGTAGTAGAGCTGCTTAAATGGGAAACCCTTAGATCCAGCCCCTCGTGCTCACCCTAAAGCAATTGAACAGCCCCACAACAGGAAAAGGGAGCAAAGCTCAGTCCCAGAAGAATGTAGTTGCACTTGTTTTCAATCCCCTCTCCATATTATTGCATCCTTCACAGGTCAGAGTAGCTGGAGGCCCAGGAAGGTGCAGCTTTTTGGGACAAAAAGCTCTGTTGGCCCCTCTTTGGATCTAAACAGGGCCATGGTCTCAGCCTCACTGAAAGAGAAGCTGAAGTTCTCCTCAAGTCTAAGCAGCAATCTGCACTTCACAAAGTTAACACCTGGTCTTGTGATGATTTTCACTGCTGGTTTTAAACCATGCAGGAGTTTTAATCTGCTACCATTACAGCTGCCAAGATGTTTTAATAAACAGGCACTGGACTGGGAGGTGAGGGGTGGGCAAAGTGGCTGGCTGCACCTTCTTCAGCCTGGATGTGTCCAGGGGGAGCATGGATCATCTCCCATCAGAGTGTACTCGATATGCACCCACCCCTGACACCGAGAGTGCCCTGCACCTGGGAAGGGATTGCAGAGGTCTGACACAGGCTGAAGTTCACTTTTACCAGAGGTAGGCCTAATCCCCTGTCCTACACCATCACCCCAAGGGGTAGCTCTGCTGGGTGCCACCAAGTCTTTCTGCAGGCTATGGCTCTTGGCCACCTGCCTAAGTGTCAGGAAAACTATTTAACAATCCCTTCATGGATCCCTACTTCACCCACCCTTGGTCCAGCAGGGGAATAAGCCTAAGTGGAATAAAAAAAATCCATGTTATTAATGACACTCAACAGATTTCATCAGCGCCTTCCTAAAAGATTCCTGTATTAGAACCAAAGGCACCTCATGGCTCACTGCACATCTTCAGTGAGCCCATAGAAGTTACTAGAAGCTTCTTATTTCTTCTCTAAAATAACACAGCTGCCTACTGGAAAATGCCCATATGTCCATCCATTCTGTTTTACTATTTCCTTATTTCTTAATCATTAATCTACTTTTCTGGAGATATTTCAAAAAGTCAATTCCTCTCTTCCCTCATCCCCCCACAGCAACCACCAAGTGGGAATTTTTAAAGGGGTTTGTAAGTCATACCATTTACATGCAGACTTCCATGAGATTTTTAATCTTTTTAACCTTCCTCCTAAATAAGGACCATTCAAAAGCATTTTTTTTCCTATCTGGTAAATCACATCAGTTGAGTACTGAAACAAAAATGAACATAAATTCTTCTGATAAGTTGGGAAGCTAACATTAAACCAGAAGCCTTTAATAACTTTGAATACTCCATGGGAAACTCTAGTATGCGCATGAGCATAACTGATTTGATCAAATGCAATACACAGATAGACAGACAAACAAGTATACATGCATCATTTGTATTTCGGAGACCTTGAGCCATAAGAAGAAAGGGGAAGCACATCAATTCTTCAGTCCAGAATTAATAAAATAAATGAAAATCCATATATATATATAAATACACACATTTTAGCCAAGAAAATTTGTTTTTAAAAAGTGAAATACTGCTTGTCCATATATATATATATATACACACACACACATATTTGGCACCCACAACTGCATATTGCTTTTGCTCTTTATCCTTACAGTCATCTTTATGGTGATTTCCTGAATGGGAAAAGGGTCTTCAGGAAAGAAAACCTAACAAAGAAAGAAACAAATATCTAAGTAGATATTAAAGCCCAAGCAGTAAATACAACGGTCGGAGCTGTATTTTAATGGAAACTTTCTATATGGATCCATGTAAGTTACATGTATGGAAAGTTGACTGTGGCTTTGCGGGCTTCTTAATATAAATATCCTGACATAAAAATTACTGTTCTAGAAAGCTTTGTGGAAAGATTGGAAAAAATCTCCTCATACACAGGCCTATGTAAACTGTTCAGTAACTAGAGAGAGTTTTCGGTTGGAAGCCGCCTTCCCCACCCCCCTTTGCAGACTCCTGTCTCATTTTGTGAAATTGCTTTGCTGTCTTTCAGAGGGGGCAGCTGAGCAATCCGTTTCAGTGCCTCTCTTTCCCATGGAACAAATCCCCCCCAGCCCTCCTGCTGCACCCTGACAGAGATTCAGCCTTTCTTTGCTGAATTCTTTCAATAATGCTGTAACTGCAGCATTAGGAGAAACAATTAGGACTAAGGGGAGTTGCCTCTGTATGCCAGATCTGCTTAATAACTTAATTAAATAAACAGAAATATAATTATAATGTAAATATTTCTTTTCTTTAATTCCAAGGCATCCTTAGAGAGAGAACACTGCTGAAATGATACAAGATCATTGAAATCCTTTTCAGTTCCTCCACACTTAAAAACAATTTTGCTGTCTTCCCATGCCTTCCCACTCGTAGTATTTCACTTTTGAAATTTCAGAACCAGCTATCAGACAGAGAAAAATGCATCCTTGGAAATGAATACCCCAGATAGTCAAAAGTGTTTCTAATTGAAAAGGAACCATGAAGGAGTAAATGGCTCTGCAGATTTCCTTCCTCAAATTATTTTCATTCAGCAGTTTTCTCTGAGAACTTTTACAGTTTCAAATGTTTTCTTGAAAAAGTGCAAGACACACTCAGATCATGTTGTCTTTTGGCACGTACACAGCCACTCAGAGACAATGACCCTACCTTATGGCTTTACATTGAATGAACTCTGATGGCTTCAGTGCATTTACTCATGATTTACATCAGTTCAGGCTTAAATTTAACATCAAAAATGTTGTTCCCCAGGTACTTACAAAGGGAAATTTTCTTTGGCTTCACCACCACCAAATTCTGCAAACAACCTGTTCCATCTAGCTATTTAGAAAGAACAATAAAAATCTAAGTAGTGGCAGTGACACCATCCTGAAAAAAGCACATATGACAACACCCCAGGTCAAATATTATGAAAAATCCCTCTAAAATAGCAAGCAGAGTAATATAGAAAAAAATCCCCTGAATTAGGAATAAACTCCTACTGCTGGGTAGACCTGACTCCAAATTACAGTGATCTTAGCTTTGTTCTTTCTCTTTCAGAACTGCTAAAATTAAAAGTCAGTGTGTAAATGTGCAAAGCCACCTAATGCTGACCCCAGACCAGCACAAGCTGAGTATCTTGAGGATTCTTCACAAGCCTCCAAGAGCACCTGGACCTAGGCAGGACACTCAAAACCTTGCAGGCAACCCAGAAACCTGCGAGTCCCAGCTGCAGTAATGATGGCCAAACCAGATTTTCTGGCAACAGCTTCCTTCACTTCCCAGTCTGGACCCACATTTCCCATTGACCTTCTCCATCCCACACTCTTCTGTGGATGCATGTGAGTTAACTCCTTATGCCACAAAACCTGGGGTTGTTTTCTGCCTGCTGTGACTGCCCCAGGTTTGGCCTGTGGATGCTGTGCCTGCGAGTGGTTCTTCCATTATCAAATCTCTGCAGCACACAAGGCACAGGTGTGGGCTGTGAGTTTGGGAAGGAGAGCTGAAGATGACCTCATGCTGGACTTTGGAAAGAGGATGTTAAAGAGCTCAGGCAGCCCGTGCTGACAGAGAGACATGCACCTGTGCAGCAGGGACTCTGCCTTCCTCTTTCCTCTGTGCTCCCACATGGAGAAACCCCAGCCCCAGCTGAAGTTTGGAGGGCCCCACACAGAACGAAGCTGACGGTTCAGGGCTTAACTAGAGATTACACCCACATCAAAACGGGGTATGGAAGAGAAGAAACAAAACTGGTTTAACTGTATTAACTCCACTGTTAATACGGGACAGTAGTACACTTGACTTTATGGTTGCAAATTGGTTTAAGATTAAAAAAAAAAAACAAACAAAAAAAAACAAAATGTGAAGAATTGCATTTTCTGTACAATTCCCTGTTCCCAGTCATCTCTTTGTCTTCAGAAAGTGACTCTGGGCATGCTGCCATTGTCACTTACATCTTCTCCCTCATCAGACCTATTCTTGTTTCTACTTGGCGCTCTTAATTCTTTAAATATAAAAGTTCATATTTATCTATATAATTATACACACATACTGCACTCAAATTTCCTCAGGATATGACTCTTCCATGCTGCATAAACTTCCTTCCCTGGCCTTCTCCAGCTCTTTCATTCTTTTTGCTGCTGTTCAGGGTGCAGCTGTCAGGGGCAGGAAGCCCCAGACCCTGCTTCTCACATCCAGACTGATCAAGGTCAGGAAAAGGGTAGCCAGTACCTGCTGCCTCCCAAACCCTCCACATCAGAACAAATGAGTCCCCAGATAGCCCCGTGAGCGCTCAAACACAGAAACAGACTGAGAAGTTGGTGTAGGGAGGTAAAAGCCATCTTAGACAAGGACATGAGGTTATGGCCCTCCCAGAGATGGACAAAGGCTGAGAAAGAGGCAAGGGAAGCCCAGGTGAGCAGCCCAGAACACAAAAACTGCAGTGGGTAATTGAGGAGATGAGGTTTCTTGTGGAAGGAAGCTTCAAGGGATAAAATGGATATGCCTGAATATTGCAGTGTTATATTGCAATGTTATTTCAAATAATTAATTAAAAATGTGATTAGATTATCTAAGTAATCTACATTATTTATACAACCTGTTCAGCACTCTTAATTTCCAAGGACTTGCAGACTCAGATTAGAAATTGGATTTAATTTCTTTCTCAATAAATTTTGCTTTCATTTGGGATACAGAACTAGAGAATGTATGAAAGTGTCACAGGAGACTTAAAGCAGATGAAGTAACATAAGTTCCCATCAACATGCAGATGAGAAAAAAAAATCATGTTGTTTTTCCCCAAGTCTCTAAATGCCACTTTTGGAGCCCTCTCATAGTGAGATTAGGAGAAACTGATGCTGAAACTGTAACTGAAAGGAAAATTTTGTGAGCAGCTTTGGAGGAAAAGGATAGCACAGCTATGCCAAGTGCAGAGAGACAAAGCCACAGAGAGCTCCATGAAACCCAAGAGAGTCACCTTAAATCTAACTTCTCATCAAAATGTTTCACATAAATGAACGACCACGGTTTCTGAAGGGCAAAAAATATCACCATTCAGGAGGGCTGGGTTTGCACCATGAAAGGTGAACTGGAACTGAACTTTCCCACGCTGAAGAAAATGCTTACATCCTGCCTCGCCAGTTTTAGAGAAAGAAGTCAGCTATGACATTTGGATGTAAAACCAAAATTCTTGAGTCAGGGCTTCTCTAGTCCAAGGCCTTTATTGGAACCCATTTCTGCAACTCATGTGGCAAACCAGCCTCTGCAAGGATCACCAAGGACAGATTCTGCAAGGTGTCTTCAAGTCCCCATCAATCTGAGGTGCAACCAGTGGGACATAGAGATAACACCCTGCAGGATTTGACCCAGCTTCAGAAAATAGAGAACCAAAGGTATAAAACTACACTTAGCTGGATTCCCTTTTGCAGTTTCAAAACCCTAAGGAATGTGTCATTGGAGAAATGAAATAATTATTACAGCACAGAACTGTTAAAAGTAAAAATGTCCTCTATTCCCCTCTGATGTTGAAAGAAGAATCATTAATTCAAAGGCATGCAAAAATTCATGGAATTTAAAACACCAAGCGAATGTAGTCTAGTCTTGTCAGATACAGGGTGCCTCTTGTAAGACATTTCCTAGCTTGACCAACAACAGTGGAGCCCCCACAACTTTTTCAGATGTCCTCTACAGGGTTTGTTAGATTATCCTCAAATACAGCAAAGTAATTAAACCACACCAACTAAAATGGATGTGAACTTCAAGGGCTCTCCTCTAAAGCATTGCTCTCTAACTAACTCATTCCAAGCCATGCAGAACCTAAAAGTAACATATCCCAGAAAGTCAGCCGTGCCCTGGGCTGCAACAAAAAACCCACAGCTGGCAGGTCTAGGGAGTGGTGCCTCCCTTTCACTCTGCTCCCATGAGACCCCAGCTGGATACAGCTCTGGGGCTTCCAGCATCAGAAGGCATGGACTGGACGGAACAAGTACAGGGGAGGCCTCAAAGATGATGAGAGGGATGGAGCACCTCTCCTATGAAGGCTGACAGAGTTGGGAGAAAAGAAGATTCCAGGAAGACCTCAGAACCTCTTCCAGTGCCTAAAGGACTACAAGAGGGTTGGAGAGGGACTTTTTGCAAGGGTATGGAGTAACAGGGCAAGAGAGAATTACTTTAAACTGAGAGAGGGCGGGGGGGGGTTTAGATAACATACTAAGAAGAAATTCTTTTACTGTGAGGGCGGTGAGGCATCATGACAGGTTGTCCAGGAGGAGCAGTGAATGCCCCATGCATTCTGGGGAATGTCCAAAGCCAAGCTGGATGAGCTTTGAGCAACCTGGTCTAGTGGAAGATGCCTCTACCCATAGCAAGAGTGGGCAGTGGAACTTTAGATCTTTAAGGCCCTTTCCAAACCACACCATTCTACAAAATGTGCATTTTTCCTTTGGACATAAGGTCAGACATACAGTTATGAGACTGTTGCCCTGTAATTAGCAAAACTTTCAGCAAACTAACATAGTTTTCAAGATTTCACCCACTCACTGAACTGGTACCTCTTCAGCAGCATCCCAACGGGACAATGGCCATTTGTGGTGACACCAGACTTTTCCCTTTGGCCCTTATGGATACACATCACAATGAGAGCTGCTGAAACAGGACTCTTTCCTAGAACTTTCTGAATTCAGCAAATATTACAAATACTCCATTTCCATTGGGACAACCATGCTTGCAATTTGAGTTACAAGTTTAGTGCTCACCTCGTAATGATGATTAAACCCATTAATTATGCTTTGGACTCCAATTGGCTGTTAATTAATCTATTTCTCAGACCCTGTTTGTCTGTCTAATTTCAGCCTTGCAAGGACAATTGGTAAAAGGGTAAGGTCTGAGTGAGCTGCCTCAGCCACTGCTTAGCAGTGGGGTTTGAAGCTTAGCCCAGGCTGGCCCTCCAAATATTTGTACTTCTCAGGAAGCATTTCCAGCTGCTGTTGTGCTCCACAGCTTTTGTGATTGTAGCTTTGACTTGCCTCATTTCCACACTTCTCATCAGCATAAGCTGTGCCCTGAGCTCACAGAAATTCAGGAGTTTAGTCCAGCTTTGGTGTTGGCTTCAGAAGGCAAGGCTGGAAGAGGTCAATGAATTGTGGGCTTGGCACATAAAAAGCAGCAGACAATTTTTGACTTCTGTTTCTCAAAGACCAAGTTCTTTGGTGCAGATGTCCTTCCTGCTGATATTGTGGACAAAACTGATATTCCTGCACCTTTTGGTTTTGTTTGGGTTTTTTTTTCAGCTGCCCCTTCAAAATTTCCTTTCTTTTCAGCTCAGGCCCACAGCTGCTATGGTTGCACTTAGAAATTAGTCCCATGACCAAAGTCCTGAAAGCACCATTTACTGTAGTAGAGGCTTGTCACTGGAGACCAGCCACAACTACTGATTCTGAGGAGCACCTGATTCCCTCTAAGAGGCTCCTCCACTATTTTCTAATTAAATTTTCTGCTACACCTCACTAAATTTCCACTAGGCCTCGCTAAACAAGACAACACAACACAACAAGAGTGAAGATAACATACTGTGAAAGCATAAAACAACAGCGGGGTTTTCTCTAAGAGACAGCCACATAACAGACATGGATCATATTAGATGTCAATTTGCCTTTACAATATTTTTTTTCAAGGAACTTTCATGCTCATGTCTCTTTGGTTAACTCTTTGTAACTCCCTGGCTTGCTGAGGAATTGTGTAGAGCACAAGTTGGCCCAAACCCTGCCAGGGGCCATTGCAACACTGAGAACAGAAATATTGATCAGAGCTGTGCTGTTTCCTGATAAATAGAAGCCCTGTGACACGTTTTCCCCCTTAGAAAATGCCTACCCTTTATTCACCCAGGTTGCTTCAATAAAGTTAAAAGCTTACTGGTAAAAATCAGCTTTTTCTGGAGCATTATTGGTCATGTTGGAAGCCTGCTTGTGAGGGAACCTCTTCCTTCAAGTATTAGGAATTAGCACATTTTGATTCCCATCACAGATCAGACTGAGAGCAGGAGCCCAGTTTCTTTCAGCCAAACAAAACTGAGATTCCTGCCTGTGGTCAATCCCAAGTCCAAAGCCTGCAGAGTGGACAGCTTGAACCTTGGCACCAGCTGGTTGGCTCTGTAGATCTGTTCCTGTAAGGTTGCACTACTCACAAGCATAGATGAAGCCTCCCTGTGCAGGACTCTCCCATTAAACCCTTTTAAAGGGATTTAAGGCACTCAGGGCCCTGGGACTGGTGTCACCCCAGTGAGAGCACTGTAACTGCATGGATTATCAGACTCCAAGAGCTGGAAGTCATTTAGTCTCTCCAAGCAAGTGAAGGACCACTCTGGATGAGGTCTGCAGTGCCCTCTAGTCTCACTCTCTCTTCATAACTGAGTAGGTTCAATTCCTCCACCAGACCAAAAGGTTACTGCTGGTCTTCAGCAGAACTTCCCTGACTGTAAATGAGCAAGTTCCCCTGTTATCAGAGACAACTGCAGCCCAGGCTGCAAACTCTGCACTTGGCTGGTTATAACTTGCTCCAGCACTTTGTCTTGCAAAGTAAAGACAGATGACTCTCTAGTGGTCACTTTTAAATAAGCTCAGGACTGGACTGCAGTGATTCACATGATCAGTGTTATAAACAATGAGAAGTGTTTTCTGGGGGGTGAGGTGAAGGGAGAGTTGCAAACACACACAGCACTTTCAAGTCTGCATGCCTTAAATTGACTTTAGATTTCCTCGCTCCTACAGTACATATTTTCAGAATGCTTGGATCTGATTCAGCTCGAACAAAACAGTTTCACTGCTCTGAGACCAGAGGAACACAGTGGTGAATCAGGCCCTTTATTTGCCTCCAATGGCTCAGTATCAGGCCCACTGCAAACTACCTATTGAAAGCATGACAGCCAGCACTATGCTCTATAGTGAGCGTTTGGAGTATCATGCCCTAAGTATAGGCCATATGAAGAGGTCTTTTGTTCAGGAAAGCAAACCGTACAGTGTTTAGTAAGCCACACTCCAAATATAGGATCGATAAAGCGCGGCTAAAATCAACTATTGCCTCAACAGGCATTCACAGATTTTCTCTGAATTAAGCACGCTTGAATCTTAGGGCCACAATGCCTTCACTCAGCTCTTTCACAAACAGTTCATGCAGAAATAGAGTAGGCTAGGACCTGGTATCAGGCAATGCGCAAGAACTTGAGGCTCCAAGTGGGGAAGGGAAAAAAAAAAAAGAAAATAAAAATAAACCATATGGAATCCACACTCAGATGCCTTTAAAACAACCACAAACATTCTTGCTGCCTCAAGCTGCAAATGTCGTGAAACAATTACTGGGCTGGGGGACTTCAAAGGTTCACTGAGAGCAGCAGTTTTATTTTTCAATCAAACACAGGAATAGGGCTTTTTTCCCTCCCTCCCTCTCTTGCTCTCCCCTTTTTTTTCTCTGAATGAAACAGCGTCCAGGCTTCCTGATTTCAAAAACCCTGTTCGGCTTCGCTTGACCACTCCATAACCTTAGGAGAAGCTGAAAAACTTCAAAACAAAACTGTGAGTCATACTGAATGAAAAAGACATTCTTATATTTCATTAAGATTGAAAACTGCTGCATTCCTTGTTTGTAAAATTTACATGAATGATTCTTTAAGAGCTTGCAGCTGAATGCTGTGCAAAGCTTGAACTACCATAAATTCCTGTTTACTTAATCATTGATTGTAGAAGGTAACTGACAGTCATTTGCAGGGGTTTGGGGATTCACAATTCACTGTGAACAGAAACAACTGGACTACTTCTTGCCACTGCCTAACCTATTTATACTTCCCCCCCACTACTTTTTGAAGCATCTATGCACTTTTATTTCATGTTTTCATTTCAGGAAGGCAACAGTTTAACCTCACTTTCCTTGCAGGGGCTTTTGCAAAGGCTGCACTGTTGCTTACCCCGAGCATTGGCTCACTAGTAGAAGGAGCTGTGCTTAACATGGTGTTTTCAGATGGTTGAAAGCACAGGGCATGTTTGGCAGAGCAGATGTATGGCCAGCAGCCCCAGCTCTACAGCATTTAAGGAGCACACCTCCCACCACCTGGAGAATCCATGCTGCTCCAAGAGGCCGGATCCCCAAGGGGTTCAAGTTGGCACCAACCCCTCTGCAAAGAGTCATGCACACAAAAATCATGCAGAAATAACATGCTGCCCCCTTTGAAGAGAACGGAGTCAAATTGTTAAAAATGAAACTGACTCATTGTAGAAACAGTGGTCACTGGAATGGCATCTCCACAACTGCTGCGGTAAGAGAGGAAGCTGCCTGACCACAACTGCCTTTGTGCTTATTCTAGCTGTTTAAGTTCTAAAAACCACAAAACCCCATTTGAAATTCCACTGTATAGCAAGGTTTGTGTAATGAGGTTACAATTCATAATAGGATCATTGAAAACTGAAACAAGCATCATTAATATGTGGACTGCCTGCAATGAGCTGGCAGCAGCGTGATGATGTCATTTTTAATTAAAAGTCTGTCCCTGTTTGATACGCTGAAAAAAAGAGTGCAAATCAGGGAATATGCACTGATCCCATCCATAGGGAAGGACTGTCAAGCAGCACAGTGGTATCACAGAGCACCCTGCGAGCCATATGGCATGGCTTTAATGGAACTAATTCCCACGTACTCTGTTTGTGTCACGCGTATCAGGATTCTGGTCCCACACGGAAAAGACATTAGTCAGGAAGAGGGGGAGGGGAGGCTCAGTGACACCCAGCGTGGTATCCTTTGTCATGTGCCATGCTGTAAATGCTACTGCAGCACTGCTGAGACCAAGAGGAAATGGGCTGCAGGTTCATGGAAGTGGGCAGACCCTTCACTCCCTAAAGTCAGTGACTAACCCCATTTACAGCAATTGAAGTCCAGGCCTTTTAGCAGAGGTGACCAACCAGCCCTGTGAAATATCAATTTAAAATGGCTGGTGCTTGTAGAGCCATTTATTCATCCAGTATTGTACTTTCACCCAAGACTGAGTGACACAGAAACTAAGAGATGCTCATTCACAAAACCCTTCCCTAGCCAGCACTGTTTATTCCTTTACAGCCTCTTGTGCTTTCCTTAAGGCAATTAAACCAACTTTGGACTTCAGTACAAGGAGGATACACTCCTGTGAATGTCAGTGTCTGCTGAACACACTGTCCACCTCCCAAACATTGGCACCAAGGACCCAGTCAGCCCATTCTCAGTTCTCTGAACAACCTTTTTGGCTCATCTTACTCAGCTGGGCAAGAACTATAAGATGTTGGTAGTAATGAAGCTGGAAATTACTTGTGTGAACGTAGCAGAAGAAAGATGACCAAGAAAACATTTACACTTCACTTAACCACCATTTTCATGTCCTAAAAATCTTTTGGAGGCAATTTTGCTATTCATTTACAAGTTCACTGTTGGGTTTCTCCACCCAAAACTACTGGGTTTGGGTCCAAGTCATGAAGACTGTTACACCAAGCTGGTCTGCAGACCTCCACTAAACCAGCAAAATTTGCTTTTCCTTTTTAATATTTCTGTGTAAAGTTTGATGTAAGGGTATATATGGATCTTTGAAACAGATTATGTTGATCATGAGTGTAAAAGAAATTTGGAGATCATTAGCATAAAATTTTGGCATTAGGTCTTAGTTTCATAGAATGCTGCTCTCACTTAGAATATGCCTTGCCATTATCATCAGGGAAATTCATTTGGACTAGTACTTTTATTTCACCCAGTACTTTAGCTGCCCAGATGGTTCTATACAAAAAGAAAGAATGGAGAAATCTATGTCCCGTCCCAGGTATCTGCAGGCCTGCAAAAACCTTCCTCGTTGTATATTGAAAACTAGAGAGATGTTCAAAAGGTTTCAGCTTTATCCTAGCCGGAGAATGCTCAGCGTAAAACACCTGGAACAATTGTTCTCTCTGAGCACAATCCTATAGGATTCCTTCTTGGGATACACAAAGAGGCAGGACCTGTCTCTGACTGTAGCAACTCCTCTCCTAGAGTCCTGAGTGGGGGTGCATGTGGCTGCAAGCACACACATGTGTGTGAAAGGGAGAGAGTGCTCCAACCAACTTTCTAAATCAGTGGGAGGGAAGGATTACCACAGCATTGGACCCCACATGTTTGATTTTCACACAGACTTAACATGAGATAAGCTACAGCAGCAGACCCAAGATAGTGGTTTCCCTATTCTTATTGACCCCCATCATTTTAAGCCTTTTGAGTGCTGTACTCCAGAGAGAATATATAAATTCTACTTGGAGAATGTTTCTTGTAGTACCGAGTGCAGTGTGCTTTTTGAAGAAATAGTATTTCCTTCTTGGACACAATGAGCAAGTCCAAGGTCAGAAAAATCACACATGGTAGAACAGATTGCAGTGTGAAGGGCTCATAAGGTCACACCGATTTTTGCTTTTTAGCTCAAGGAACTTGGCAATTTGTTAGGGAATACAGAGCCTATCCTCTCATGTTAATAATTGATGTAATTCCATATACTCATTACTGTGAAGCCAAAATTCATCAGCTAAAAAAATTATAACCTACCTATCCTATAAAAGACAGATCATTACTCATACAAACTGAATTACAGCCAGATGAACAACAAAGAAGAATATTCAAATTTGTTCTCTTGTGTGGAAAAAACATTGGAGATTGGAAAATTAAATGTAAAGTTTTCTCAGTGAATGTTAACCTATAAATAAAGCACTGAAGATCCCCAACATCAGTATAAATTTTCCCACCCTGTTCATTCTTGCCTTACCTTGGAGGCATATTAAGAAGTGAGACTGCTGGGATGTTTCTGCCCAATACCCTTTTTGTGTGCTTCACAGCTAGAAAGTGAAAGGCTCAGCAGGTTAAATACCAGCAGAGTAAAGTATTTTATTCAGATATCAGTTGCAAAGATCGGGGGAGGAGGGGGAACGCAGTGAGGCCTTTCAGCCTGCAGTGCCATGGGAGAAGAAAAACGAGACAGCAGAAGTGTGTGGTAACACAAAAAGAATGTTATCTCAGCGGAGGGGAAAATACTTTCAAATGCATAATTGCAAACACATACCCTCAGCAGCTAACCCAGAGCCCTCTTAGACTGCACAGCTAAAAGTTTGGAAAGTGGCCAAAGTATCAGTTTTATTTGAGAGATCAAAGTGATGAAAGAGAGAGAAAGAATAGCATCAAATATGATTGATAAAAAGTATTGCTTTCTTTGATTGGTTTCTGCTCCCCCTCCCTTTTCCACCTCATTCTTCTCCCAAGCTAAGAAAAATGCCAGATCTGTGGTCCATCCAGTAACACATGCTTGCATGTGAGATGTGCCTATAGGAAAACACCTGCTCACTGCACATACCTGCCTAAACCCTTGATGGCCACGAGGTTCCTACAGAGTCACTGCAGGTAGGGGCTGTTTGCTGCAGTGCAATCCTTTGTCACCCTGCACAGATGGCACACACAGGCATTGTACCAGATGTTGATATTTGGTTACTCTGCACAGCCTCCCTGGTACTGCTGAGCATCCAGGCAATCCCCACGTGGATTTCCAGGGACTCTGACCTGAGAGCGTTGCTGCTTCTGGTCCATAATTGTCCTCCCTCCCCTCTATTGTGCTCACTGTCTCTATATAAACACACCAAGAAAGATAAAAGCTTTATGATGGCAACACAGTTGAGTTTATTGTTCCTTTCACACACGTAGATGTTACCTCAAGGATGAAGACCTTGGAACTAAAGGGCACTTTCACATGTGATGAGCTCAAACCCTTACTAAATCCTCACAGGAATTGTGTCTGACAGGCAGGGACTAGGCCATGCTTAGGCCCATGAATTTAACAATATTATACAGGCCAGGACCTGCAAAAAAAGTACACAGTCACTTTATATGTGCACACATGTTGCAAAATCAGTTCTTTGCATCAGGATCTTGCAGCCCATGGGGATGGCATTTACTAGAACCACTTACATGAGCAAGAGTTTATTGCAGGAATAAAAGGCAGATCATGCCACAGGAATGCTGAGAAAGAAGCTTGTGGAGGTTCCTGGTGAGTAATGAAATGAGGGGAGGAAAAATTGAAAAGGTATTGATTCCAAAGCAATACCGAGAAAATGAGAAATTTTGCAGAGAAGGAACAAGGCAGATCTGAGCCATGACAGATATTAGGCAGTGAAAAGAGCAGAGGGAGACCACAGCAGATGGGAAAGCAAAGAAATAGGCCTGAGATGATTTGCAAAAGAACTAGATATTATCAGAGCTAGAGCAAGATGTTGTAGGTCTTTCCATGCTAAAGATGAGCAAAAAAAATCACAATAATTCAAGAGGGAGACAGGCATGATGATGAAATTGGCCATTAAAGCAGACCAAGAAGATACATGAGACCAGGTAGGATATGACCAGGTAATAAATATTTTTGCAACAAGAAGAGAGGGTGGGGGCTTTGTTAAGGAAGGAAAAATGATCCACAATAGTGAATTTGAACAACACCCTTATGGATTTGATAACCTCAAACTTAACAAGATGTGGTGGGGAGCCTGGTTCATTAATCATTCAGCTATCTAGCTAATCCTGCATCCAATATCTCAAAGACTGCAACAATCAGATGCTGTCTTGGCAAGCCTGAACCACTGGACAAACAGCAAATTAGGGGTGCATGATAAATGCATCACACCACATAACTCTGCAAGGAAAACAGGAGACAGAGATGTGAGGAAATATGGGATGATTTGAGCCACAAGATAAACCTGTCCCTTCAAAGGGGAAAATACTGCAAGGAGGATGAAGAACAGAAATGTGGGCAAAAGGGAAGGGAAACTGTAATATGGGTAACGTGTATGTGGTTAGGAAAGATGCAGAAGGCTGAGATAAAAGGAAAAGGGCAGACACACCATAGAGGAGAAGGACAAGAAAAAGTGTAAAATTGTGGGGTTTTTAAACACATATCACCATGGCAGGGCCAGATCAGATGCCCTGTGAAAGGAGGAGAATGGGCAACTGTTCAAACCACTCTGTGTTCCTAATCTGACAGATGGCAGCTCTTCCTTTCTTCCTCTGCCCACAACACAGAATTGTTCCCAGCTCTCCCCACCCTTCATCCATCCACCTGTACTGGGGGGGCATCAAGATTTGTAAGTAACCTGGAAAGTCAAGTGTTTCCCAGGATGAAAGTACACAGAAAACCATGAAGAAGTGCAGCCATCACTTTGGGGTGAACCCAGCCAATGTCACTGTTTCCTCTCTTGGTCCCTGGGTTGTTTAAGCAACATCCTTTCATCCCCCAGCACTAATTAGTGCTCATAACATGCCATGAGATACACAAACAATTAGTATTACCTCCATTTTACAGGGAAGAAAATTAAGACTAATAGATTGCACAATTTAGCTACACCGCAGGGAAGGTTAATTCCCAAAGCAGGGATTTAGACAAAATGAGTTCTGAACACTGTTCTCTGACCACAGCAATTGATAATTTTGCTGTTCCTACATGAGCTCCTCAAAGCAAGACAGACAGCTGCCATCAGACTTTAGGTCTGTTGCTGTTCTTTGTTCATTTTACACCTTATGGTTACACAGAATCAATTATTGACATGCCTGTGATCTGCACAATTCTCAGTAGACCAATACTTTTTTTTCCTGAAAATCAGGCTTGAATTGCAAAATCTACCAGATGTTTTTAAAATTAATAGAGAAGAAAGAAAGAAATGAAAGAAACAACAGCAAATACAAGGAAAGTAGCAAGTATCATACTGAAACCCAATGAGAAAGGTTAAATGCACAGAAAGAATAATGCAAGCAGAACCACACAAGGAAGTGCAAGGCTGTGAGCTACAGGGAAATCTAAACTAACAGAGATTGCAGCACATGTACACCTAGCAGCTCCAGGTCAGGATGCCACACACCCTCAGCTCCCCTCAGAGCTGCTGGCCCTGCTGGTTTCAAAGTCTAGCAACTGCAGCTACCACCCAATGACGTCTGCAAAGCTCATAGCAGCACCAGTGCTCACCACCTCCACACCATCCCAGCCCAACAAGCAACTGCTGCACCCAGGGAGGCGTGGGGAGAAGTCAGAGCAGCAAGAAGCGCATAATGACAGCTAAACTGCAACTGGATTTGGCTGTCTGTGGGGTTCTGGTCAAGCAGAGGATGCCTAGCATCTCCACAAGCTTTTCCTACAGTTGCTCTCACTGGTTGTCATGTGCCTTCCTTACTCAACAAGAAGCGTGCGGAAAATGAGATTAATTTGCCTGCAAATATGAGAGGAGGCTGCAGACAGAACATGGGACAATACAGTCCCTGCACAAGCCAACCTCACTGACAGGGAGATTGAAACAGAAGCCCTACCTCATTTTGAAAATGGTTTGGATGGCTGTAAATAAATAGCAGAGGCTGCAGCAGCCTTAAAATTCAGGATATGCACTGTCTGTCCTTTTCCTTTAGACATGAACCCTCATTTAGGACACTCTAATAATAAATTATTATTAGAACTATTTTTAGGAGCTCCCTAAATAATTACTTATCCAAAGGTCTCCTACTTTTTTCATCCCATTCTAGCCCTCTTTTGACACATTAAGTGCTCGCTTTTTGGCTCTGCAGTCTATGGCATCCTTCTAAATTCTGTGGCAAAAACTGGGCTAACAGTGTCCCAAACCCACCTCACATTCCTGGCATGAAGGGCCTTCACATAACACCTTCAAAATAGTAGCAAAGGTACAACCAAAAGCTTTTGATTAAATCAGGTATTCAGTAAGCATTCCACTCATCTGTGCAGGAAAACTAAGCATCAGAATAGTGTGGAAGAAAGCATTACATTTTTGGAGGGGTCTCTTTGGCGCTTGTTGTTCTAAAGAATCAGTGACTGATAGGGAGTAGGTGGCTGAAAACAGGCAAATCTTTATGCAGCAATTCACAGCCAATCAAGAGATGCCATGGTTGAATTAAACCATCATTTTCAGGTTGCCTTTCTTTTTTGCTCATTATTTTTGACTGCTCATTATTTTGTCTGGCAGTTACTATAGCAGCAAAACATTCTCTCTAAACCTAAAACAAAAAAAAAAAAAAAAAAAGAAAAAGAAAAAAACAAAAAATAAAAAGGAATGGCATGTGTAACAATGATTCAGCAGAGGCTGGTGGTGTGAGCTGTCAGCTAAATATCCTGTGAGATACTTTGCTGGCTAAACCTAAGATTATTATGGTAGAAAGATAAATAGTACTCATGCTGCTTCTGGGAGATTTTTCTGCCTCTTATTGAGAAGATATGCACATGATCACAGTTTGGTAACTGCCCATGAAACACATGCTGGTGAACACTGAGATCTATCATTTTCTCTGAAAGGAAAAAAAGTCACCCACTAATTTTATAAATAACCAGGAAGCAGATTTGTGCACTTAAAAGAGATCAGCAACGGCCTCTGCACCTCAGAGTTGATTCCAGGTGATGTTTCAGGCACATAAGGTCCAGTAAAATTGACCCCAACCTAAAGAACACAAGATCATTTACTCCTTGAACAATAGACAGGGGAGATTGAAACAGAAGTCCTACCTCATTTTGAAAATGGTTTGGATGGCTGAAAATAAACAGCAGAGGCTGCAGCAGCCTTAGAACTCAGGATTATGCACTTTTCCTTTAGACCTGAACCCTCATTTAGGATGCTCCAATAAATTATTAGGATTATTTTTAGGAGCTCCCTAAATAAAGGTCTCCTAATTTTTTTCATCCCATTCTAGCCCTCTTTTGACACATTAATAACATTATTGCTTTTTGAACTGTGCAAGAGGAAAGTCCATTGCAGATGGATTGCAGACACTCATTTATGTAAGAAATTAACTCAATTTGGAGCTGTCAGCTCAACTCAATCAAAGTAGAAGCAACATATAATAGCAACATTCTACCTGGGTAAATTAAAAAAAATTAATAAATTTAAGAATCTATGGGGCTTTAGTGATCATTCTTGCAAATGACTTTAACAAGGGCAGGGCTTTGCTCACAAATACTTGCCACCGTCTCAATAAATGCCCGAAAGTTTGTGGATCAGCCACAGGTGCAAATATCCAAACAGACAGCTACCAACCAGGCACTAACAAATTGGTATAAATTACCATCTAGTCAGAGAATAAATAATATGAAAAAATGTGCAAAATGAATCTCTCGCAAGGTACAGTTGCTCTGTGATGGTGTAGCCACCCAGATACTTCACCTACACTAGGGGTGCTAAGTGCCTGGAGAAAGTGCTCTAGTGTTGACTGAGCATTCCAAAAGGGTTTCATTGGAAAGCCAGCTCTGCTGAGCGTTTATTTTCACAAGAATTGTAGAGGCACTTTGGGCCAACCCTCTTAAAAATGCTCAGACATTCTAGAATTGACAAAAATTTCCACAACTTGGTCCCCCAGCAGCAGCTCCGGCCTTTGGGATGCATTAACATTTCAAATTGCCCTCATTACATTGAAATGCCCTCCTGTGAATTAACACACTGAGATGGGAATCACCCCACTGACATTTCACGTGTGTTTTCCTAATGAAGCCACAGTTGCAATTCAAGCCTTCAAGTCTTTGTCAGCTCAAGAAGAAAATAGAAAAAAAGTGAAAATAAAAAAAAAATCTCTGAGCAGCTTCACGCTGGTCTTCTTCAAAGCCCAGGAGTGTTTGAGATGTCTTCCCAAGAAAAAAAAAAAAAAAAAAACCAAAATAAAAAGAAAGAGCTCCTTGGAATAAACAATCTGTGAAGGGGGAGGAACAAGTGTCTTGGGCAGAAAGAGAACTCCATGTAGCTGAGATGAAACAAATGTGTCCTGTGAAACAGGAGGGAAAGGGGAGGGGGGCAGTGGAGAGGGCAGCAGACGATTCTGACTTGCTCGCTCTTTCCAGGCTTTGTATTTATTTCTGTCATGGATCTGAAAAGGCAGGCAGCAGACTTTGTAGAAGTGCCTTATGAAATGGGGTAAATAATGGACCCCAGATGCCCTTGTTTCCTTCATTATTCAGTCTAGGCCTTCAAAGCTGTTTTGCAGTGTGAGGTATCAGGGGGAGGTAGAGTGCTCTGTTAACAAGATTTCAATGAGCTTTGGAAGCAGGTCCAGGGAAGCTGCTGGAAGTGTTTCAGACATACAGTACTTTTGTGCTTTTCTGACCCGTATGCAGCGAGAAAACACAGGACAGAGGGTGCCCTGATTTTGAAGAAAACACCATCTAAACAATATGTAAACAACAGCAATGCTTTTGTGTGCATGTGATCCCTTCAATTCAGCATTCTCAAAGCATCTAAAATATATTGAAGCAGTAAGTTCAAGAACATTGCTTCAAACTGCAGCTCAGATAATTTAGACTATGTATTAAAAAAAAGGAAAAAGAAAGAAAGAAAGAAAAGCAGCACAGTAAGAAACTGGCCAGCCTATGAAAATAGGGGTTTGAACTCCTCATTCCCCTGGTCCTTCCTTCCCCATGAGGCAAAATTTCCTGTCCACTTAGCAACAAACTGTATTTCGCCTTTGCTTTGAGAACCACCCTAAACATTTCTCTGTGCATATTTCTGAGATTCTTCATGATTCATTCTCAACCAGGAGCCACGTGAACCCAACTGTCACATTCAAACCCTTCCATTTTTTTGGATGAGTTTAGCAGTAATTTAAATCTAAACTCCATAGACCACATCCATTCCTAGTAAGTGTCCTTTCCCTGTGCCTTCTTGCTTTTTGTGATATTTAAAAGCCACCTCCCCCACAAAAAAAAAAAGAAAAAAATGAAGAGAAAAAAGGATGTCTCAAGTTGCCATTCTTTCAGCTCTTGCCCTCCCATTGCTGACAGCAGCCGTTCTATATTTACTCTAGCAGCATTACATCCTGTGCGTGGGGATGGCTCTGCGCGCTCAGATGTTTCCGAGTCACCCCGGGCAGGAGGATGCATTGTGCGCCGCATCCTTTCCTTCATCCTGCCTCACCTTAAAAAAACACAATGGCACCACCTAAAGGGCACATAATGCACAGAGGGAGCCTCGCTCGAGGCATTTCCCCCTCCCGAGTGTGCACCAACAACATTTTTGGCAACGCTGAGCCCTGCGGTGGCAATATTCATTTTCTCAGGAGCTGGCACGGCACAGAGCTTATTCAAATCATGCATACAGGAAGAGACATCCAGATTTTTATAGTTCCTCTGATAAGGCTGCAACAGAAAGGACAACTGTTAAAGCAGCTGCCCCTTTTCTGTGCATTCAACATGAATGTAGCAGGTATGCCTAACATAACAATTTGAGCAGTTTTAGGGAAGATTAAATATAGGAAGGAAGTGTCTTGCAAAGAGAATAGTAACTTATACTGCTCCATATAAATCTCTAAGAAAAAAAATGTGTCAGAATACAAGAAATTAAAAGGAAGAAGGGATAGGAGATCCTTTCATTCCATTGTATCTAGGTAATACAGCAGCATGTATATTGCTATATGTCTTCCCATATGTTAGGCAATGGTCCTAATATCCCAGGAGAACAGTGGAGTTTTTAAGAACAAGTTGGACTTGTTCTCCTTTCTCAGCATCAGTCATAGCTTTCATAGTTCACTCTCTTAGATAACTTTTGTGAAAGCATGAAGTGCTTTCACAACTGAGGACAGGCATAACTTAGGCTCTTCCTAACAAACGTATGAGGGTATGATCATTTGAAATGTACATTTTTCCAAGGCAAAACCAAACTATTTCAAAGTTAATACAGGCAATAGCCTATTTGTGGTTTCAGTTCCATGTTGCATATTCATCCAGGTTGCTTCATTTACATCAGCAAAACTGAGGAGGAAAAAAATATCTGGTCCTTTAAAATAACATTTATATATAAATATAACAGAGAGAGACCAAGTTATGAATGGCAACTAGTTTTCAAATGCTTATTACAATGAACATACAACACTGCTCTGTTCTGTGCTTTGGTTTTAAAAGGGAAGACTAAGACACAATCAACTGACAAAGACTAAAGTTATTTTGAGAGGCATCAACTAGTTCCAAATGTTGCCAACAGACTCTGGAGATTTTCACTCGACAATCTGAAGTCTCTACCACAAGATAACTGCACAAAGCCTTTTAACTGCTTCAATTTGGTAACTAGTTGACAATATTGCATGAGAAAAACTGCTTCATGATAGCTGAGGAGAGAGAGAAGCCAAAGGCTGATTTGGAATAAAGAACAAACTACTTCCTACCCCCCAGGTCAGCACTGGGTGGGGAATGGCAGGCTGTAATTGCCTGTAATGCAGTTCATAAATAAAGAGACTTTGGTCTCACAGAGAGAAAAATGAGGAGGAAATACCTTTCAAGGCTTGTGTTTTAAACATTGTTTCCAGAAAAAAGTGAAAGCACAGCCTTTGAAAATATTTAACATGCCAGTTGCCCAAGAAGGATGTGCTAGCCTTAAACACAGCCATCAGGGCCTGGATACTCAACAGAGCTCCATTGCCCACGTGCATTTCCAAATCAGATGACTAGATTTCCTGAAGCACTAGGCCTCCAGTAGAAGTTTTGATTATTTTGGCATTTCCTTTAGGACCTGAATTGGAAGTTGACAACAACTGCTGAGTGCTCAGCTCCTTGAAAAACCTGGCCTGGAGATTAATAGCTGTGCAGTGCTGAGCATACCAGCTGCCTTTTACTCAGTGTCTCTCATAATTTACAGTATTAATTGCTTGAGTCTAGCACTTTTGGGAAGCTGAGCATGAGTTTTCCCACTTTGTAGGTGAAACAAACACAAAAGTACCTGTTCTAACAATAAATCTAGGGTAAAAGCTTCCACAGACTCTTCAGCCTCCTGTATTTTCATTAAACAGTACATGTAGAAAGGTGAATATTTTCAAAGACAGCAACAACCTAAAGACACACATAGATGAAAGATTCCCTACATGATTTCAAAGTTCTATGCTCACTCTTAAGGGAGACTCTTCGTTAATAACTCCAGCCTATAGGATTATTCTGAGCCCTCAGTACATCCCTGTCTGAAAACGACCTTAACATTATTAAATGGAAAAGTTAATGAAATATTTTGTGAAGGGTGTAGTAGGGGGAAAACCTGCCATATAGGTGGAAAATCAGGGGGCATCTTTTTGCAAAGCATGAAAAGGAAAATGTCAAACCTCCTAAAGCTTCAGCTGTGTACTGCCACAGCCCAGAAAACCAATTCCAGCCACATCCCCCAAGCACGGTTTTCCTAACATTAAAGGGCAGCAAATAAACTGACAAAAACTTGTAAAGGAGACCATAAAAACATAGTTTTCATTTCAACTGGAAATGAGGCAGATAGTCAATAAAAAATTGGTTACCTCAAAGGACAGGAATACCTGCCAATCTCTGTGTGGGATGGGCATTTTTGTGCCAGTGCATTATGCATCCATTCCTGGCCTAAGTGGTTATAAAAGCCCATCAATTCCAATTGTCTTTTGGGCAATTTAGCTTAAGATCTCCCAATGAAACGGTCATCACCTTAGTGATATGTTCTTTAACTCTTTCTAATTGTCAACTACGCAGCAGCTATACTGCCAGGTTTTTCCTAAAGCCAATATTATGTTAAAGTTTGTTGGATTTTGATTAAGAATCCCAGGATTTGATTTTCAAGTAATGTCTTGGAGTGCACAATGTGCAGAGCTGACGCTGCAAGCATACAGTTAGAAAAATAGCAAGGAATTAAAAAAAAAAATAAATTAGCTGCTCTAGTCACTGTGATCAAATGTTCAGAGGACAGCCTCAGAAATGTTTATTCTCCCAGATTAGATGGAATTCTAAGCAGTGTTTATTGAAGAGAAGAGATGGAGTGTGCTATGTCTTATTCTTGTTCCCTGTATCCGCCTTTCTCCTAAAAGTGCCAAGTAGCAGGACTGCAGGGATTATGGTGCTGAGGAAATTCTTGCCACTTTCCTTCTCTCTCTCTCTATTTAAACACGACAACTCTTGGCAGGCCTGGGTCACATTGTTTGTGTAGCCAGGACAAGAGGGTGGAATTCTGGAACATGTTCCACCCCACATTCCGGATTTTCCTATAACCTAGCCCCTTATTTTAAACACACGCCTCTGTGAATTACCTTTGTGCTGCTACGCCATTTGAAAATCTGTTTCAAACACTCCTTGCAAATTAAAATCTGATTCACCTCGAGCTCCAACCAAGGTATTTCTTCATGGTGAATGATCTATGAAAAAGGCAGTGCTTGGTTTTGCAGGAAAAATAACAAAAAAAATAAAGAGGGGAGGGTATGAAAGAGGAAGGACAAATGGCTCAGAATCAGCCAGGGCGTATGGTATTTCTCCCTCTGAATGAACAATTTTAATAACTGCCTATGTTGATTGCATAACAATTTATACAACTGGATTTTATTGCTTGTCTTGTCAGAGAACTGGCCTACCCTTTTGTGAGTACAATTTGCATATCTATCTTTTTTGCACCACCAAGTAACAGGCAAAAAAATTTCAACAATCATTTGGCTGACAATTGGATGTATTAATTTGCAGCTAAAAAAAGTACAATATGAAGGTCAAACTGAGGCAGTCAAAAATGCAGTCCCTGTTTTCTCTTATTCAGCTGATTGTTGCACAAAGATCAAGATTGCTCAATCTGGTGTGTGTACTTTCAGCTCAATAAGTGCTTTCATTCATCATTCACAACTTGTTTCATTATGAAAGTTGAACTATATCTTTAACGCAAACCACACTTCCTTTGTCCTGAATGAAAGATCTGCCTGGGCACACAGGAGAACAGGCTCCTTGTTGATGCAATGTTATCACATGCACTGGGGCCAATATCTTACATCTCACAGCACAAACTGCCCGTGGAGAACAAACTTCCCATATAGAAGAGACTACTCAAGCAGAGCATTTTTAATTAAATGTTGGAGGGAAAGGAGCTCTCTCTGTCTCTCTACCGGTGGCACCAGGTTTAACAATCCATTTGTCACAAAAATGTTCCTGCATCTTCTTTCATGAAGTTGCTGATGCATATTAGGACCTGCACTCCCTCCAGGCAGAGCCCTCCAGGATAGCATCTGCATACCCTATTAGAAACTCATTAACTGGCACTGTTCACATTTCCATGCCTAACATGTTCTTTTTAGTTTCTCTGTTCCTTTACTTCCCTCATAGTCACTGTCCTTTTAACTGCTTTTCCACCCTTAAATACTTGTTTGGAAAGGATATTGTGTTCTGTGTTCAGACACTCCCCAACTCTCTAAAGGAAAAAGTCAGAAACAATAACAAAACATGGAAGTTACAAGATACCACTTTTCTCGTCAGCTTATAACCATTTCAGGTACTGAAAGGCACCAAAATCAGGCTGTCAGACAGGAGGCAGAGCAGGAGAACAGGGAGGGTGTTAGGAAAGGAATAACAAAGGAAAAAAGACAAGAACCTACTTCTATTTGTCAAGGCAGGCACCTTCTGTGAGTATGAAGGCTGCCTAAAGAAGTTAGAATAAGTTCAAGAAATGCCTGTACTGTCCATATGTAGAGCATGGATTTCATCTCACTGGATTTCACAAGCCACTTCTGACAACTGAGATAAGATATGTCAACACTCTCTGCTTGTAGAGTTTTTCACTCTTTTAGCACATCAAACGCATTTCATATCTTAGCAAAATCTCTCTTCTTCCCGTTCCTCTGCAAGCGTTTTTCTAAAGGTTAGCTGGAAGTGGTATTAAACACAGGACTGGGGAAGAGGGAGTGGGGAGGCACAATTTCAGGGTCCATTCTCAGGGTCTCCATCAGCCAGCCTGTTCTGGCTGATGAACCCAAAAAATGCCAGAGGCACTGAAGCATCCACTGCTCCCCAAGCTGGTGCTGCTCGGTTCCTGCCCATTCCAAGCCCTGTCCTGCACAGTGTCACAGCATGAATGCCAAGTGATAGCCTGAGAAAACAAGTCACACGTGTAGTGCCATGCTGAATAATATCCCTGCTCCCCTCTTATCTCTCCTGCTCCTTTCGTCTGCTGCTGAGAAACCATTAACACACTCAGGGCTCTGAGAGGGAGAACAACAGCAGACAGGAGGTGGATTTCAGGTGACCTCCTGAACTCTCCCAAGCTGACAATGAGCAGGCACTGGAGTAAACCTGAAGTGTTATCCAAGAGCAGCTTCAGAGCCACTGCCTAACCCAGCGTACGCATATCCCAATTTTCCAGAGAGTTTCCATCCTCTCCCTGGCTTGGGTAAATCCAGTATTAGCAAGGTAGAGGATGGAAGGCAGCCCTGACCCTCACTTCCAAGCACAGAATGAGAGTAAACACTTTCCTGAAAAAGAAAATAAAATTTTAAAAAAGGAAAAAAAAAAGAAAAAAAAAAGGAAAAAAGGGAAAGGAAAAAAGAAGAAAGGAAAAAAAGAAGAAAGGGAAAAAAGAAGAAAGGGAAAAAAGAAGAAGGGGAAAAAAGAAGAAGGGGAAAAAAGAAGAAGGGGAAAAAAGAAGAAAGGGAAAAAAGGGAAAAAAACGGGAAAAAAGGGGAAAAAAGGGGAAAAAAGGGGAAAAGGGGAAAAAGGGAAAAAAACGGGAAAAAAGGGGAAAAAAGGGGAAAAAAGGGGAAAAAAGGGGAAAAGGGGAAAAAGGGGAAAAAGGGGGAAAAAGGGGAAAAAGGGAAAAAAGGGGAAAAAGGGGAAAAAAGGGGAAAAAGGGGGAAAAGGGGGAAAAGGGGGAAAAGGGGGAAAAAGGGGGAAAAAGGGGGAAAAAGGGGGAAAAAGGGGAAAAAGGGGAAAAGGGGAAAAAGGGAAAAAAGGGGGAAAAAGGGAAAAAAGGGGAAAAAGGGAAAAAGGGGAAAAAGGGAAAAAGGGGGAAAAAGGGAAAAAAAGGGAAAAAGAAAAGAAGAAAAGAAAAAAAGAGGAAAACAAAAGAAAAAAGGAAAAAAGGGAAAAAAAGAAAAAAAAAAGGAACAAAAAAAGGAGCTTAAGTTTCAGAAAGCACAAAACACCCTGTAAATGAAGGAGGGAAAGGTAAAAGAAATGGTATGGAAAATTTGGAACTAACTCAACAACCTGTAAAAGAAAAGCTCTAATCAAATATGCACATTTACAAGATGAGGTCGTTATTAATTATCAACTTTTTGCAACTGAAACTACAAAAATTTTTGTCAAATCTTAATAATAAGTAAAAATCCTGGACATTTGAGCACCTCATCAGAGAGGGATCTTGGATAACATTAAGCTGTAAATAAAGCTCCAAATTCTAGTTAGCTTCCTTACCAAGTCTGAGATTTTCACAAAATGTGGATTTTCTGTAATTCCTCAGGATCAGTACACCCCAGGAACTTTCTATTTAATGGCTGACCAATTTATGATCTACTACAATTTTAATACACTTCTATCAGAAACCTTCCAGCATTTTCAGAAATTCAAAAGACCCTCAACAACAGAAATATCATATGGTGGCTGTAGAAGATTGCCAGGGCTTAAAATGTTAAAAAAGTTTCTTTTTTTCATGTCACTGGATATATTTTCAGTCCAGCAGCAATGGCACACTTCTAGTAGCAAATTCTATATAAATGCAAAATATACCAAGTACACAGAAGCTAAGAATATTCCAAACCTTGACACACAGGTATGGTAGTTTTCTCATTAAGACTAGAATTATAAAATTGGCAGTTCCTATAAACAAGCATTTATCAAATAGGAATCTGTTTGTGTTGAGTAGGTTAAAGAATTTGAATTTAAATTTTCTGAATGTATATTTGTGTTTCCTCACGCATTTGACATCAATCTATAATTAAATTAATTTCTGTAATCAAATGGCAAGAACTATCATGTTTAAAAGAATTGCAAAAGCTGTGAAAGATTCATGATAGCAGAGTAAAATTAATTTTAATTAAGTCCTACATAAAGCCCCCTGCAAAGATTAATTTCAGTTATATACCCAAAGGTTACAGCCAATTTATATCCTATTTAAGTCATATTCCACAGCACATTTACAACCAGTCCTTTGCAGTGCTGATTTAAAATTAAACCAGACATTCAAGGACTTTTCATTTTAATTTAAAGAGCTAATGCTTTGGAAAAATGGTGGAATAACCACCACTGGAAGACTTTAAAAGCAAGAGACAAACATCTGCCAGGAACAATGGAGATATAATTGATCCCACCTTGGGGCAGAGGGATAGATTAGAAGATCTTTTGAGGTTTCTTCCAATCCTATTTTTCTTCATTTCCAAGGTGTGGAAATGGGAAAACAAAGAATCACAGAAAACATCTGAACAACTGAAGGAAAAGTAATAGTATAATTGAGACCAAATTGTTAACTGATTGCAACTTCCATGTTACATTTGGATGGGAATTAGCAAGAGACAATAACACAGATTAACTGAGACAAGGGAAAAGATAAAAATGCCAGGGGAAACCAGAACTCCAAAAGCTGCTGTGGAATTGAAGGCAAATGTTTGCTTGCCACACATGCCCTGTGTGTCACCCCCCAGGAGCCTGCACAGGGCTTGGCTTTGTCTGGAAACCACCTTGGATTTTATCCCATTTCACCTGCCTCAGGAAAAGGGAAAACAAGCCACGCATTTCCCAGCTAAATCTCCAAGGTGGGCACAAATGAGAGATGAGATTTAAGCACACAACAAGTGTGTCTGCAAAGGGAGGGTCTCCATGCACCAATCAACCCCTCCTGCCTCAGTCATAGGGGGAAGGTGTGAGGGCATCCTTTCAAATATTACCTTCTTCAGCCTGTTCTGCTCATGCCTCCCTGCAGATCTAAAACAACAAAGCCTGCTTTCCCCCAGGAAGGGCAAGCCAAAAGCATTTCGTGTGTCTAGAGCTCAGTTCTCAGGAATTATTTTTGGGTTATTTTTCTTTACTAAATTATTTGATAAGGTCATTGTGCAATCAGCTGGGACTGGAAATTCTTTCCCACTCCCTCCATTTGCAACCACAATGTATTGCAAGGGTTTCTAAGACCTGAAATTGTGTTGCTTGTAACTCAAATCAGCCAAGTTCATAGATTTTTAAAAGCAAGAAATTCAAGCCTATCTTGCTAATGCTGAAATTACTGTCCTAAGATCCCAGCAGGAAGACAACCTTAAAAAAAATTGTTTCTTATTCTTAAAGTCAAAATCCTACAGTTATTTGATCCCATTTTGAGAAGGACGTTATAAGAGGCAACCACAAATATGCATTAAAAAGACACATTCAGAAACCCAGAATTTAATTTTTCCTTAGAGCAGCGAGGATATTAAGACATTTTTCCATTTATTCCACACTATATTCAGAGTTCATATCAAGGGGATGCAGAAATTCAAGGGAGTGTCCTTTAAGAATGAGAGCAGGCATTTAGAAGACAAATTCCTTTCCTGACTTGGCCACCACATCCTCTGGGACAAATCATTTAACATTATGAAACATTAGCAATTAGAAAGCTGATGTGTTTTTACTCCCTAAGAACTACAAATGAAGAAAAAGAGTGAAGAATCAATGACAAAAACTGTATGATAACAGGTAGCTATAAATTTGATGTGACTTAAGTTTGGGAACCAACAGTTTTCTGCAGTCTTTGAGACCACAGAAAATGTGAGCAATTAAGGAGTGTGCAACAAATCTTACAAAGACAAGGTTACTGTGCAGAGTCCTACACATGTGGACCTACCATGATGATGAAGAAGGGCTCAAAAGTGAGTTTTCCATTGGAAAATCAGTCTCACATTTCCCAGAAGGTCATTAGAATAGTCAGGTGGTAGCACAATGCCCACAGGTTTCCCTGTCAGATGTTCAGTCTGCCCCAAAGGCTACATTGAAAATGATGAGGATGATTATGGCTGAGACTCTGGATCATCCAAAGTTCCTGTACCAAGAGCATCCTCTCATGGCTAAGGAACGGCTTACACAGGTGCTGTAACGTAAAGAAACAGGGAATTAAAGCAATGCACTGTGTGCTTTTGGACTGTTCTTCATCATTTAGTGTCTCCTCACTGAAACAATTTGCCAGCATTTTCCTTCTCTTGCCATAGTTACAACTATGATATCTCCGTTACTGTACCAAAGTTAAGAGTTACAAACAAAGGAAAAAGTCCCTATCAGGTGGCATTAGTCAATAAATACAGAAAAACCGAGAACAAAGCATCCATACTGCACTTAATCTCTCTCCCTGCCTATCTTCATTTATTTTAGCCTACCATTATTTGTACTCTTTCCATAGGAAACAGGCACTGAGGCCTTGGAAGCAGAACACCTAGGCCATGGAAATGTCAAAATCTCATCCAAAAAGTGAAGCTGGCAATGTAACCACAGCTTCTGGCTCCACCTGCCTAATGCCTATCATGAAAAAGGGGGGGAGAGAGAGGACATTGCATTAATGGATGTGTTATTGTAGGCATCAAACACTGTGGCTAAAATTATCCAGCAAACACAAGTCTAAACTGTAAACTGGTCAAGTAAGAGGGGCTAATAAACCTTTTCTGTTGGTTGCAAAGTACAGACAAATAATTATTGGCTAGGTGCTCTGCACAGCTGTAAAGTATGAGGGACTTGGGAGGCATTGTGACTCAGACACTGAGGGATTGAATGTGACTGCATAGTGGTGAATAACTTGTTTGTCATTCATGTGAATAAAATGTGGAAGTAGATCGATGCTTTTCTCCATAATATGGGTTCTCTACTAAGCACAGTAAATCTCCGTCTCACAACAATGGTGTGAGATCATTCATGCCATTAGTTTCAATGACACTGACTCTATACTGCATGCAGTTTTGCTGTTCTCTTTCCTCAGTATAACAAAGCCTGAGAGTGCCAGCTGCCTCTTGAGCCTTAAAAAGAAAGAAAGAGAGAGAGAGAGACTTTTATTTACCATGATTTTGATTGGTTAATTTCTCTCTATTATTTTGTTGCTTCCTCCCATATGAAAAAATGCATTGTGGTCCAAACTAACACGCAGGAGAATGGCTGTTCAGCGAACATGCAAAATGTAAATCACCAGCCAGCAATGACACTTTGAACATGGAGCATAACACCACCATCAGCCTCGGTTTTTACCCCAAATATCACAGATTTTTTTTTTTTCTCCCCCTTTTTGCAGCTGGGGCTGTGATCACAATCTCATCTGCTGAGCTTCAATCGGGCCGCGCACACATGCAGTAGTCAGGGTTTTATGAGTGTAGTATCTTAATTGTTGTAGTACATGGTTCGCACATGAATGAAAGCCAAAGTCCTTCCAAGCTACAGATATGACTAAGTTATAAAGATAACCATGCAACAGAGGCATTTTCAGACCATTTTAATGACCTTCTGGCTTTACTGCAGTGTCATTTAATATAGCCATGCTGTTGGCACTCCTGTGGAAAAGATTGCCATGGACCCCCTTCCCCTCCCTGCACTGCCCTGCCTGGGGCTGCAGCTTGTCCTCTCCATTGCAACTGCATGCTGAAACTTTGCAAATACCATGCCAAGTTAGGATGCATTTCCTTGAAAAGTCAGAGAAGGGTATGACAGCAAAATCAAAGAGGAAAAAGATTATGGCACACACAATTAAATTCAACTTATACACTTAAATTCAACTTACACACTTGAATTTAGAGTGCTTGCATCCCCACAAATCTGGTCTTGAAAGGCAGACCAAAAATGTTCAGGTAGAAGACATCCAGATTCTGAGGGCATGTTCAAATGCATTGAGCTATACACTTTGTGTTTCAGATGATGCTGTGGTCCACAGACCCGTGTTCCTGATTTTTCAGAAAGTGTTTTCTGATCAATAACAAGAACAAAATGTTGCCTACTTATCTGCTTCCATTATTTAGAAAAACAAGAGTGAGACAAAATATACAGAAGGCCCAGAAAGTTTTACTATTAGAAAACAACATTTTGTGTCCTCACATCAGGACCAGCTGGTTAAACTTGGACAAGTTACTGCTTCTCTCCATATCCCAGATTACTCAGCTATAAAACAACCTGAAGAGTGAACAGCTACCTTAGCTACAGGGATGAAGTGGTTAATGTGGAGAAAACACACATTTTACATTAGGTATGTAATGCATTTATAAAGTTCCTGAACTCCTAGAAGGACTTGGGCAACACTGAGGAATTAAAATGGAGATCTGGCACTGGTCTGACTACCCCAAGTGCTTGGGCGTGAGCAACAACAATCCATCTGTTCCATTACCAGCCAGACAAAGCCAGCATTACATAAGAACCACAGGGATATATTGGCTTATTAGGAAAATGGTTCCAGAGCCCATTATACACAACGTTACAGAGCTGTATAAATGCACATTAAATAACAGCACACAGTTTGGCATGTGTTAGCTTTGAAAATGAGTGTACTTTTCCAAAAAATGGTCATGGCAGCTGTTTCAAAATTGATATAGCCTTCTCAGTTAGGAAAAAAAAGTTTAAAAATCAGCTGTTGAAAAAACCCCACCCTAGATACACATTTGCCCAGCATGCTGGAACAGCATCTCCTGGGTAAATAACTCATGGTTTCTGACATTAGTACATGTTCCAAAGTGTGTATTTACCTGATGGACCATAACAGCCATGAAGGAGCCTGTCTAGTCTACTGGGTAATATCTGATGGATTTTTCTACAATTAGTATGCATGCCACTAAGCATCCTAAATCATATAAATAGTACACCTTTTAAAGAGCCAAAATACAAATCTAGACAATCCAAAACACACAATGCTTTGGACCACAATGTGTGGGCAAGCTAAATAGTTCAGGGGTTTGCAAAATAAAAGCAAGGACAGATAGACATTTTATCCTCAGTTCCACTGTAACATGAGCCAGAATTTTGAAAAAATTAGGAGAATTCGCTCTTGGTGCCAGAGACCCAGCTACCAACAGTATTTCAAAAGGTTTTGCAATAACCTCATGGTAACGACTCAACCCACTGGAAAGAGTGAAGCTCAAAAGCAGCCTCAGAGCACTTTGCCCCTGTGGTCTCCTGTCTCTCCATAGCTCTGGGTTGGGGTGGTGTGGTTGGCCATGCTCACAGCTCATCATGCTGAGGGGAAGAGGTGCCTGAGTGATTTCACTTTCATGCACAGAAACAAAGCCTTGACAGGTCTCTGAGTGCTCCCAAACAAGGATGAATTTCACTTCTCACTGGAGAGGCAGGGAAGGAAGAGGCATTGTAAGACACTCATGCTTCCCCCTCTGCAGGAAGGAGTTTAAAGGGAAGGGGACACCCATCATCACTCTTCACAATGTTTACATTTGCTACAGAAGGAGTTTGCAGTTCAAAAAAAAGAAAAAAAAAAAAAAGGAACCCTTAAAAGGGTGTAGCCTTTTCCTGTAATTATTGGCTTGTGTTATTGCGCTTCACATGCTGTTGTACAGTCACCTAAAGAAATTGTCAGCTAAATAAAATCTGTGGGCTTCACCTTTTCCTAAAAATATAAATATAAATCACTGAAGAACATTTTTGGTGTTATTTGTAGAAAGTCCCATGGGATGCAGATGTCTGGTGGTGAAAATGAAAATGCCACATTTCAGGCAGCTATTCGTGCCATACATCCCCCACAATTTTCAAGTAAACATGCCATAGGCATCCCTTCCATTAGTGTCCCAAATTGTATTTTGAGTGCAAAGTAAAGAATTCATATTTCCCTATTAGCTACTGCTATATATGAAATTCATTACTATCTGCCAATCTATGGTCTATGCTACATTTAAGTTCCACTTAGCTCCCAACTGAGAGCCCAGAGCAGGTTTTATGCCTTCTTTAAGGTCTATTTGAGATGTGAACTTTATCCAAGGAACACAATTCCACACTCTCAAACTTTTTACCATATCCCCAATAACCAGAAAGCTAAATGGGATTCGTTGTACACATAACAAAATAAATGCATCAGTGAATGGGAAATATGTTAACAGGCACAGGCTTTTCCTTACTTGTTTTCCTTAGGTGATAAAGACTCATCACTTTTCCTAAAATCCCACTGTGGCTATGCAGAACTTCCAGGTAGATCCAATGCAGCCACAAGAGATGTTTAACAGCAAAACTGCACTGCTCTCCTCCCCAAGCCTCTGAAATCCAGAGCAGTGCTTGACCTTGAGTCTGAAAATCCAGCCAGCAATCCTGATGTTCAGTCTATGCTCCAGAATTTGTCTTTGTGTGGGTTCACAGGCCTCATTTAAGTAGCACTCAATTAATAGCATTTCTATTAAAGATTTTCATAGGTATCTTCTTGAATTCTGACATTCTTTCATTTTCACCATCCAATATTAGGGCCAGACATTAGTTTTAACTTTCTGCATTTTTTTTTCATAAAGATCTACTGTCTGCTTGAGTTACTATAACTTCTGAAGTCAAGTGTATACAACCACACAACTTTACAAGAAACTCAATCTGAGTGAAAAATGGACACATACATGAAAAACCCATTAGAATAAACCTTTCAAAATACTAAATTTGTATTAACCATATGAATGTCTCCAAATCTATTGAAGAATTTGAGATTGTGGGGGAAAGTGCCTGAGGAACTAAAAAAGCATGTCTACTTCCTTTAAAATAAACTCTCAGTCTCATGAGTTATTTCTAATTTATCGTCAAGGAAAGCAACTGGTGCACTACCCCTGCTTTACGACCTTGCAAGACAAATTTTCACTGCTCAAAACTGGAGCAAATCCTTTCTGCTCTGCCCTTCTCAGCTGTCACTGACTTTTGGTCTTCTAAATCACAAACTTTGAAGCAGGAGGCATGTTGTTCAGCATATTCAGAATCTACTCACAAACATCAATACGATATTTGGAATTATCATTGTAAGACCAAGAATTGAGAAAGTCAAAGGGAAAATTATTGATTCGGGATATTTTTTTCAATATATTAATAAAAAATTTCATCAAAAATAAAGAGCATGAGAAGCAGACACATAACTGCAGTAAAATATTGGCTATGAACATGTCCTTCCTCTGGGTGCCTGAAGAACAGCATGAATAACCCTCAACTACTGCAGCACAGACTAGAAAACCTGATTTAAATGTAAGGCTCCTTTATGACTGGAAACTATTACCTCTAGGTTTCATTTTTTCATTTCAATAGGTCCCTAAAGGAAAGCAAGAGGCCCTTTCCATGTGCACAAGCTCTGCATGGACAAAAGCAGCCTGCACTGACCATTCCTGCCACACATGACAAAGCTCTTCCACCTAGATCCTGGGCAGAAGGGACCTTTCCCAGTCTGCTACTGGCCTGTGTTGGGCCTATAAATCTGCAGCTGATTTTGCTGAATGCCCCTCCTGCCTGTAGCAGGCCTTTGCAAGCAGACACATTGTCAAGGTTCTCATTCTGCTTCCAAAAACCCCAAAACAACAGCTATAATAAATAGGACCACAAGCTGCAGCAAAGGAGAGGCCATGTGCAAGTTTAAATTCACGAACTGCACCCCTGCAGCTGCCAGGCAGGTAGCAGGGAAATTGTAAATCACACCATTTTTAGTCACAGGGGTGTACTAGTGAGAGGGAAATGAGGACAAAAGCAAACCTCTTGGGTTATGGTTTCTGGAGATTTCATTAACACAATACATACTGAAATCAAACAGCAACTCTTTTGACAATTGGAACTTGGGTTCTAGGTCAGTAGGAATTTTTGGATGAATGATAGATTTGGTTGGGTTTAGGTTACATTTCTTGATTAATCTATTTTTCTCCTTTGAAAGAATGATTCAAAAAAACCCATAAGTGGAAAGTGGTTATCCTCTCAAATTAAGAACACATATCTCATTTGTCAATGATCAATGAAAACTCTGTCACTTTCTTCAGCTCCAAATGTTCATAATTAGTCTGAGCAGCCTGGTGCCATCCAATTTTCACCCCAGCAAAGTCATTTTCATAGGCAGAGCCCTGAAGTTGGGATACCAGTACAAATATTTCTGCTTATTAATCAGAGCTTCCAGCTGATCCATTGCAATTTAATCCTGCAAGGAGCTTGCTCAAGACACTGTTGATCAATGCTCCACATCATGATAACACGTTTCTAGTCATGTTTTCTCCATAAAGTATACTTGCATTGTTCAGCCCGAACTCACAATAATTGCCATCAACTTCAATTTGCAGCACATTATTATGATCATTATTATTAGCTTGTCTACTTATCATTTAGGCACTTTTTTTCATCATCTCAAATTCTTCACCTTAGAAAAGGAACTGCAGGGTGAAGGACCATTCATTGCTGTTAGACAAGACTGGGGATCAGGGAGTGTTTCCAGTTTGTGCCAGAGGTTTCCCCTGTCAGCTCCAATAACTGAAATAACTTCCCTCCTACAGAACCTTTGTGAGAATTCACTAATGTTTGAAAACATCATTCATCCTAAGTAGCAAAGTGCCATAAAACAGTTGACATTTTTAAACTAATTTTGTTTGGGCATTTTTTAATGCTGGGATCCACGAGATCAATTTCTTACACTGGAAGAGATCATTGCAAGGTGCCAGGTTCTGTTTCAATGGCAAATCCAAACTGTTACCTACATCAAATTCTTAATTCTGACTGAGCTGCAGACAGAAATGGAGAGTGGAGCAAAGGAAAAATTGTGGGGTTAAGTTAACATTATAAGAAAGTTAAATTCACCAATATGCATCAGATGCCTATGTAGAGAAAAGTTAAAGACCAGTAAAGAATACTCTGGGCTAGTGTTGGAAATATTTTAAGGTTTTTTTTTAACCTAGAAATCATTCCAACAATACCCTTTCCAAAAAACTAAAAATAATTTGAAAAGCATACAAGTTCATGGAGATCTGTAGGAGTAAGATGGTCAAATGATAACCACTTGAAAGGATTAATTGTGATAAGTATATTTAATAACAAAATAACTACTGTCCACTCAATATTAAGAAAATAATCTCATCACTTACCTAGTGCTATGTCTCTTGCATATCTTTGTGCCATCACAAGATGTAACAGAGATAAGGGGGGGAAAAAAGCAGCCAATTTTTTCTGTGTGATTTCCCCTCACCATCCTTCCTGGCTCTCATTCTTAAGCCTACATTGTTTATCTTAATCTGCTCTGTGAACTCATCTGAAATACAGGTAGGAGAGAAAGCAGCAATTTACTTGCAACTCAACCAGTTGCCTGCAGCAAAATCACACAACTACATTTCAGAGAACAATCTGGTCTTGCAGAAGGGGAGAGGAAGAGGGAGATGGGAATCAGGAGAGAGCAAGTGAGCAACTGTGTGCTAAGGTAACACTCTCTCCCCTCCTTGTGGTATCTAAAAGTTCTTGCTGTCTGAAGGAATAAAGGTGAATCTCATGCAGTTCTTCATTTTAGAGTAAGTCTGCCCTCAAAGAGATGCAAATCTAATGGAGTTACTAATAGATAATTATATCTCAGAATTGTTTCTGCATGGTGCATTTGTGTGTTCATGCATAAAGAGCAGGGAAGATGCTTGCAAGACACATTTCTTTAAGAGCAACAAATAAGCACATTTGGTATAGTTTGCAAGAGCAAGTGCCAGATATTTTATCATTAAGTAATTATTTTCCACCATGAAATTTGCATGGACAATACATCCTTTAATCTCCAAGCTGCTGTCAAGGTCTCAGTAGCTAACATATGTATTCACTGAATTATGTAAAGCAACTTTTTAGGTTCATGCCAGTTCCCACTGGCAATTAACCACACTCAGAGTGAAAGTGGCTTTTGGTACCAACCTGAGCAGAGATAACTAAGGTGATAATGACTTATTCTACTCACAGCATTCTGAATGACACTGGCAAGTGCAAAAACTAATGCCGGCAAATAGAGGGGACAGATACAGGGCTCCTGTCATAATTTTTAATTACAAAAGATTCATTCATTTTAGTACCACATACCAGGATTACGTTAGTCCATCTTAATTACCCATTCAATTTACATTTTACTTGATTATTTTGTGGCTACAGGCCTAAAAGAGGAGGCAAGCTTCCTGCTCTAGGGAATGAACAGAGCTAGGGAGGGAACAGAGGAAGGGAAAGCTGAGAAAGCAGCACAATGTTCGATGCATGACAGATCAGTCCCATGGGTTTAGGAATTTGTTTTAGCTGCAGGCAAACACCCTCAGCACAGGAAACGGCAAGTTTGCAATAGCACTTGTGCTTTTTCTAAGCAGCATGGCCAAGTGCAGGACTGTGAGTTATTAGCAGAGGAAACTGGATTAGGAAACAGAGATGCACAAGGTTATTTAGGGTAAAGAGTAGGAAGAGCATCCTAAATAGCTCAACACATGGTAGAGAATTCATCTCAGCACATCAGCCCTAACACAGGCACTAGAATTCTACCAGTACAGTCAGAAAACAGACAGCAGATATTGTCAGGAACCAGACAGGAAAGGAACAACATTCCCTGTTAAACAGCCCATCATGTGCCCACGGGTCAAATACTGCAATTTTGGTTTCCCCATCTTATAAAATGTAAAATGGAAAAAGAAAAGTCATAATCATGGTCAAAGGAATATACCACTTTCCACACAATGAATAACAAGATAGTCTGAGAGTGCTCAGCCTGGAAAACAGGGATTTATGAGGATTAAGATCTCCAAGGTCATGATGGGCATGCAAAAGATGAACAGCAAACAATTACTACGTGTAGCTACCAATACAAGAACTAGCAAGTGAATTTTCCAGGTGACAAATCTAAGATTGATAAAAGGAGATATTTCTTCATACAGTGTTGTTTAACCTAGGGGAATTCCTCACCACAGGACAGAACTATGTGTGCATGTTAAAAAAAAAAAAAAAAAAAGTAGAAAACTTGGAGAGATGAAATTTCTCATATTTCTTCTTTCTGCACTCAGGAGAACATTCTGAAATTGTGCTTCACTGTAACACCTACCATGCTCTTTTTCTCCTCAACTACCAGACTCAGTGTACTTCACTGGGGGCACCTCTGCTCACAACTTGTATACACATCTTGGACCCCAGGAATTTAGACATTTGAATTTCAGCACTTCAAACTCCTGCTGGACAACTTGAATAGATTAAAACCAAAGCCTGAATCTTCATTAACTCCTATAAGTTTCAGTTAACTCATCAACATTTTCCTAGGAGGTGTCATCAACAAACAGTCCATTTTTTCAGCACACTGATATAATGAAGTTATATGAAGTCATGGACTTTCATGAAATGTTGGTATTTTGGTATGGCTAGTAATTTAATAAATAAATCAGTTCCATTCAAAGAAGTTTTTACCTTTATTTTTCTCCAGATAAAACAATGACTAAAATGTTTGTGCTTCAAGTGTCAGACTCCACAAAAGATATTTTCAGTCCATAGTAAAAAAAAAAAAAAAAAAAAAGCAAAGAAAATTGAGGGTTTGACTGGCAAAGCTACTAAACATTGGAGCTGCTTAGTGCATTCATCAGTTCTGTCATGAAAACACTCAGGTCTTTTCATTCTCTCCTCTATCCCATCAGAGCCTAAATTTAGTGGACCCATGACCCAAGCAAATACCTTCACTTCCTGTGTTTTCCTGTTGCAGGCCTGCTCAGCAGTGACTGTGGTAGGTATCCTACCTCTGCCTTGCAGCAAACCCCAACCAAACCTTCCCTGGCTGTGCTTTTAACCTTCATAACAATGATGGCTCTGGAGGGGAGGATGATGGACAGTGAGAAGGAAAGAAATTCCACTTTGTCATGTTGATACCGATCTACTTCAAATATTTACATTGTGGGATAAAAGTTAGAATCTGTGACTCCTTAAACAGCATCGTTGTAAAAGGACACATATTCCTGCTTTAAAATCCACACAGCTTCCTTGATAACTTTATATTTACAATGAGATAGGCTTAAAAGGAAGAATCAAATGTACCTCAACCTCAAATACCACTGACTTGGTGGTCATCTGCTCTGGTGAAAATCAGACTCGTTTCCACCTCCCTGCTTGATTCCAGCGCACTGAACTATGACCTCCCATTTGCCAGAAAACATTTCCTACACACTAACCATTGGTATTTGATTTAATTTATAAATAATTTTTTTGTTAGGCCAGGGGATCACTGCGTCTCTTCTACTATGCAAGAGATAAAAACTGTTGACCCAATCTGTGTGCAGCCAAATACAATGAACCTCAGTGTTAATGACACCAGGAAACTCAATGCATGTTCTGGATTATTGCAATTCCAGTTCAGCAGCTTCACATAATTTCTCAGACTCAAACAACCATATCCATTATGTGGCTCCATTCATAACCCTGCTGCACTTCATTCTAGTCGGTATCTCAGGGCCGGGAGATAAGATATCGATTTAAAGATCTGCATGAGCAGTTTTTATACTTGTCAAAATGGAAATGCAATAGCCAAAGAAGCCCTTTCAGTCACTTTGGTCCCAGCCCCACCTATGGATAATATGATCCTGTGAGGACTGGTAACAATTAGTTTAATAGGAAGCAGGAGAAACAAATTCCTATTGCTCCACCTCCTAAACTACTGCATTACAATGTGATTCTCAGTATCTGGAGTGTTTCACAGATAAACTGTTTATTTATTTAAGTCAAGATTAAAGCAAAGCCTTTTATAAAAGTAGAACAGCAGGTGAGAGGAGGCAGTCTGGTCTATTTTTCTGAGAGTAAAGATATCTTCAGAATAACTGGATGTCCTCAATCAATGCTTAAAATGGACCCTTGCAAAAATTTATCTCAAGGCTTCATTTTTTATTGCTCTCTGTTTTGGGGCACAGGCTCTGACAGTGAAGATCAATATATTGCAAGCAAATCTCCAAGCATGTGTTTTAAAGGCCAGGAGACACAAATCCTTTGGTCTCCTTGAAACACATACAAGCTAGCAGGAAATGAAAGAAATTAACATAACCAGCACACTCTTGAAAATGTGACTTGTACACGCCCACATAGTTCTCATAGTCTCTGCTGCATGGAGCACCTCTTTCCTGACAGTTCCACTGGGGTCTACCTAGAAGCAGTCCTGGCTTGTGCAGATGAGTGTCTGCCACAGTGCACCATGGGCTGCAAGACTCTGAAAGAGTTTAAATAAACTCGATTTCACACTGAGCTATTCTCCCTGCAGGCCATGTACAAACCTTTATCTGAGTTCCCACCACAGCTTTGCCTGGGAATGGTTAGCTTCCCTCCAGGGTCATTTGATATGGAGCCCCTGCTGTATAAATAAAAACACCCACACCTTCATTATCCTTGTTCTTTACTTTCCTCGGGGCTTGCAGTTCCCTCTGTCCCAGCGATAAGGAAGGATGGCCCGAGGTGCTTCAGCGTGGCTGCACAGCTCAGGCCAGGAACAATGCAAATCCCAGGCATCAGCAGAGGGATCAGCAGCAGGAGGAAGCCACCCAGCTGCCTGGCAGCCCTCTAACTCATCCCACCCCTAAACCTGCTCTGGAGCTATGTGTGCCTTATTAAATAGAGACACCCTAGCCTGGCTGGCACAGACCTGCCCCCAGCTAACCCTGTGTTGCTCTTTCCAAGCCACAGTGCTATAAAGTCTTCCACTCAGCACAAGCAGAAGCTTTCAGGACAATGACAGATGCAATGGCTTTGCATTCCCAGTAGAAGGTCCTGTTAGATTTCCTTCTGAGCTAACCCAGGTCAGATCAGCCCAATTCAAGAACAGTGCTTTCAGTAATGCGAAATTCTTCCCTTTGAACTCCAAAGTGCTATTATATTGGAATAAGAATCCCAATATTACCAGGTAGATTGTGCCTGGGCCAGTCTGACCCTTGCTGCTGAGCCGAAGGCGGCAGCTGTGGTGTATCACCCCAGAGACACCTTTAGTTTGCTGGTGGTTGCAGCTGGGCACTAAACAAGTGCTTGTTAGGGACTCCGTTTACCTCAGGGGGAAAACTTCAGGCAATGGTGAAGAGAAAAAGGCGATGGATTCTGCTGGAGGGTTTAATATCCAGAGGTTTATTCCATGGTTACAGAGGTCTGAATCTTCGGAACAGCTCCAACAGAATAGCGACTGCATAGTCTGATTCACCTTTTAAGCTCCCGGGGGAAGGGAGGGGACAGGTGAGCCACCAACTAGGTGAGAGGGGCGGGGTCTCAGCGGGGGATGACACCTAGACAGACCAATGACCTCTGGGCCTGAGGGGCATCCTTTGAAAGTGACCAACCCCATGACGCCTTGTTGGAATGTTAAGCCTGATTGACAGGACTCACTCAGCAAGGGATGGGGACGGGGAGGGGGGGGAGAGGGAGAGGGTATTGGGACACCTGGGGAAGGGACCTGAAAGTTTAAAACACACTGCAACACTATTAGTTTTAGACACAGATTAAAATGATCCATGGCAAGAGAGTCCATAAAAACCTGTGTTCAGTGACAAAAAGCCAGAGAGAAGATGAATCATGGAACAAGATGGATTCTGTATTCCAGCCAGCTCCAGCAATGCCAATAGTGATTTGAATTGTGCTCGCCCAGACACAAATTTGCTTCCTGAGAGTTTGGGCAACTCTTCTCTGATAGATTTTTTTTTTCTTAGTGCATAGAAGAAGGAGAAAAGGTGAATCCCCAAGCAAGCAGCCATGTCCCTTGTAAGTTGTCAAAGTCCAGCTGCTGAACACAGCAACAGAAGGAGAGATCATCCCATGCATGACAGTTATGCCAAGCATCAAGACTTTAAATAGAAAAGAGTTTATGTAACTGTGGTGCCCAAGTGTTTCCTCATGACAGTCTCTCTCAGCCAAACCATCAAGGTTAGGAAGTGTTACCTGTTGCTTTTAAGGGTTTTTTTTTTAGTCATACTGCAATTACATCAACAGGTAAAGTACAACGTGTAATAGTTGATGGATTTTTTTTTAATGTTTTACAACAGGAGATGCAAACACCAAACTTATTTTCATGCTATGGTTTATAATAGAGTAACAACATCACTCTGAGAAATTTTCATTCTATAAATCAATGCAGCATTTAGAAGTTTTTGTTGCTTTTCCACTATGCCATTTAGAAAAAAGCACGGCTGGATTTCAGAAGACTGATATTTACCAAAAAGATAAGCTGATAGCATCAATTCATTAATTTTATAAAACTACATAATAAGTTGTTGCATTTTACTGGGAATTCCTCTTTTTGTAAGTTAAAAATCAAGTCCTCCCCACAAATCTAATGTAAGAGATGCCTAAAAAAATATCTACCATGTTCAGGTGAGAAGTGCATCTCTCCACAGTTTAAGTGTTCAACAATTATCGTCACAAACTACATTCAGAATTTTTATTAGGAAGTACTTTATCACTATAATAACATGAGATTAAATAATTGAGAAATCCACCCTAGAACCAAAACAAACCAGAGTTTATATATCCACTTGAACCAAAATGTCAGATTTCGCAAACTAGATCAATCCTTCAGTCACTCTGAAAGGCTTATTTTGGGATGGGGATATGGTCAATGCATTTCTGACTCAGAACAGATGGGTATTAAATCTATGATCAAATTGATTATTACGATATGATGCATAACTAATGCACGATGGGCCACACAGCTAAAGAACATTTTCCTGATTAAAAACAATGTCAAGTCCTTCATGAGCATCTTCAGGCCTCCAATGAATTCCCAGTCTTAAGGAGTTATCTGCAGTAAAAATATATATTCATTTCTCCAGAAGTAAAACAGATATGAGCAGATTTGAGCATAAAAATCTATCCGTTCAGATAATGTTATCACTGATGGTCACTTTTTCTCAATAATAGCTGAGGCAATGACTCAGAATCATCTAAGGTGAGCAATTCTATCCTTGTAGAAGCTCGTGAAATCTGGGGAGGGGCGGGGAGAGAGAACACTGACAATTTATCAGCTCCATGGGTCATCAAGAAATCAAAGCTCAGTCCATGGCAGCATTGGAAAAACCTCTACCTTTATACAGAAGACAGCAATTGGTAACTACTGACTAAAAAAAAAAAAAAAAAAAAAAAAAGTTGGCAAAGTCAAGAACTGTCCTTACAGTATTCTTTGCATACCTTACATTTGTTGAATGGTTTCCAAAACTAAAGCTTTCCCATGGGAAGGCAAAGAAACAATAGCAATTTCTTCTGAATGAAGCTCTCCTAAAGCCGAAGAGCAAACATACAATGTGTGACCTGAAAGTTTGCTTTTAATTGTACAAGTGGCCAATTACATAACTAATCAAAATACCTTCAAAAGCAATTCCTGAGGGAAGGCTAAGAAAGAAAAAAAAAAGAGAGGGAAAAAGCAGAAGGGAAAGAAAAAAAAATAAAAGCAGCCCAGCAAAGAGAGATAGTGACTGATAACTTGCTGCACTGTATGAACTTGTATGTGTGTTCATACATTCAAGCTTAATGATGTTTAAAGATTTATTGCACCTCTGCACAGGGCTGTGTAACTCTCAGGAGATCTGCATTCCACCTGAGATGCCAGTGCAGGTTGAGGAGATGGATCCGTACACGACACAGCTCCTGTTCCAGGAGGGAGCACGAGCTAAAGATGTGGCAGCAATGGAATGCATTTGCTGCATGGCCTAGGCATCCAAGAGTGAAATAGTTTGAGTCTCAAGACTGATTTTGAGAGGTGGACCTGCTTGCAGAATATAAATTGTCTCTTAAAAATTAGTGGGTGGAGCAAAATCAGTTTCTTTACTGGGGAGACATGGCATCCACTCAGCATTGCATATGTGTCCTCCACAGCCATGTAACATGTGGAATTAAACCAAAGCAGAAGCTTGGTTGGTATTGATTCTTAAAGAAACACACCTTCACACCTTATAAACTCTGGGCCTCTGTGTTCTTGAGGCGCCTCTATTAAAGGCAGACAGGAATTTAAATATTTTTGTGCACAGTCCATGCAAGTGCTGAATTACATGACAACTTAAGAAAACATGTGGGGAATGAATTTGTAGAAAATTCTCAAAACCTGACAGAAGGCTCACATAGTATGCATACCTTGAGATAAGAAATGCTGACTTAGAAATGCCATGGAATAGGACAGACATTTTTGAGAGAAAAACTGAACTACAAACAAGTTTCAAAGGATGGCCTTGCAAAAAAAGACTAGATACTTTAGAGAAATAGAGCTATGAAAGATGCATTATAGTAAGACCTACAAGGGATAATTTTAGATGATTGGCTTTCAGACATTTACAACACGGTGTGGCAAAAGCTGATAGGCCAAGAAATGCTTATAATGTATTGTAATTAGGAAATAGTTAACTTCTGATTGTAATGGCATGAATTATAACATCTGAATTGTCTCACCCTTCGCATGAGACTGAAAATGGAATAAAAGTTTTTAAAACACCTCTCAGTTATCCCATATCTGAGTAAAAAAAAAAAAACAAAAACAAACTAATCCAACAAAAATTCTCCATTTCTGTGCAAAAAAATTGTTGCAAGTTTAGGCGTCTCTAGTTTTGTTCCACCACCACCATTCCTTGTGTGCTGAAGGCAGGATTAGCTCAGGCATTCCCTGACCCCTACTGGTAAGGCTGGGCCCGATCTTTGCCTACAGAAGGAAACAGAAGGGGAAAACACACTTTATGGCTTTAGGAATGCCAAGAGGATCATAGAAGGAATTTGAGAACCAGACAAAATATTTTGCAGGTAGAACAACCTTCTCTGGAGACTGTGGTAGGCTTAAAGTGTACCAGGGAGAAAAATTGATTTGGGATAATCTCTCAAATATTCTCCTGACTAGAGGGATCTACCTGAGGTTTATTTACCACTGCTATTAAGAGATAAATGCAGCTGCAGTGGACATAGCTCAAGGAACTTCACCTTGCTGCACACACGGTGTCAAAAGCATCCACAAATCATCAAGCACAGCCCCCGGAGTGGCTCAGCCCAGCCCAGGAGCTACTGGGGAGAGGTCCTGGTGCTCACCTCATCACCCACTCCAGGCTGGAGTGATGGAAATCTGCATGGGAAGAGCTCTGTGTGAGGGAGGCTAGAGAGAAGAATCTCCACAATGCAATGACTGTTTCTGCTCAGGGAGAAGGGGTGTTTCAGGAATTCTGCTGGAAAGTGCACCCAATAAATTGGTCTAAAGATCCCTCCTTTTCAGAGTTATATGGAAGAGGATCAGCATTAAATTAGGTCCACCCACTTCTGCCCAAATCCACCTCCCCCTGCTGCACAAATGGACAAGACACAGCTTTGGAGGCAGCATCTCCTGAGGGCAAACACAAACAGCCCAGCAACCACAATGCAACAGCTGAAACAAGCCCTGAGCAAATGCTATCTACAATGCTGACAGCAAGCTAAAACTCATACTTGAGAAGATTTTTTTTTTCCTATTTAGACAAATTTTCAAGGAGCTACAGTGAATGAGTTCAGCTAGAGTTGGACATATTTTTTCGTTCTAATGAAAAGTCAACACATTTTTCAGTAGGCATTAAAAAGAAAAAAAATTCTATTTTTGACCATTATATCTCCAGAAGAGCAAGCTAAATTATAGCAATACCCACCTTAACGGGAATAAGTCCATCTCCAGTTAGTGAAATAAAACCAATGTTTTTCTATGGGACAGTTATTTACTAAGGGGTAAGTGCATTTAAAATCCTGACTCATGCATTTGCTTTGCAAAATCTGTTTTAGATTATTTCAACAACTAGCTGATCATGTACATTTAGCTGGAAAATAGACAGCTCTGAAAAAAAATATGGGGGGAAACCTGGAGATGTACAGTGTAACTATGAAGACAGACTTGCCAGTACCTCCAGCAGAACAGGCCAATGTCAATATCCCTAATGAACTGCATTTTCTTCCACATGTGGCCAAAAAAACAGAAAAAAATATTTTTAGAACATTGGATTGGTCCCCAAAACCAATCTCCCAGACTCATCCCCCTCACCCCCAGTCCAAGGAGGTCTCTATTACATATATCCATCTTTCTGAGCAAATATCAAATCTCTTAACTCTGGGTTAACTAGCAGACATTCCACATTTTCTGACATCATTCTGACTTTGTATCAACTATATTTCCTGCTAGAAAAAAAAAAGCAAAAAATCATTTGAGAAATACATTTGTTGTCAAGACAACTTCCAGCACTGAATGTCCAAACTCCAACAGATCATATTTTTCTGAAGGTCTCTTTTCCAAGTAATGCAAGGCTTTGCTTACAGCATCTTTTTGCAAAATCATAGAACCCTTGAGGTTGAAAAAGGCCTTTAAAATGCTGCATTTCCTGCTGCATCTAAAAGCCACTTCTCAGTCATGATCTCCTCTGATGCCAGGAGACTTTGCTTCCCTGCTAGGACAATCTTTTTACTCTGCTGCATACCACATTCTGAACCAAGAGCAAATCAGGAACAGAATCTCGATGCTATAAATCAAGTCAGGTGGAATATTTGTGAGTGGAGAAAGCAAAAGCCTGGGAAAATTCCTCTGGCTTTAATGGGCCTTGAATTTCACCAGTTTTTGTTTCTGCCATGGTGCTTAGTTCATTGGAATTAGGCAAGCCACTTAACTTCAGAAGTAATAAAGACTTTTGAATATTTAACTCAAAAGCTTTGCTCTCCCCATTGTGTGTGCGGCCACGCGTGTTTTACCTTCTGGAGGCTGCCCACAAAAATGAAGGAGGGAATTACACTGGAAATGAAAACAAGGACAAAAATAAAATATACCGCCGGTGCTACAGCCCTGAGCAATGCTTTTTGGTTTATAAGTGACCCACTGCAGCTCCTAGCCAGGGGTCCAGAGGATCTGCATCCCCTCACCTGACTTTTTGGGGAATTGTTTCACATCCTCCCTCTCCAGCCTCTGAACTTACTGACGCAAGATACACTTTATCAGAATCCATGTTGACGTTCCTCTCTTTTAAACTCTGAAACACTGATTAACTTGTAAGCTATGTAGCAGAGGGACAACTTCAATAACACCCTTATGAGTACTTTTCTCCCAACTGGCTATTTCAGCACTTGTAACTCTAAAAATTATTATAAGGGCTATAACTGACTTCCCTCTTCCTTCCAACTCATGAAAACAGAAAATTTTGCCTGAATATTAAGAAAAAGGTGATTAATTTCTTGTAAGCTGTTAGCTGCTCCATGAGAATTGTCATTAGCAGCCAGTTACAAAGAAGTAACTAAAGCAGGGCTAGCCAGACTTCAGAAAGAAAGCAGGATGCTGGAGTCATGCAGAATTTTGAGGAAATCCTAGACATTGCACATCACAATAAGGTGCTCCAGTATTAAAAAAAAAAAAAAAAAAAAAAAAAAACCCAACTCACAACTCTAATAACAGAAACAACAAAGCCTTGGATGAAAAGAAAAAAAAAGGGCAGAAGAAAATATCCATGCCCATAATCAGCACCTATAGCTGTGCAGAAACATAAGATACCACCATTTCCAGCTTGTGTTTGTGTCTTATGGAATTACATCTTTTCATCCTCTCTGTTGGGATTCATGCCTGGATGGGCCACCAATTGTTGGTGTGAGTGCTTAGCACTAGTTCGTTATCTTATTGTAAAACTTTCATACCTTCTCTCTGTGAATTCTCTCAGGCAGCTCCTCACAACACTGACTCCTTTTCTCTCTGCATGGCCTGCCAACTCCTTCCTGTCCCTTGCACAACCACCTAACCCTTACTTGACCCTCACAGCACATACTAACCCTTACTAACCCTCATTGCTCCAAACTCCAACTCCCCTCTCAACCAGCTAACCCACTCTTTTATAACACCCATCCTTATTGGACACAGCTGTGGCTCTTAAGGGCAGGGCTGTTCCTACTCTTTGGTAATTGGTACAGCTGCAGCCCCTCAGGGGTGAGATTGCCTTCAGCACTATCTCTATTCTCCTAAAACCCATCCTCCCACAATTCCCCCTTTTCTTTTAATTGCAGAGTTGCAGCATCTCTAGAAAGACACATTCAAGTAAATTGACATTATGACATGTTCACATATTTCACTCAGGACTTACAGTTACACAAATGTTCAGGCAACACTTCACAGTAAAAGCATATATTTCTAAGTTTTGGTTTAGTTTTGCTTGTCACAGTATAGAGCATCAACCTAAGGCTTTTCATAAACTAATGTTGCGTTTACTGTTCTCTGCAGGGCCCTTCGCAGTAGACAGCAAACACAGTACAAGCATCTTTTGTGTAATTTCCATTTAACCCTTGAACGCATCTGTGAATTGAACTTGATTCATTCTCCAAATTCAGAGTACTTATCAAAATCTTTACACTCGTGCTTATGGGATAATAACAAAATTATTAGCTGTAATTCATGTGTTTCACCAGCAAATAAACATTGTACTGAATAATAGAACTACTCCATTTCCAGTTCCTACAGTTACTTTAATAAATTCCCTTGTTCTTCTTTCAGTTCTGTTGCTTTCATCTCTTGCAGTTCCAGTTCTTCTATTTGCTGAAGCATTGTCTCTGTTTGCTGCTTCTCCTCATGAAGTTTTGTACTCATTTTCCTAATATCTCTCTCACATTTTAACAAAAAAGGGAGTTTCTTCATTTGGTCTCAATACATTTCTATCAAATAAGCAAAGTGCATAGAGCCTGCTCCTCATACACAGCACCCTTCTTCTACAAAATTCATAACAAACTGTCCAAAATGAATTTTCCTTCACTTAAATATTAAGTCCCCTTTTCCAGGATCCCAGCTGCTCAACTGGGGTCCTTGAATAAAAAAAAAAAGGCAGAAGAAAGTATCCATGCCCATAATCAGCACCTGTAGCTGTGCAGAAACATAACTCTGACTTCATAAGTCATCTAAACATTCAGGCTCTTTGCTAGACTGGGCTCTACCATTACTGCTCACTCCACAGTTCTCTGCCCAAATCACCAGGGGATCACAGCCTCATTGCTCTCTGCAGTTCTCCACCTGAATCACATTTTCACTCTGCAGTTCTCTACCCAAATCACCACTGCATCATGACAGGGTCACCAATTGTTGGGACTCATCCTCATACAGGCCACCAGTTGTTGCTGTCAGTGCTTGGCACCAGTTTATTATCTTCTTGTAAAACTTTCATACCTTCTCTCTATGAATTGCCATGGGCAGCTCGTTGTGACACTGACTCCTTCCTGTCCCTTGCACAATTACCTGACACTCACTGCTCCATACAGCACACCAACAAACTCCAACTCTCCTCTTGACCACCCAACCCACTCTTTTATAACATCCATCCTTACTGGACACAGCTGTGGCCTGTTAAGGGCAGGGCTGTTCCTACTCTTTGGTAATTGGTACAGCTGCAACTCCTCAGGGGTGAGATTGCCTTCAGCACTACCTCTATTCTCCTACAATCCACCCTCCCACAGTCTCCACCCTACATAACCCTGCTATTTTTATTTTTTCCTACATACTGAAGACTCCTAAGAAAAGTGATTTAGTGACTAGGTCCAGCTATCAGGTACCTATTTCTATGAGGTGCAGACCAAAGATCTGACCTGCTGGATCCTCCCCAGCAGCTCCAAATTATCAGAATCATAGAGGGATCATTTACTTCCTATCCCAGAAGAAAGCAGCAGGATTTCTCCCCAGCCTTGCAGTTGAACCAAAACCAGCTCAGGGGTTCTATTTTACATCCTGTTCAGAATCAGGATTTCCAATAGCACAGCAACAGCCCAAACCTGTGAGGAAACCTCAGTCTGCACTATTTTACTGAAGAGCTGTGTGCTGTTCCTCACCACAAATCCTTCATCAATCTCTTGTCCCAGAAAGGTGCCAGGTTGACAGGGCAGCTAAGAAGACTCAAACACAAGCAGCTGTAGCTGCTGTTCAAAAACACTTCAAAAAATTCACATGCAAGTTATCAATTCACAAATATTACACTCAGGGTCACCTCAAACTGTGTTACCATTCTCACAGTGCTGAAGCTTCTTTTTAAAGAATTATCTTTCCTTTTGCAGTTCAGCCATTTCTACCCTAATGCTTTTTAGTCCTTCTTGGTTATAGAGTTCAAGAGATAATTTTTTGCTAAGAAATAAAGCGAGGACGAATAATGCCACCAGTGTTATTTATGTAGGGCTAGTACATTCCATGGATATTTCCTCCAAAATTATTTCAAAGTGCTGTTTTGATATCCCTGTTTCTCTAATGAGCAGAGTCTTGTGTTCACAACTAAAACATAAAACCAGTGCAAAATATACAGAAACTTTTTACAGTGCCGGCATCACAGCTAACAGGAATTAGTACAAACACATTCTTTTAATGTGAGTTCATTTTTGGAGTTCAATGGCCCTTATTATCTCTCAAGGCAAGATGAAGCTTCTCATGATTGACCATGTGCACAATATGACAGCAGAATCAAAGGGAGGTCAGTTATCTACACCCAGTGAGTTCACCCCATCACTCTAATTACATTTTTTTTTCCTTTGGAGGATGGCTCAGGGAAATAGGGTGATGATACAAGGTAAAAGAGAAGGCAAATAATATTTTCACAAAAGGTACTAGTGCTTTTTAACTACTACAAATATTTTTACAGTGTAGGGTGCCAAACTAGTCATGTCAGTGTCAGGTGGTTCCTAGCTACAAAACAGCACTTTTCAGAAACACTTCCACTGAATTCTGAATTTTACCTATGGCCACAGAAGCATACATCAGTTGCCTAACACATGATAGGTTTGGGCTAGATTTTTTTTTCCATTACTGACTTGGTTAGTTTTGATGTCTCTCTTCAAAACGGTCATGCATTATTTTTCATATAAAGTTGACTGGGAGTTGGCATTGGGAGCAAAAGAACCCTCACAAGCCTAGAAAACCAGAAACAGCTTCTTCCAGAGGGACAAACACTACTAGAGGGAGCCTTGCCCATCAGCTGGAACACACAGCCCAAATACTAAAGAGTCAGAGACTGTATCATCACCACAGGCAGAAGGAAGGTGAGGTATTTTGTTTGCACACAGCTCTGAAACTTGGCAAGATGGAGAAAGCGAGCAGGTATCACTCTGCTGCACATCTTCCTGGCTGTGACAGCACCCAGTTTGCTGGAAGACAGCTGGTGTGCTTATTCACAGGTAAAAGTAATTTCAAGTATTTGTTCTCGATTAGGTACTATTTTCGATATTGCCATCTGCACCAACCTGACTCACCCATTCATAAAGTTTTTCTTTGAGAAGGCAGGGAAGTTATTGGTGCTTGTATCAATCATTTCAGCTTTATGAATGAAAAGCTTCTTCTCTTCTTATTGCCTCCCACATGTTCAGGGCGTGAACCAGAAAGCCAAAACTTGAAAAGAAAGCAAACCCGTGCATTTTTAATGAAAGAATGTTACCAAGAGCTGCTACTGAGTGACACAAACCAAAAATAAAAATACAGATGACTAAGCACACCCTTGCCAAACAACTTCTGAGACCAATTTAAGAATGAAACACAGCAGTGCCAAAGCTTTGAACTAGAGGAAGCAGATGCTTTTGCTGCTGTGACATGAATTTCCACCCAGCAGGTAGATGAGATGAAATCCGGTCTCATCAGGTCACTAACAAGGATCCAGGGCTAACAGCAGGTTGGGCTAAGCCAGCAATAACAACACTTTTACATATGATTTCCTGATACATGGAAGTTGGATATTTCCGCTATTTCATCTTCTGTTTTTCTTAGGACAAACTGCTGAAAACGAAATTGCCATGGAATGCAGGCATCTATTCTGATACACAATGGTTTATTGAAATGGACTGCACAGGAAGCATTCCCTCCCTGGATGTATGTACCAACACCAGCAAGCAGGGTGACCACTGCACAAACAGGCAGAGGTGAGGGCACTTTGCTTGGCAAAAGTCAATATGGTGCAGGTGGAATTAATCCCTGGTTAAATAATAGTCCCTTCAAATCCCACTCAGGAGAGTTACTGCTGTCAATCTGAGTTTTACTGGTTTATTATGTTATCACATAGTCAAATTTTCAGGTGTTTATGTTTTCACTTGGCAAAAGCAAGCTCTGAGTCAGGTTTGTGTGAATTAAATGAATTTTATTTTCTTTGTATCACTAGCAATAAGATTTGCTACAGCAGTAGAAATAGAGGGGAAGGTTTGCTTGGGAAAAAAAAAAACGTAATCCACTTTCCATAAGACATGTGTTTCATCTAGAAGTTGTTCATGCTTCAGTCAGCTCCCACTTCTGTTTTTCTCCCCAGAGGTTGCCAATGTCAGCTACAGGCTGCTTCTGGTCACTTTCCCAAGGGAAAGCTTTGTGTGGCATTAATGGCTGGAATGGCAAGGATTGAGAACAGCATGAAAATACATGGAATATAAGGCTCTAATGACAGCAATAGTGTATTTTAAACTCAGGGTTCCCTAGAGTATTACATCAGTAACTCAGCTGAGACCCTGGACCAAGGGAAGGACTCTCACATCATTAAACTATTTGCTATAATAGATGAAAAGAGGGAAGATATTTTGATTAAAGCTCCTCAACAGTGAAAGCCTAAAGACAAAATCTCCCTGCATGAGCCCACTGATCTCACATTTGCTCACACAGTTCTGTGCACTCATAGAGGAGAGAAGTCAGGTGCAGCAGCACAAGTACAGGGGCCCTGCTCTGCCTGCACAGACATTTGCACAAACAGAATTTTTTAATTAGAATGGACCTCTTGAGATCTTCCAGTCCTACCCCACGTTCGTTCGTTCATTCATTCATTCATTCCCCCTGTCTGTGGAAGTACTACAGACATGACCCATTGATCAACCACATGAAATTCCCAGCTACAAGCAGTGAATTTATGGATTTTTTTTCAAGATATCCATTTGCCAGGGCTGAACAGTAACAGCAACACTTCCACAGCCTTCTGGAACAGCTAAGTACCAGCAACAGGCACAGGAGCAACTGCACATGTTCATTTACTCTTGTATTTCCACTTATCTCTTAACCATCCCAGGTTTCTCCAGCTTACATGTCAGCATATAAATGACTTTCTCTTGAGAGAGACCTAGTTATCCCAAGCCACAGACACACCAAAATTCCAGATGAAGACAGAGAGAATGGTGGTGGTTGTTCATTATTTCTTGAAGACAAATTGAGCACTTCTCAAACTACACATAAATATTTTAAAAGTCAGATTATCTGTCTAGTCTCAGACTTCATGACACAGAAAACAAAAATTGTTAAGTCTTAATATTCCACATTCAAAAGTGCCTAATTTCACTACAAGGCTGCATTTTTGTTCTGTGCAAAATTCAATAAATTGTAGTTGTGTATTAATGAAATATTGAAAAGGAAATTAAAAGTATATTCAGTCACATTTCATTTTCACAAAACCATAAGCATAGACAAGAGGGAATATAAATAGTGCACATTGGAAGCCTTCATTATTTGAGTTGCATGTAAGCACTTCTTTCATCAACAGAGACTAAAGAAAGGAGAATTATACCACAGATCATTTTTGTTTTTCTTCAAAGTTAGATAGGTAAAGATAGCAAACTAGAACTTATTAATAAGTGAAAGAAGGCCTTAAAATCTGAAGAAATAATAAACTGATCTGCCCAGCTGTAACTCCTCCAAGTTATTCTGTCTCAATCCAAACACCTTCTACACTGGTCCTCTAAAAAGACCTTTTCAATCTTTCCTTGCCTTTTACAATACACCAGTGTTGCTCAATTCATTTAAGGCTTAATTCATGAATAAGAAACCACATTTACTCCATGCTCCTGCTTGGGATCTATCACACAGCTGGGATGAAAGGGCCTCGATTCAGAAGTTGCCAGGAAGCTGGGTCACAGTGGTACAGGGGCAAAGTTTAGGCCAATACAATTAAGCCCACAAAAATTTGAGTAATATGCACTTCTCATTACAATACACAGGAACTTACACTTACTGAGTCCCACAAAATACTCCTTACAGATCCCAAAGGTCTCGTTAAAGAGAACATGAACAGAGACTGTGGGCATCAAGTATTTCTCACCCTTGGCTGAAAATGCTGGGATGGGGAAAAAAAGGAGATGGCAATTGTAGCAGAATGTAAAGCAGAGCACTGTCTGTTCTCCAGTGCTACATGGCTGCTGACCAGAATAAATAATGATTTTCCTCATCTGAATCTTAAGAAACACTTTGGGGATCACATGCATGTTGCACAATGTTTAGAGAGAGGGGAGAGGAAAGCACCCTCCAGTCTTGGGCAGGAGGGCTTGTGAGTGGCTCCCAAAAAGCCCACTCATGATGCTCAGGAACACTAAAAGCATCTGTGTGGCTGCCTCCATCAGGCAGCAGCCCCCTCAGTATGCAGTTCACATACAGGTTTACTTCCACAAGAGAAAGAAACATTCAGCACGGAGGGGGAAAAAAAAATAAAATCCATTAGCCTTCAGAAACATTAAACATTGGAACAGAGTGTTTGCATCTTAGTGCTTGCTATGAAATTCTCAACTGCCAAATGAAATGCATCAGTGCAAAAAATAGCAGAGAAATACCAAACGATGCCATCATGTCCAGAACCGCAAGCATTTCCTTGTATTCACTATTCCCATAGCCAGACAGGGAGGTTCCTCCACCCTGTGTGACTGTAACTTCCCTTGTAGAAATACCATGGGCGCTGGAGTAAAGCATTGAATGTGGTTTTAAACTGATGATTCAGCTCAGAAGTGGCACACACACAGCCAGGCTCACTGGAGCATCGTTCTGCATCTGCAAGCAGCACTCAGAGACTCTGGGAGTATCCTCCACAATTGTTAACTAAATGGAAAGATTCCCCTTTATCCACTTCAATCGAGCCATTACACAAATCATCACCTTCTCTACCCAGAGCAAGGATCTGGGAACAGATGCAATTTGCAGCTGAATGGCAAACCTGGTTACAAAGGGATGCGTACAGCTCCAGAAGCAATGGGGTTCTCCCTATCCACACCTTTCCTGCTGCTTTTGGAATGCTGGGCTTGATCCTCCTACAGAGCTACACCCAGTGCAAGCTTAAGACATGAAGATTAAATCTCGAGGCTCCTTGATCAAAGGAATAACTGCTGAGGGTTTAATGCAAAACTCATCAGCTCATCTTATAGTAACATACCCCAGTTCCCATTCTCCTCTCTTCTTCATCCATATCCCAATCTCTCCATTTAGGAATGCAGAAGCCTCACCCTGGCAAAACCCGAACTCTCTTTGCAGTCACAAAGCTCTTTCTTGGTTCCTCTTGTACCATCTTCCAGCTCCTCTCTAGCTTTTGTATCCAACTGTCCCCAGACACCAGGCTCCTTCTTGCAGTCCTACTCTCCTCCAGCCCATATCCTTCCTCAGACCTTCCATATCAACCATCCCATTGGTTTCTTATCACACTGCTCTTGCCTTCAACATCCTACCACAGAACATTGCTCTCTTTCCTTAACTGAAACTGTAATCTGTTAAACTAACATCCAGATCCTGGTTTCCATTTGTATTCCCAGTCTCTGTGACCCACGTGCTGCCCAGCCAGTTTGCTCCTTACTGCTGTGCAGGGACACCTCTTTTAGAGCAAGAGCTAAATCTCCCCTACCGTTGTCCTTGTTTAACTGCAATTAAATCTGGGAAAATCCCATTCAGTTCCAGATTTGAAGAGTCCAAAACCATTTCACATACTTCAAGGAATGAACTAATGGCATTATCACAAATCCCTAATAAGCACGCCCAAATTATGACTTAGATTTTTATTTCCCCAGTTAAAAAATGTGTTCCATACACAGGAATGGCAGAAAAAGAAAAAAAATGTTTCACAGGGAGTCTGCAATGCTTCCAAATTTTAGATATTAAATTCAATCTAAGTTTCAAGCAACAACACGCTTAAAGTGCCAAAATAAGATGATCAGAAGTATTTTTAATGTGGGCAACCAAATGTATTTTCAGTCTCATTCTGAGAAACATCTGGATTCTTACTGTAACATGCCTAAAATTGAGACCAAGTTTGTTACTCCAAGAAGAAACCACTGGCAACACAAAAACACACGGCCCTCTGCCCAGGCAAAAAAACTGCAAATGAGCTAACAGCAAAATGTTACTAACTTTTCTATAATCCACAGTTTTCAGAAGCCCTAAAGACAGTCAAGTCAAATTTCATAATGGCCTTGGAACATTATACATCAAATAAATCATTTGATGCATAATGTTTATTATACACCAAATAAATATTGGTGGACGTTTGCAAAGGCATAAAGGCTATCAGAATACCCAGTTCCCCATGAAATCCAGTGGAAAGAAAGGAGTTATTCACAGGAAAAAGGTAAATACTGCAAGAATTTGAGTGAATTTATGAGAGCAGACTGGGAATCTTGGAAATCCTTACCTCAGCTGTCATCTCACTGCTGGTTCACAAATGTGGGTAGGACACATGCCATCAATCCAAAACCCTTCTCTGCGCCAACACCCACCAAAGACCTCAGTCTTGACAGGGTTGAGGAATTCAGCCCACCTGTCACGGCCAAGCCTGGCTTGAGCCCAGACATTATGTCTTTTTTTTATTTTCCGATCTGTACTGAGAATCTCCCATTCGGTGGATTTCCTCAGATTGTCTCATAAAACTCATTTGCACTGGTTACCCCTTAGGATTGTTTTTAAAAAGGAAGAGAAACTGCACTACCAATGTCTTGGATATAATTTATAAATTAGTTTATTTGCTGTAATATTTGTCTCAAAGGTAAAAAGATAGAAGAAACCAGAGAAGATGGAAGACAAGAAAAAAAACCACAAATTCCAATCTTCTATTTTATCCACTGGGGAAAAAAAAAAAAAAACCAAAAAAACATAAACATTTCTTCCTAACAGCAAACCTGGTCCTAAGTTCTCCCTTCAGCTGTTCATCCTATCATCCTAAGCAGAAATGACATGTTTCCACACTGTTTAACCCTGCCCTGTCCCCGAGATAGTTCTTGAGTTTTGCCACCCTTCACAACAGCTGCTTTTTCTTAACTTATCCAAAAGGTGAAAGGAGGAGAGGAGGGAGTGTGGAAAAAGAGCTATTTAGGACTGTCTTTGGCTTTGGCCAAACATCATCCATGAAAGTAAGAAACAAAAAGTCATGATGGTGTGAAGGTTCTTGACTGTTTACAATTAAACACCCAAACCACAAAATATTTATTGTTGCATCTTTGACATGCAAATTTTAGGAATCCAAACTAGAGCTCTCAGAAACATTTTTATATGGCACTGAATTATGTTTACACTTCTGATGTAAAAAGAAATTACCTTGCTTCAAATATGTTTGTGCTGACAGCTCTATCGAAAAGCTATTAAAACCTGCAGAATGTTTTAAAAGCCGTTGGAAGGAACTCTGTTTCAATTTAATAGTGTACATTTATGGAGGCAGTTTTAAAAGATTTACAGATGCCCATTCCTGCTATTTCAGCAGAACTCACTCCCCCCTGACTACATGGAACTCATGATATACCTGGAATCTGCAACACCTCTCCATGTTCCTCTGTCATCTAAAAACCTCCTAAATTCCCACAGAGAGAGAAGGGGGACTCTAACACATAAAGGGGGCAAAGAAATTGTTTCCCAGGGCTGGAAGTGCCATTTCTGGTATGATTTGTCTCTCCATTCTAGCAAACTTCTTGCTGCAGCTACAACTTCAGCTGGCAAAGGGGACTGAAGGACTTGGCTATTTCTAGGAGAATCGAGGATTAGGTCACTTGAAAGGCTGAGAGAGGTTCTGTGAGAGAGCTGCCTGCTGCATCCATCATCAGGAATGCAGCTCCTCAGCTTCCAGCCTCATTTGCACACGCACACAAATGAAATGAAATCAAATACACCAAAAGAACACTGTGATACCACGTAATATACACCTAAAATTTTAAAAGGAATTGCTTCTTATACCTATGTTTGCCTTAACACTGTAAATAAGGAAGGGTGTAACCCTTAACAGGCTCTTATCAGTTAACTATATAGAAATAAGAAACAGTTGGTGAGTTTTTAAAAGTATTGACTCAGCAGTTTACAAGAAGAGATGACTTGGCTACACTGAAAGAAAAGACTGGGGGAAAAAAAAAGGAGAGTTCTCTGTAGGCAGCTGGCTCTCACTTAGGCTCCATTTAGGACTCTACATACCAAATTTCAGTGTGTTGTGAGGAAGAATATAATTAGTATGCTTCCTCTCCTTCCCCTTTATGTAACAAAATAGTGAATTATTTATGCAGTATCTGCTTTCCAGATTTTTGAATATCAGTTAAGGTTTTTGCCAATAAATAATAACAGTAATAAAAAAAAAATCACAAAACATCATTGGTTTTTACAGGCCAAAGCATGGAGCATGCTATAATAAAACACAGCTTATCATCTGGTGAGCCTGATTTCACAAAAAACACACAAGCATTTCTACTGAATGACATGAGACCCTTCACTTCTTGCTCACACAAACTTACTAAACTGGAGCTTCAAGATTTTATGTAAAAGACTTATATGAAAATATTATTTTACAAGGGTATCTGAAGCAAGTGATGATTCATTCATCACAGACTCATGAAGCATATGAGCCTGGCTACTCACAAGGAAAAAGGAACTGGAGAAGGAAAACTTGCCTCTTTTTATTCACGAGAGTTTCACCAACAGCAGAGTATGAAATCAAAATGACATTTTATTTACAGAAAGGAGCATTTCCATCTTCACTTTATCCTCTTGATTATTTCTAAACTACTGACCCTAAAAGCGCCCAACACTGAGCTTATTATCAATTATTATTATTGGACTGTAGAGATGAAATCTTGGGTACCATATTTTCTGAAAACACTTCTACTGTCCCATAACCATTCCTAAGCATCTCTAAAAATCCCTGCCTGAAGCCTTGCAAACCATTAAACCAGGTTTAGTCCAGATGTTTAAGGAAACACAGTTCCAGGTAATGTCCCAAGTACCCCTTGAGATCCTGCACACAACCTTGTTTTGACCTAAATGGTTTACAAGCTTTTAAGTACGGCTTCACTTTCAAAAGTGAGCCAGAAACACAAACATTTCTCATCTGTGGCACCTTCAAAAAGGGTTTACAACTAGTGAGCGTAGTAACAGCACTATGCCAGAGAAATGCCAGAGAAAGTCAGCTGTGGGAATTGGACAGCAAAAAAGGAACACAGGGACAGCAAGAAAGAAGAGGAATACCTTGACACAGATAAACAGAGCAGCTTAAACACTTTTTCTAGGTAGGAAAAAGGAAATAATCTTATGGTAAACCCTGGATTTATTGAGACACTTGGATTGACATCAAGGATGGGAAACATCTCAGAAGAGTCTTGCAGTATTGAACTCAATGTGTTTTAAAAAAAAATCCAAATGAAACCACCCAACCATCAGAGTGTAACACATACAGATAAAGCCAGTGTTCTACATCCCCATGGTTTCATCAGAGCCTTTGAAGCCACACAAATTTGATCTGAGGCAAGTGATAAATGTGTTATGTTTTAAGTGGATTATTACAAGTTCTGTTTAACATAATGGTAGGTCTGAGCCAGCATAGTCATGGTGCAATGAGGAAATAACCTGAATGGAACAGATACAAAAAACAGAGGCATCTGCTCCATGCCTTTCAGATAAACAGGTACTCAGGTGCCTGAGAGCTTCTAGAGGCATGACAAATAACATACAGCCTGGGGGATGAAGGACTGGACACAAACTAGTTGCAGAGTAGAAGTCTTGCCTTTGTACTTCCAAATGTGAGGAAGTGTGGCTTGTAAATATTTCCCAGTGCAACCAGACAGGACTCAAAGGCAACAAACCTCCTAAGGGGCCCTTTCCAACAAAAATGAGCCAAACCCAGGGTATTTGTTAGGAGTCCCTTCTAATTTTGGGACACACAAATGGAATGCTCATTCAGGAATTGAAGGCCTCACTGTAAGGCCTTCATGCAAGCCCCAGTTTCAGTCAAAGGCAGAAAGACTGTCCTAAACTTGGCTACCTGATGTTTTTCCTGGGCAGACCAGATTTCCACAGCTCTAATAAAAACAGCTGTCAGACACTTCCAGTCCTCCAATTCTGAATTCAATTTCCTACCCAGTAATGGTTCTGAATCCTTTAATTTAGCATAAACCTTAACCAGAGACATTTCATTGTTTAAGAAGAGGTTGGCTCAAAATGCATTCTAAATTGATCTCACAATATTTGTGTGGGTTGGTTTGGTTGTTTTAACTTACTACTCTGAGTAATCAGGAGTTTGCTTGTGTTTCTAGTTTTTAAAGAAAGAATGTTATGGCTGGGTTAATCTAAAGGCAACAAAATCAGAAAGCAGACAAGTGTACTGCAAAGCATTACAATGTTTGGGGTAGCAAGCTTAAAGAAAAACAGCAAATCAAAAAATCTCCAAAAATAACACCACTTACTTTCTGTTCTAATGCTCTGGCTTGCATTTTATGGCCCTCACTAGAATCTTCTAAACCAATAAATATGACATTATTCCTTTATCTCTTACACCTGCCCCTATAAACTATTCTAAGCTATGAAGTCTCCCTGAGCCTTTTCTTAGTATTAGCTCCTTTCTTGGCAGCTCAGCACAGCACAGTTACCTGCCCAAAAAGTGACAAGCAGGCTGTAAAGGACTGATAATAAACAGGAAATAATTGTTCACAGTGGCATAGTACTGGCACATTTGTTAATAATACTGTACAAACAGCCACTCAACCCACAGAGCTCCTAAAATGGAAGAAGCAAACAAAAACCAGTGATTATCAACAGTCCAGTGAAAGGTATCGACCACAGGGAATCATGGGAATGTAAACCCAAGTGTGCTAATTCCAGTGTCTGAAATATTTGGGTTGAATGCCTACTTGGGATTTTTGTTGTTGTTGTTGTTAAGAAAACAGAGGAGAGGGAAATAAAAAATACAATCCACTTGTTATCCTAATCATATTTCTCAAGGTTGTCACTGCTTAGAGGTTAACTGGAGCACTCCTGTTATTGGGGAAGATCCCTCATGGAACAAAGGAGGTGTACAAAATCTCCCTTCTGGTTTGTGTTTGTCCCCACTTTTTTTGTTGTTGTTGTTTAGGTTTTTTGTTTTGTTTTGTTTGGGAGAGCAGTAACTTTTAATGGATGCATTGTTTCCTCTTACTGCACATCTCTTCCTGCAGAATGCATCACTTTCTGAAAAAACCCTTGGCACACAAAACCCAGCTCCTGAAGCTGCCATAATAGAACACAGCAATAATTTAGCTATACATGAGTAGTTATGATATTCTTATTTCTAGGATTAATATTATCCTCCTGTAGCTGCCATAGCAGAACACAGCAATAATTTATAATTTAGCTATACATGAGTAGCTATGATATTCTTATTTCTAGGATGAATATTAGCAAGCCAATGAATGTGAGCCATAAAATGTTACTATCAGAATAAAATATACTTATTTTCATACCTAAAAGCCAATACTTATGCAGTTAAATGGAGTTTGTACAGCTTTTAACTTAACCTAGCATAAATGCTTCTGCTGCGCAGTTTTTCCTCATTATATAGAGAGAGCAGTGTACAAAAGCTTAAACTCAGCTAAGTATCTTTCCACTGCTGCTAATTTACATCTAATTCTGTCCTCTATTTTTTTAAACTCACACTAAGGTGGTTCAGTTAAATATCCCCCAATAATTGCATTTAACAGTAATGTTTGTATTTTGGGACAAAACCCCACACACTTCTAATATAGGCCTCCCTTGAGGTCTTGATACAGAGGTGAAGATGTTTATAAACTGGCTGAAGCATCTTTAAGAGCATTCTAGACAATCCTTCCTCCTCTTCCTGGGTAACCACAGAGAAGCAGAAATGTTCAACACTCCTTTGGGACTTGCGAATTTTTCATGTGGCATCTTCCAGTAGGTAGAGGAGTTAAAAACTCCCCTCAGGTGATACTCTGTTCTCTCAGCAGCAGAGGGTCTGATAAAGTCAGGTGCTCCACAATTCCTACAAGCAGCCAAGCACCGCTAAACACAAGCACCTTAAAACTGCAGCGCAGATGGGACCATTTTTAGCTCACCTCCACTCACAGTCCCAGCACTGAGTGCTTGGCAGCTGCTCTGGGTTTCTGCAGAATATTGGTTGTTAGGGTCTGGACTTCGTGAGATGTGTAACTACCATCTTATAGAGACACTTCTTGCATCTCCAAACTATGAAATATTAATGAACAATTTTTGACCCTGTACCACCAGAGACTGTAGCCTTTAAAATAAAATTTAAAAAAAATAACAAAAACCAACACTGCAATAGCACAGAAACAGCTCATAAAATTAGGTTTATTCCCTTTCATACCTCATATTTGTACAATTATACTACATGAGTTCTGAAAAATCTTGCATAGTTCTGCAGTGAGTAGATTTCCACTAATGGGATTTAGACACGTATTGCAGCCCTCTCATCAGCAATAAGGAAACTGCATGTTCCCTGGTAATCAGCTCAGTACAGTCATTTTTTAACCCAAGACAATGCATGGCAGCAAAGCCTAAATTTTCAACCTTGAGCAGGCCCTGTGAGCTGACCCTGCTGAGGGCAGGCAGAAGCCAGGGAGACTTCTTGTAGACAAGGGATGGAGATGCACTTTATCTTCTAAGGAGAAAAAAAAATTTAACAAATCTGACCCACTGCTGAAGCTACAAATAAGGAAAATCATCAGGCTGCACCCAAAATTACTATGGACTGCACACAGAGGTAACAGGAAAGGTTGTAAGATATCTTTAAACTCCATCAAAACTACAACACCATCAGGCATGACCCTCATCCCTTTTTTTGGGAACGCTTCAACAACAAGGATAGGCACAAAGACAAGAGTAAGTCAAGCTGCTTTGCACTGTAGGGAGGTTCCTTTATTTTTATTCTCACTCTAGACAGTGACAAACACAAAAGTGAGAAAGTGTCAGCTCCCACTAGGCTGCAGTGCAAGTGCTCTTTGAGCACATCCCTGTGTGACCCTAGCTGGAGACATAAATACATCCCCGAAGGATGTAATCCAGAGACACCATCTGACACCAAGCAACAACATAAATGCGGTCAGAACAGCAAGACAGACCAATCCACGTGTCTGCAATAAGATGGTTAAATTCTAGTACATTCCAATATTTTTATTTCAGCATCCAGAAAGGACTTTGCCATAAAGCATCAACACACCATTGCTTTGCACAGTTGTATTTGTGCTCCCACTTAAGTTGCTCAAAGCAGGTGACACCTACAGAATGTAACAAATTTTTTTAAAAAGCCAAATTTGATGATGTGAAAAGGGTTATGTATTAAAGGTAGACATTCCCTACTTCTACTTAAACAGAGCAGGTGGTGCATCCCACTTTGAGACAGAAAGAAAACACAGCCTGAAGGAGGAAGCATCTCTAATCACTGTCAATTCATGTTTCTGCAACAGCAAAAGGTCTCAGGGATTTTTAGGTCAGACACCACAAAAAAACCCACATCTACTTAATCAGAACTTGAATACTGACCAAAACAGCAAAGTGAACTACTTCTAATTTTTCATATATTTGGTTTTGTTATTGCAAACCTTGAGCATCTGCCTAGCTTTAAACATGTGAATATTAACATGTGAAAAAGAAAAATTTTTATTTGAGGACCTGGATAGACTTGGAAGTTTCTGGGAAATGAAGTTTACCTCTAAAATCACTGTAGATTTCACCCTGTAGATCACCAAAGCTGACTTCAATTAGATCGCCTTTGAGTAAAACACTAATGGTTGCTTTCTTTAAAGTTAACCCACACACACATATTTGCATCCACAACATTCAAAGCCATGCCATGGGGGAAAACCTGGAGGTGGCTTCAGTAACCTCCCAAAAAGGCCAGGAGTGTGCCAAGCTGTGACTCCAAGCATCCTGTCACCTGAGAGCACAAGCCACATTTCCATGTGTGGCAAAACCAGTTGCTCAGACTCTCCAGCAGGGAAGTTTGGCAAACGTGTCATTTCTTACCTGCAGGTGAGGTTTGGTGCTAGGAGTACAGGGCCAGGAATTCCCCATACAAGTACAGGCTCAGTCAAAGCCTTGCCAAGTTATTTGTTCTACTTCTCACTTTTTTTTAACATTATCATTGATAGCCAGATTTTTATGGTCTTGTAAGATCAGAATGGCAGTGTTAAACTAACCTTAGATAGACAAAAGTACAAAAACTTCAGTTATTGCTAAAACTTAAGTATAGTTTAAAATTACAAGAAAGCCATGAATGAGCTAGGCAGGAGAGGACATACCTTCGCAAGCCCACAGCAATTCAGTCGTGTTCCATGCAGCAATTCAGTCACGTTCTAAAGCAGCTCCATGCTATGTGCCATAATGGTATCAGTCATGCACTCCCAGCACAGCTAAAATCCAGCAGCAGCTTGCTCAGTAAAGGATGGGATGGGCAGTGGACAATCCCTATTGCAACTTAGCAAAATGGATTTTAGGGTCTATTTAGGGAAAACAGACAAGAAAAAGTGATGTTTTTCAAGGTCAAGCAGCATCAGAGGCTGACCTATATTTCCCCTAAACCTAAAAGTTAAAATTCAAAAAACTTCTATAGCCTAAAACTCTGGGCATGAGTTCTGGCAGTTGGCTCCAAACCTCCTCCAGAATAGGCAACTCAGCCTTCCTTTCCAGAGAAGAGGTAATTGGAAACACGCTTACTAAAAGTGATTGGAAATAATTATCAGGTGAGATTACTTCCTACAGAGAACCTGGTCCCCTCAGCAAGCCCCAAACCAGCCAGCACAAAGAGCTTGTAGTTCAGTGATGGCAGTCATCTACCTGTGATGCAAATCAATGCATTATATAATTAACACCCAAATTATTCCCGTGGTTTTGTGTGTTCCCCTTGAAGTGAATTCTCCCACCCTTTTTGATGCTAAAGCAGTCAAAACAACAACTGCTGCGAGTCAGCTTTTAAGGGAATAGGGCACTTCTCCTCACAAATAGGTGCCATTTGGATTGCCTTAATGAATAGGGGATTGCCTTTTAAAGTCACAGAACCCCCCCTTTCAGTATTCAGTGGCTGGTGCTGATGCAGCTCAGGTTCCTTTTGTGGTTTGTATCCCAGGGACATAGAGCCCCGTGCACCACCAGCTTCTTCCCTTGTTTTTCACCCCTCATTATCAATCTGTGTAAATAAGATGCACAGCACCCACTGGTTAATAAATAAACTCTCACTTTGATTACACTTTCAGTTTCCAAGTGCAGAGCTGACTTTACAACGGGGAATAAATGTGTTTGGGCTTTCGGTGCCCTTGCAAGATTGTTCACAAATACGTGATTCATATCCGATCCTGGACATTAACACTTTCCTTATGACTCATATATACAGTTGAACAATAAAACAGAAAGCTTATTGAGGTTTTGTTTAACATGCATAAAGCACCTATTATTAAAATTTTTCAATTTAATTGTTTAACAATTTGCTGATCCTATTATTAGCTGCAAGGAGGGGATGTTTCCCCTTCTGTCTTGAAAAAAATGGATGCTTTTGAATTTACCCTGATTTATATTTATAATATTTCAGCTGCAGTTCAGAACATAAATAACAAAAAGCCATTAAGCACTATATGGAGCAGGGTATGTACCTTACCTGCCTGCCCACAGAACATTATTTGAATGGGTAGAAGGCAACTGCCCTGTGTTTTTCATTCTATAGAGCACGATGTGTGCAACATACTGATCAACACACCATTTCCTCACATTGTTTTCTTCTCCAAAGTGAAGGATAAACCAGAAGATTTGTCCTTCCTCACACAATAGAGCCTTTAGGTCTTCTATCTGGTCCCTACACGTTAGGATGTTCGCTGCAATACAATTCCCGGATAAATTGTAATGAGCAACTGGCAAATCTGAAACCCCTTAAGAGTTCAAGTTCAGTTAAAAAAACCCTGAAGGGTTATTTTTAAAACTTTATCCTTCGCTATTCAGTATTCTTTTAGAGCATGTAAAATCATCATCATTGGGCTGTATTTGCAGTTTCACTGCAAAAAAACCAGCTCCATGTCCACACACAGGAACCATGGAAGTGCTAAGCAGAGTTTGTAAGAATCACACTGTAATGTAGATCTATATTCAGGCAAAATATAAGATTTTGATCTCCAGTTTCAGCCTGCAGGACAGTTTCTTATCTTGGGACATGTATGTCTGCCTGAAGTGCATATTCTCTTGCCTACATGCTGCTTTCAAACTGGTTTCACAGACTTGCTCCTATCTTCATGCAAGCAATTTCTAGGCAACGACAGAAGTAAGTGTTCCACTGCAGACAGAGCTTCTCAGTTTGCTCTACTGAACTTTTCCAGGGGGTAAATTCTTCTAAAATATTAGAGGACGAATTCAGGAAAGACACTGATGACACAGGACCATGTTCTGCAGCTGTTGTTCTTGTCAGTGACCCATGAAGCGATGAGTAAGAACCTCCTGGGCTCCATCCTAACCCCGCTGAAGTTACTCACTAAATAGTCACCCTGTAGGTGTGAGGCTGGCCCTAAATTCAGAGGCTGGCTCTGCCTTGAGAATTATTTCAACTTTGCCCATGAATTTGTGTAATTCCCAACTGCTTCCTGACTCTCCATGCTCCTCACTGGTGGCAGTTGTAGTCTTGGACACGTTGTGTTAAGCACCTGACCTTGCAGAGGCAGGAACAGTGATTTGCTGGTGTTGACAAAGCCCCTCTTCACTCCCAGCTGTGGATGCTATTTCAGGATGGCTAAGCAAGGACAGGGAAGATGGGGGAGTTACTCACAAGCAGACACTAGGACCAGTCATTGCCCCCACATGGCTAATAATTAAATCCCAGAAAACTACATTTTGGGTAAAATAATGTTAACACATTAACCCTGCCTCACCAGCAGAGAATAAATAGAAAATCCTTCCCTAGGGATGAAGCACCATCCCTAGCTTCCTCTTCAGGTTTCCACAGGAAAGGGAATAGTGCCCATGTTTCTCCTGCTTGCTCAGGAACTCAAGCACCACATGTGCTTGAGAGGGCTCCTCAGTGCCCTGGCAGCTGGGCATGCTCCCATTTTCCTTTATTAATGGTTAGATTCTCATTAGAGCAGCATCCAAGACCCTCACCTGTGAAGGATTCTCTGGGAATAGGTGCCTCAGGCAGCAGCATTGCTCCCAAAGGACCTGCCCCACACAGCCTAGATGTAGATACCACCTTAGGGTGATGCCATGCACCTCTTTCCTGACTGGAAAGACACCTGAGGGCCCTGGAGAGCCACCTGAGGTCCCTCAGGACCAGCCAGGGATAAGCAGCCAGGGATTGACACAGCTGGGCATGGTGGGCAGCATTCCCACTCAGCACCGTGGCTCTGCAGACAAATTCCACGCATTCCTCCATTCCAGAGTGCCTCAGAAAACACTAGGCAGTTGCAGGTTCCACCATGCAGCTCTTATCTCAGCACCAGATGACCAAAAAAACCAAAGGGAAATATGAGCAGGGGAAGCGGCTCTTGGTGTTTTCATGTGCTGCTTGTTGCTAGGAAAAATATTTCCTTCGTATCTCTGTGGGCTCTGCAAGTCAGCATCAGTGGAGCTCTGCTGGCTGCCAGAGAGCATAAAACAGCAAATGTCAGGAAAAGAATAGGAAGAAGAAGTAAAGCTTTAAGAATGTTGGTGAATGTCTGTCCCCTCACACGGTCAATGAGGAGACTCGGAGACGCACGCATCTCCAATCTTTTCTGGAACAAACCTTGGGAGTGTCTTCCCAAGGTATTTTGTCTAAAGTTTACTTTTTTTCCTTTTTTCCTGTGGGTTTCTTCTTTTGTCTTTTGGGGGTTTTTTTGTGGGTTTTATTTTTGGTTTGGTTTGTTTTGGGGGAGGGTTTTGTTTGTTTTGTTGTAGAAGGTTGAAAGCAGCTATTCATATCAGGGCAGCACAGGGTGGAGGGGAGCCCCTCTTTGCCTGGTGCTAAGCATTTGAAATGGGCAGGAGACAGAGGGTGGGAAGGGGCCCGGGCAGAGCATCCTCTCCCCAGGGATGGTGGACCTGGGTCTGCCACCAGTGACACTTCTAGTCACAGATGATACCGGATACCCCAGAGAAAAAGGCAGACAACCATTCTGGTCTGGGCACCCCACACAGCTCTGAGCCTTGCTGAGACTGGTGACAGCTTCACGTTGTTCCAACCTTCCTAGAGGCCAAAGGATGACCCATTTCCTAGGCCAGCCATTCATCCATCCTTTTTCTAGCAGCTGGGGCCAGTGACAGTGATGAGGGGCTGGAGAGTTTGAAGCTGGTTATCTCTCAGTTTGCTTCACAGGAGCCACAGAACAATTCAGTGCATGTGCTTGAGCTGGGTATGGAGCCCCCATTAAACATTTTCCAGCTTCCACTGATCATCCTCCAAATTGTCCCATGTTTGCTCCCATTGTTGACTGCTTTTTGAGTTCTCACATGGTGCTGCTCTTTGAATTTTCAGTTTTTCACAATAAAGTGGTCTTCCCCACTCTCTTTGCATTGTTTTATGAGCCATTTGTTTTTAAGTAAGACTCTTTTTTCCCTCACAAAAAGAAAGAGCAAAACTTTGTTTGAATACAAATCCCATACCCGGCAGTGTGCTGACATTTGTGCAGAGAGATGTGCTTTCCAGTTTATTCTATTGTGTGTTTGCCTTTTTTTTTCCTCTTTTAAAAGTAGTTCAGTGGAAAGTTCGGATGATTCCAGGGGAGTATCCTTTAACATCACTAGAGAAATAGCCTGAAAAATTGGAAATACATATCAGTGTTGCAAGAGGAGTTATGTAGAGGTTGTAGGTTCCTTGCTTTTGTTTTATTTAATATACAATATCTCAAAAAAATTTTAAAAAAGAAGATAAAAAATAAAAAGAGGACAACTTTCATTGGTAACATCAACAGCTGTTCTTCTTTCCACCTGGATGTATTAATGCAAGTGCAGGGTTTCTGCTGTCCCAGCCACCTGCCCTGTCAGAGCCCACCACTGGAGTGAGCCCATGGCAGCTCCCGGTGTCCAGCCAAGGATTCTGACCCCATCAGCAGCAGCACAATTCCAGCTTCGCCTCCTTGCTGATGTCCAGCAGGCGCTGGGCGCTCGGGAGGACACCAGGACATGGATATTCCCGTTGGTCTGGGTTTATACTCCCCCAGCACACTGATTGCCCAGAGGTGGGTTTGCCCCAGAGCACCCAGGTAAAGGGCTGGAGCATTATTCCACGGCGCCATCTAGCTCCCGCCAAAGGAATTCTGTCCAGAGCTCTTTTCCCACATCTTCCCGACCCAAACGTTAGCTGATACTTGGCAGGGAAAACACAGAAGGTGGTAAAGGATGAGGAAGAGTGAACGTCACTGTTGTCCCTTCTTGAACCTCCTGGGAGAACTGGAGGAAGGCAGGTCACCCCACAGTCCCTGCTGTCCTTCTCGGGGAGCTCTGTTCTCTCACTTCAGCAAGGACAAGGGGCTTGGCCCAAACATGGGCAGGACACCATTTTGGGTGCAGAAACCATTTTGGGTGCACAAACTGCCCCCACCCTTTCTTCCTCAGGTACTTCTCACCCTCTGTTTCTCTGTCACCCCCAGGCCACTGCTCTGCAGCAGACAACAGCCAGAACATGCAACATCAGCAATGCAACATCAACACCACAGAAGCAAAGACATAATTACTGCAGCTGGCCTTTAATTCCCACTAATTACATATAACACATCATGTGTTATCTAGTTTCTTTCCTAGTGATAGGCACCGTGGTTAAGCTGAGCATTTTCCTTCTTAAATATTGCAGATTTCAAATAGATGAGAATTCAGACTCATTTCATACATAGAAATAAAATCTGAAGGCTATTTCTTCTCTCTGAACATCCTTCACTCACCAGGCTCTCAGCCTCTGAGCCTGTTTACTAAATAGGAAGAGCTCTGTGGCTTTTCCTAAAAAATTTAAGACACTTAAAATTGGGGTGTGCTTGTAGCCCACAGGAAGAGAGAGGACAAGCTGAGCTCACACAAACCAGGAAATGCTCAAAAGCAGGGAGACAACTGTATGAAAACAGGTAATATCCAAGCAAAAAAAACAAACTTAAAACTCCCAGTCTGCAGGACACTTGCCAGCCTGTGAGTTAGACTCCAGTGATGTATGGAATATATTTGCTCTGAGCCCATGCTCTGCTCTATGCCAGAAGCTTTTAAACCATCTTTACAAATATGTTCCCATCTTTTGCCAAGGGAATGTACAGTCTTTTTCCCCTCACGTTGGTATCTAGTGTTGGTCTTATTAAACTTAAGAGATTTCTGAGGTTGCAATTACTTCTGAATATTTTCAAATACTTGATTGGTGTCTACCAAACTTTAGTGCTTTCTCATTTTGGCAAAACAAGCATTTTTTAAATATTTACTTTGCATGCATGTTTTACAAAAAGACCAACAAAACTGCCTAAAAATGCTTCAGTGATCAGTGGTGTTTCAGCCCTGCAGATTGGCAGACTTGTCTGCTCTACTGCATTACTCTTGAAACAATGAGCTGTTTCTCCACTTCCTTCTGTGATCTTTTGTCCAGAGTGATCCTTTTTCCTCCCACGAAGCTGCCATGCTCTGTGCCTGCACCAGCAGGGACTTCCAGAAGCCAGGCCAGTTTTTTCTGCTGTACCCCTTTTGATGTTATACGCAATCCTTTTACATTTTCCCAGCTCCTGCTGCCCCAGAGGAAAGGTTGGATTAGGCTCCAGAAGCCTGGAGATGTGGCAAGGACACAGGAGCAGGCAGAACCCACAATTGGCTCTGTGCAGGTGGGAACTCTGCCATCAGCTCCTGACCCTGCTGCTCCTTTGGCCATGCCCTGATCTCATCCCTCCTCATCCTTCATGCTACAAACAGATTTGAGTTACAGAGTGAGCTGCAAGCCCTCCTCTCTGGATTTGAGCAACATTTGACAACAAAGATGGAGTTTGAAAGAAGATGAAGCCACACCAGGTGTTGCTGGGTTGTAGGAGGTTGACTCCCTTCAAAACCCCACATCCAAGAAGAAATGACAGGAAAGAACCCTGCAATTGCTTCTGTAGATTGTATTTAGTGCAGTCAAGTGTGGTCCTGGTGTTTGTTAACTTTTAGGTTCAAGTCAGATATGAATAAAGAAGATTTCTCCTTTTCCAAGGGTCGCAGCTGTACATAACGTGAAACCTAAAATTAGAAACAATGACTTTCACTAAGGAATGCAGGAAATATTGTGATGTATTTTCACTGCAACCACTTGAAAGCAGAATTGCTGTGGAAATAAAGCAACTCCAAATACACTGAACTTGATGACTCAGTTGGTCCAGAAAAAAAAAAATCACAAGTCAGCAATTTGAAGCAGCAGCACCACCAAATGTACTGTATCTGCAGCACTGATGTAATTTGCATTGCAACATCACATTTCCCTGCTTACTGTGCTCATGAGTTTGATGAGCCACAGCTTTTTACATGAAGCTTAGGATTTGCAGCACATTACATAAGAGACTTCCCTTTAGAGCTGAGGCTAGTAGATGCTGGAACCACCCAATATCTAAAGAAACAGGACTTCTAAAGGGAGCAATTTCCTCCAACTTCCTTCTGACCCTGATCTCAGGCACACAGCAAATTAAAAACCAGCATAGGTCCAGCCGATTCTCCTAATGCACCCAGAATTATCAGCACTGCAGCATTTTCCATTCAAAACAGTTATGCAAATGATCTTTTATTGCTATATGCAAATGATTGAATTGATTTCTGGTAATTTTTCAAACAATTTCCTGGGTTTTATCAGTAGCTAAGAAGCAAAATATTAAGATAAAAGTGGGCATCTCTTCACTTGAAATTTTCTATTTAATGTTCTACTTTAATAATGGCCATAAGAAATTATTAGCAGCTGTTAAAAATCTCCTTTAAAAAAGGATATATCCTCTGGTCTATGGAAGGACAATAGAGAAAAAAATAAACTATGAGAGAATTGTGGAATAGCAGTTCCTGCTTTAATACTACAATACATTTCTACATTCCTGAAGCTGCACACACTGCTGTTTGGAAGTTTAATGAGCAGGAACATTATATGATTAAATTTAAGGAGGGTGATTGCATTTAAAATAGAGATTTAGGGATCATTGTATCTTTTTCACATTATATTGGACAACTATGAAATAGAAAGTAACCAGAAATTAAATATAGAAACCAAATGAAACCAATTTCCCCCTCCCTTTTTGTTTTGTCCTTCTGAAGTTCACACCTTCCTGCTTCTGTTCATGAAAACCATGCAAGAGGATTTTATTTGCTGCTGCTAAAATCCCAAACATCAAGATTTATTTTGGTGCTCTGATGGAGTTGGCCACTCTTGAGAAGTCTGGTCTTACTTTCTGCTGTTATTTTCTCTAACTTATCTGAGTACTGTTTAGTGTCTGTTCAGAGCTCTCTGATCTTCTGTACCACAGCAATTGATTGCATTAATTTAACCCCCACCATTGCCATCCCATGTTACACACCCTTTCCTGCTTCCAGTTTCCCTAATTTTCCAGTCATGGCATACCCAGGAGCAACTCAGAACTAGTTCATAGGCAGACAAATATTTCTCCATCATGTTTAAACCCCTCCACACCACTCTGCTATGAGAACAAGGCAACGCACATTGAGAAAGCAGAGAGCACAGAGAAAACTACCAGGATTAAAGGGATCCCACAAAATATCAGAGTCCAGTTCTTAGAAACACTCTGCTCCTGCTAGAATAGAGCCTCTAGCCTTCATTTTCCAGGCAAATTGCCATGACTGTGTAACCAGCAGAATGGAACATCTTGGTTATTCTGAGAGAAAGCAAGCTTTAATAATGGTGCTCATTCTCCCTGAGGAGCATTTCTGGATAGAGGACACCACTATTTTGCTTTTCTTGTTGGCAGTTCCCAGCCAGGCCAGGAGAGCCATGGGTCCCCCAGTCCTGAGCTGGAACAATGCATCACTCAGGAGCAGCTGACAGCCCAAGGGTTCTGTGCAGCCACACGGTTGGGCTGGGGGTGCTTGTGGTCTCTGCAAACGGAAAGGAATGTTCACCAGGAAAATTAGAGTAAAATCATCAGCAGAGAGTGGTCAAGGAGTTTTCCAGCTCTGATTTACTCGCTGTTCTTGGCTCATCATTCCCCTTCTCTTTTTCTGAAAGATCCATCACCAAGCAAGCGGGTTCATGGAGTAATAACAGCAATTAGTTGCATTGGAGTTACTTTATTCCACAAACTCTGGGATAACTGTGCTCAGACTCATTTCTCTCAAAATACTGAAAGCAAACTGGGAGCATCCCATACTTTTAATTCTTTGCATGACTGTGACCTTGTCTTCCAGCCTTGAAATACAAGGTAATTTAAGGTCGAAGTGGCTCCAAGAGAAAAAATAAAGACTGGAACAAGGATACATTAATTCAAGTGACATTTAGGTCAGTGCAATCTTTGGTTCACTCACAATAAACCAATTTAAAGTCCAAGAGAGTAATAAAGTTGAGTGGCAAGAGGCAGTTCCAAGCTACCTCTGTGAAAGGAAGGAGAGAAATCATGGCCCTAGAATATTTGTTTCTTCTAATTTCAAGTAAGAGATGGAGGACAGAGAAACTTCCTAAATTATTATTATTTGTTATTTCTCCCACAATAAGAGCCATAATTCTATGCCATGATATGGGCCATTAGTATGTTTTTTTATCCCTGTTTTAATCCTTAAGTTGCCCAAGTGGAATATCTTCTAATATTGAGAGATTACTTTTAATTGCTATATATCACAACTTTGGGCCTGAAGGTCATTTTCATCAGCTAAAATTTAGAAAGTTTTAACTTGCATTTTTTTTGTTTCCCCACAGGTTATTTTTCTTAGCTCAGGATAGCTCAGGATTGTACCTGTATGTATAGAAAGAAATAATGAAAGACTCCCTGTGGTCCTGGTCAGTAAAAGAAACAGGAAGTCCTCCTGGTGACTGTGTCCATCCTTGTTACTTCTTATATGAACTAAACCCTATTTCCAAGAGGGAAAACGGATCTTTTCACTTAATTGACTGTGAAGATGGGAGAACTCCCAGAGCACCCCAAGTTTAGCTGATACAGGTGATAATATGGCTACAGCAGGTCTAGCCAGGTACTGTACCCAGATTGGGAATTTTGAGCTGCCAGGGACAAATATTCCTGGCCATGCTTTTGTAAGACATGTACACCTGTAATATTCTCCTTTCTTACATGCATGGAAACATCCAAAAACTTCTCTGAGCATGGATTGCTCCTCACGCATCCCTTACTTAGGAAGCAGCAGAAGAAAATGGGCACTGACTGGCATGAAACAGCAATAGAAATATTTGCATGCTGAATTCCTGGAACAGAACCATATCCCTGTGCAAAGTTTACTTGTATTCTTTCTACTGATTGTTTCTTAGTAATGACCGGCCAATTTGATTTTCACTCCAGCTGGTTATCCCCACATACTTTGGATTTTATTCCACCTGTACTCACAAGGTTTGGGTTTTTTTGTTTTTTTGGTTTTTTTTGGCAGTATCAACCAGTAATCAGGAAAACAAGGCACTGCAAACCTAACCATAAAAGGTATGTGAAATTCAAGCTGTGAAAAAACCCCTCTTGTTTTAATGAAGAAAATTGAAGAATTTTGATACAAGGAAGCTGTGACCACCATGCTGAATAAAACACTTACGCAAGGTAATTTTGCAAATATAGACATGAAGTATTTGAGGAAAGTGAGAGCAAGAAAAGAAAGGGATTCTCAGAAAAATTTTAAATGCTACAGGTGAGGTTATAGATATGCTAGGGAATTTCTGTGAGGATGGATATTTGAACATATGCTCCTTCATGCAAGTAAACTTCAGTGGAAAATGTAGCTCCTTGAAGGCATTCTGTGTCTAGAAGTACCAGCAGGAAGGAAAACAGTAACAGAATTTTTATAGACTTTTTTAGATTTTTGCAGTCTTTCAGAATTCAGATGATCTCCAACAATCTATCAAAAATAGCAAAACTTCCAAGAAATTAACAGTTAATATGCTACAGATTATCATTCAAGGAAGCTTTTTAAAGATGAGCATTTTATTCTCTGGAAAAGAAGTGGTGAAAAATCAAACTACCTTTCTTAGGACAGAAACAAAGAAAATTACCTACATCACAAAGCTGAAAGCAAATCAAACAAAGGATGCACTATGATGAGGGGCAGGAAACCATGCAGATTCTGTAAAAATGCTGAGATAACAGACAATTCTGACAAGTGAGCCTTTGTTTTCAAAGGCAAGAAAAATCAGCTTGGATTTAGGTTTTTGAATGGGTTTGTTTGATCTGTGTATGAGGGCAGTGACAGCCATTTAGAATAGGAGACCTTTGGTATTAGCTGACAGGTTTTGGTCATAGGTAAGATTTGTAACCAAGAGTAGAGCACAAATAATAAAATTAAAGTGCAGTACAATCAGTCTGTAAAATGGTGGCTTTAACATGCTAAGATGAAGGACACCCAGAATGGCAATTCATGAATACGTCACCATGAATAGCAATCATCAATTAGAGAAGCACTTTTCTAACTGAGATTAAGAGCTGACAACAACACTGAACGTTTTCCTCTCCCCTGCTTAATATACAACACTTTTTTAGCTACTGTTGTAAGAAAAGAGCTCAAATAAATCTGAGGGGAAATTTATGAATAAGATGACTCTTTCCACAGTAGTTTGGTGTAGGCATGTGAGAGGATATGGGTACATCAAGAGCCTGAAAATCATCCTTGACCTTGCCTAGGAGCCCTCTGAAGGAATCAAACCCTCAGCACCTTATGGTGCAGCATCAGTCCAGCCCAGCCCTGCTTCACTTTCTGTGTCCACACCTCCATTAGCACTTGGTGGCTTTGTTAGGAGTCCCCGCTGCAGAAAGTTTAGGGTGGAGAGAGGCAGCTGTGCCACTGAGAGATGGACTCCTTGTGACAAAGGGGAAACACCAGGCAGGCTGAGAAAATTTGCACACTAGAGCTGTACAACTGGGCTGGAAATTTGGATCTATAGTGATGATCCCATCACATTTAAGAATTTTATCTTTGCAGAAAAAAGCCCCCAAATAACCAAAACCCAAAAAAAATCCACAAAAAACTTCTAAAACACACAGCTATAAACTGTAGTCTGCCATTCAAAGCTTGGCCAGTATATCAGATTCAGTGAGGCCATGTGATTCTGGCAGATGTAACTACAGCAGTAAAATTTTTATGTACCTGGTGCACTGAAACCCTGTTGCTGTAATACAGCATTATCTGGTCTAAGTGCTTTTCCTTAAAGCATAATTTTCTATCCCAGTTTAGGTGGTTCATAACAACACTGACATACATCAGAGTGCCAACCTATTCTGAAGCAAAGCACTTTTTGCTTCAAAAAAAATATTATCTGCAAGTATTTTTGAGGTGCTCAGACCTCTAAATTGTGATCTTTCTGAGACTGAAGAAAGGAAAATTGCCTACTTGTTCTTAAGCTAAATTTCTCCTCCCCTCTCAATCCTGGCCTTTTTATGGAAGTTCTACTGCTCACTGAAATAAGCTGCAGAGGCAACAGGCTAACATCATTTGTTTACTGTGGATCTCCCTTTGAAGGGTGATTACAACAACATCATTCTGCATATCCGGAAGGTGGATTGCTTATCTCCCTGAAGGAGAAGGAGAACAATCACATATTTGATAAGTTCAAACAAAAGTGCACACAATTATAGGAAGCCAAGTGTTTGCTAGAAGAGGGCAGTTTATACAAACCCCATTTTTATAACCTCATTACACACAATTATTTCACAACAGCTTTCAGGAGCAATGTTCTGCAGCCCTGCAGTATCTTTCCCTTGAGGTGACACGTGAAATATTTTCCATTTGAAAGCTGACACCAAAGGGGAAGCACAATGCAGAAAGGAGTCATGGCAAGAACTTTGCTCCTTGTCTACTTTCACCCCCACTCACGTCACGGTCCCAGGCAATGAAATGATGGTAAAGCCATACAAGGCTGCCTTTCCACCTGTAGGAACAGTGGTGAGAGCTGTGTGGGCAGGAGATGCACTTGCTTCTACCTTAGCTCTATCAAGAACCTGCTGTTCCAGGCCCCAGAGGAGCAGAAGTGCCCAGGAATTAAAGTTAGAGGCAGTTTCTGATGGTGTGAAGGCTGCACTGACAGGACAGGACAGGACAGTGTGGCTGCAGACATGGAAGAGGAACTGCTGGGGAAAGGCATCACATTCCAAAGGAAGAGTTCTTTGCCCAAGTATTCACCTCTAAAAGGATATTGATAGCAGTAGGTTGGTTTGATTTGTAAGTGCCACACTCACTGAATGAGTCCCAGTGAGCCATATGAGAACATGCAGCACTAAAGGGCTGGAGATTCAGGGAACTGGTGGTCTCAATGTAACTGGAGTGTGGGGGAGAAAGGAATTTCCTTCTAGTGGAAGAAGGAGAAAGAAGGAGGAGAAAGAAGGAGGAGAAAGAAGGAGAAAGAAGGAGGAGAAGGAGGAGAAGGAGGAGAAGGAAGAGAAGGAGGAGAAGGAGGAGAAGGAGGAGAAGGAGGAGAAGGAGGAGAAGGAGGAGAAGGAGGAGAAGGAGGAGAAGGAGGAGAAGGAGGAGAAGGAGGAGAAGGAGAGATTTTGGTTGTCTTTAGCACTTTCTAAATACTCATAACTGGTCTACAAGCTAAATGACACCGTTGTCTAAGAAAATAAAATCTAGTTGTGTTATAAATGTAAATAAATAAATAAATAAAAAGAAGGAAAGTACAAAATCATTTCCTACATGGATTGAGTAAGGAAGACTTCCTTGATGTTATCTGTAGGTTTTTTATAAAGGTGATCCTCCAGCCTGAAAATCCAGATTCCAGGAGGAGTGAGGAAGGTTTTCAGGATCAGATTGTAGAGTTTGTTTACAAAAGAATGCTAGTAAAGGAAAAGAGATGGGCACAAAACAGTGCATCTCAGCACAGCGTGTAAATGCTGTAAAGATACTTTGGGCAGGTTACTGGCTAATCCAGTCAAAGAAGAAAATAGGTTACACAGGGCTCATTTGGATCTGAATAACTTTAGATCTCTACAATTGCTGTACCTGTGTCTAGCCCTTGGGGAAAAAAAAAAAAAAGTCAGTGACAGCAAGCAGTTGTTCAGTGACCACAAAAAAAGAATATGTCCCACAGGCTGTTCAACCTTGAACATTTCTGTAAATAGAATTCTGCCTAGAATATTTAAGGCTTTCACCACAATTAGTGTATTCTGTTCATAGCATTGACTGGTTTATTACCTTAGCATTATGCCATATGTAATAAAAAAAAGCTTTTACAGGCTTATTACCCTGAAGATTTGGGTGCACAAAAAAAATGGTTGTACATGCTCATAGAGCCAAGGCCAAAAAAAGACTCCTTCAGGAACGAATATTTCTTTTGCTGGAAACCTTCTTTTTGATGTAATGCATAAGTGACTGCCATGGAAATGTAAGGCTGAGACTCGGTCCTGATGCCACCAAGATAAAAGGCAACTTGTCTTTGAATTCCAGACATAGAAATTATTTTTCTGGACTCATTGGAAGGTTCAGAAAGTGAAGATATATGTTGCATTTTAAGGCAAGCATATTCATTTTCTTCAGACATGTGCAACTAACTGAAACAGAGACACCTTTCTTTACTGATTTATGCAGGGTGACTGGGAAAACAGTGCACAGAAAAATATCTTCCTTCCTACATACTTGGCTTCTTGTACCTCAGCATATATAGATCCAAGCAGCATTTTGACTTCCAAATTTTTAATGTTAATTATTTGCTTCTAGTTACCTTTAAATATGGAAGATCTGGCTGCCTTTTCCAGGGAGAATAAAGAATTCTTTTTGATTGCCTTTTGTTATGCAACATTCTGCAGGAAAATGTAGCATCACCTTCTGCAAGGTATAATCACATGGGAGGAAACACAATTCTGTACATTTTTACAAAAAAAAAGTAAAAATCCAATTTTACATTTACTCTTTTTCTCCTTTCTTAGACAAAGAAAGGAGAAAAAGAGTAAATGTAAAATTGGATTTTTAGACAAAGTTTCCATCACCAGGAGCTTTGGCATTAGAGAGGCTGTTGGAATAAATGAAGGGACAGAAGTGTCATCTGGTTAATACCCAAGTAAAAGCAAAAGCAGAGTCAGAGACATGAAAGCCATCAGAGATATCCTACTGTTTATGATGTGAATGTAAAGTGTGATTAAGGCAATGTGAATTACCCTCAGCAGATCTCTGATGTTACAAAATTGCTGATAACTCTATCTATCATGGCTTGGTTTGCTTGTTTTAAGTTGCATTCTTAGAACCAACAGGAACTCTTGACAATAGAGAGCTATAGAATTTTTTTTTTTTTTTTTTTTTTTTTTAGTTTAAAACATTGAATCATCCAACAGGCCCTTAGCTCTGTTCATCAAAACAACAGTTGCTGGGGCGAAAGTCCACAAATGTGTGCCTTAGTTTTGATTTCACGTTTCCAGCAGCATGGAAACTTTTTTTTCCTGTAGGAGAGCCAGGACAACAAGCCTACCATCAAGAGCACTCTAACCCTACAAACTACATATGGAGAAAAATTCACAGGGATGGCTTTGGTGCTTTTGAGCAAGCTCCCAGCTTGCAGAGGGGAGGTGTGTATAGTTGGCTTCATACCTGAAAAGGTGAGGATAATCAAGAAAGAGAGCCTGTACCCCAGACAGCGTGTGCTTACTTACACAACCCCCAGAATTACTAAGTTACCCCATATCATATTCCCCACGCCCTTAGGAGTAGGTCAAAATTCCTCCCATCCCTGCAGGAGTCCTGGTTTGGGAGAGGCTGGAGCCAGTTTGGCTCAGGTATAAAAGACACAGCATTTATTTCCTAATACAATGAAAACCTGAATATGTATATATATATTTTTTTTTTTTTAAAGGCAGATAAAATAATCTTATCATACCTTTCAAAAAGCACTAGAAAACCTGGGCTGATAGGCCTTCCAATGCAAAGGAAGAAGAATGAAAACACAGGTTGGGGAAAATAAGAATTGTTTAGAAAGTTAAATGAGCTATTAGTTTTGAGGAAAAACATCAGTATTAATAGTTACCTATGGGTTAGCAAGTCAGTCAGTGACTGGTACCTGCCAGTAACCCTACAGCTAAGATGAATTGCCCTCCTGTTATTCTTTGGTTTGGGAAAAGATATTTCTTGACATTAAGATCACTGCTATACCCTACTTAGACTCAACATGTGGCACAGAAGAAGTAGTCATTATATATTTAATAGTTCTCTTTTGAGAACTAGAGGAAGCAGGATTATATTAAGGGCAGGAGTGCCATTGATTTATCCTGAGTTTAACACAGGACATCAGGATTATGCAAAGTACAAAACTATTTCTTTGGAAAAGGAGCAGACATCAGAAGATCTTTGTCAGAGACAGAGTTACATCAATTGAAATCAAACACAGAACAAATCTCTACAATGTCTGCCAGCATGGTAGCCCAGACAGCTCGTTTTTTTCAAAAAAACTCAGTTTATAGGAATAAAGTTATTATCAGGCATTTCCAGTGGTGTCAGGCAGAGAAGAACAGGGCTCCCCAAAGCTTCCTGCACAGCCTTGCCACACAGGCAGCTCAGCTCACCAGAAAAGGGCATCACATTCTTCTCTGCACATGCAATTAAATTGTGTGAATCTAAGGCAAGCGTGCTGCATTTAAACAATGAAGTCAGCCAATAAATCTCACTGCTGTCCAATTCTTCCAGGGCTGCAGCCTCAGCCCATACCTCAAAGATAAATGATGATGTTCACCATCAACTCCTGCAACCACAGCCAGTAATGATCCTTCCACAGAGTGATCCCACTGATTTCAGTCATTACTTTTAGCTAATTCTGACATGAGTGGAATGCCCATCCCATTGACAGGAACAGCAATCTGCTCATGGACTTTAGAATATTTGCTGTCCTCTGGCCTCAACCATGAGAAACAAGAGTTTCAGAATTAATCACAGCTCCTCTTCCTCTGCTACTCACTGCATGCAGAAAGGAAATTGCTTTTAACATATATATTTAAACAAGCTTGGTTGCATTAATTAGTTCTCCTATGACATTAACCTCAGTTCTTCTTGTTATTGCATTTTTGACTGTAACTAACTCTGTGGTTTTAAGTAAATGAACTAATTTGAACACTTGGTCCTGTATTTTTCCTGTCTGTTAATAGCTGAGCCATTCAGTATGAGACTGCAGCACCCCCAGAATTCCTGAGAAAACGGAGACATTGCTCACAGGAGGGCTGTACAGTTGGGTATTACTGCCACCTAGTTTTCAACTTTTATGATTATTATTACCTAGACTTTGACATTTTCTGTGGTAAAAAATGTGCATATATAAAACTGGACAATTTTCATTTTAGTCATATATATATGTCTACATATCTATCTCCTGTGATGTCTTGAAATAGTAAAAAAATTGACCAGGGATAAACTATTACTGAATAAAATATGCAGGCATCTAAATGCAATCTTGAAAATCCTATTTAGGGGAGATATTACTAATCCCAACTATAAACAAAGTGTGAAAATCCAACTTAAATTTGCTACGCAAAATCCAACATAAATTGTAGGAGTTTGTAGCTCTATAGTTGATCTTTGCCAGCTTACACAGAATCTAATAATCTTTACTGTGGATCTTTTTCAATGCAATGGTGAAATAACACCTTCCTGCTTAATATGAGTGCTATACCAAAGCCTTGCAGAAAGGCCTTGCAATGTAAGACTCCTCATGGAGGTACTACGTATTTTTCATTTTGAAGTGCAAAAAGAGAACCTTCATATTGGGATAGTCCTTTTTAGACCAAGATATTAACTAAAAGCTTAGCAAAAAAAAAAAAAAAAAAAAAAAAAAAAAAAAAAAAAACCAAAACAAAAATGCCCCACAAAAACAAACAACTCCCCCCCAAAAAAACCCAGAGAAATGTGGAGAACAATTAAAGCAATTTTTGAAACCTCATATAAATTCCATTTTGAGGTCTGAGAAAGGAACTGTTGGGCTTCTCCTTTTCAGTGACCTTTTTGCTTTTATGCCAGTTCTGTGGTTTCTGACTCTGACTATGAGTGCCTGTGGGAACCCATACAAATGGGAGGTTAAATTCAGAACCCAGCTGAGCAACCTTTCACAAGATGTGAAATGGTAAATATATTGCCACAGGCAGATTCCAGTTTTGAAAACAAAAAATTAAAAATGGCTTATAAGTGAAATTTAACTGCTAGAGCTGGGGCTCTGCTACACCAAGGCAGAGCAACATGTTTTATAGTTTATCCAGTGCAATTCTACTGAACCAGATGAGGATAAGGAAGTCTGCTCTTTGCTGCAACTGAATTTTGTCCATTCTTTTAACAAACCGCATGGCAAAAATTAGACCATTTCATTGTATTTGTGTGCAGCAATCATGCACAAAAGCTGCTCCATAAATCTCCTAAAGGAGCCTGGATTCTCCTCCATGGAAGCGAAAGATTTGTGTGGCAATTTTTCGTGGCAGCAAGACCAAGTATGCTGATGTTGTTGGTCTTTATTTTTACCGAAACGGCTTTAATGACTGGAAGTAAAACAAGATGTTTGTGAGCTTCAGACATGATGCAATTTGAGGAATTTGGTACGGTGGATGGGTTGACAAGGCACAATTCTGAAGGGGGCCTTTCAAGACAAAACTGAGACATCTATATTAACACAGGTTGAGAGGCCACAGATGTCTCTAAGCACTCTCCCTTGTTTTTTAAATTGTTATTGAAAGACGAAATTCTATTTGAACTCAGGTCCCAGGCCCCTGGGCTTGAAAACCATTTGTGCACCCCCCACTGTGCTCAGGTTAAGTTCATTCAAACTATTTCTGCAGCTACAGTATGGATCACACTCATTTTCCTTTTTTCCCCTAACAGGTTTGTTTCTGGTCATAAATTCTCAATCAGTGTGCAAGCCACATTGTACAATTTCGTAAGTAGTGTAGTTAAAACATGCTTAAAGTAAAAAGAAAAAGGATCTGACAATGAAGCATTGTTCCCTTTTGCAGAACTGAAGTGTACCTTCTTTGATTCAGTAACCTTGCTGCACTTTGGTATGAAATTGCCCCTTTTTCCATCAAACTTGCATTTAAAGTGCCTCATTAGCATGTCTCACCAGATCAGTAACGATTCTGCAAACTCAACACTCATCTCAGTCAAGCCACCATGGTTTTTCTATCTGTTTAACATCTAAAACTCCTTGACAAAGTTCCTTTTAAAATTTACTCCTTTTGTTTCTCCTTGGGTTTTCTGCTAAGATCCTTAAACTTCGATGTACTCCAAGATGACTCCTGAACAAAAATCATGTCTAGCCCAGCTAGTAAATCTACCCTCCATTCAATGGGATTAAATAAGTGTTTCACGGCTATTGTAGAAGCCTCTAAAAAGGATCTTGCATCTTTAAGAGTTTCCTACAATAAATTAAACACATCTCACCCATTATAAAAGAAAAAAAGAAAAAAAAAGAAAAAAAGAAAAAAAGAAAAAAAAGAGGAGACTTGATTCAGCACAGGGGAGCCACTGTAGACCCACAGTGATGCCATACTTCTAGCACCAAAACACCCACAGATAACAGAGCCTAAATTAACAGCAACAGGCAATGCAAGAGGAATTTCATTTCTTTAGAAGCTCAGCCTTGGGCTTCCCATCAGTAAAATCCCACCAGCAAAATAAAGTAACTATGTAACATATTAAAAATCTAAAAATCTTTGGGTTATTAAAAAGGAATGTGGCAGGTTTCTAGTTTGAATTTGCAGTACCTCAGCCAGGAAATTCTTGTTTCTTCTGAAATATGTAAGATCTCAACCTTGGTGTTCAGATACTCCTGAGCCCTTCTTAAACAGGGGCACAGGAGTAATCCTACTGATATTGTTGAGATTGGTGTCTTGCTTAAGGTTAATCTCATGTTTAAACTAGAGACAGCATACTCAATCCAAACCTCCCAGATCTTTCTGCTCACTTATGAACTCATTTAGGAACAGAAAAAACTGGAGCTCTTTGAACCAAAAGCAGTATTGAAAAAAAAGTTTGCTGAAAAGGAAAAAAAAAAAAAAATCTGTTCAGAGAAGTATCTGTGCAAGAGGGCCTCAATTTGACATAAAGTCCTGGAGGCTGAGAACAGGCTACAAACCACAGAATGTTCTGTGTGACTGTGACCTAAATTGACATTAATTTCCCTTGAAGGCTACTGAATCATCTGAAAATCATCCCCACTTGTTCAGTGTTGAACAACCCACCTGAAGTGAACCAACATTTCAAAGCTGTGTTCAAAAAACACGAGAAAAAACCTGCCAGCATGACTGGGCACCAGTTTAGTACCTTTGCTGTCGCAAAGAACATAGTTGATAAATTTGGAAATACCTTTTAATTCTCATGTGAAGATAAAGGCCTTCATTGTATTCTTTCCAGTCATTACCTGCAGAGGGAAAAGAAATGTAACTCAGCAAGTTCAAATTCTCCCTTAAAGCTACAGGGCTAATCAACCACTCAACATTAGCTGGGTACTCTGTATTCCAAGTGGAAATGCAATGCAGGCAGTGGAAGCAATTTCCTCATTTCCTAGTGATCAAAGAATACTGAAACAAAGTGCCTTGAGAAAACAGGGAAGCACAGAAGGAAGTGCTTTTTGTATCAAACTGGCAGGAGAGAAGATTGTTATCCTCTCCCCATTACTCTTGCTTTAATCCATCAGAGTTCACTAATTTTATTATCCAAACATTAAACTTCTGTGTGTAAGTGGCACAGTTCTCTCGTCCCTGAGGCCACCATCTAAGGTGAAAGCAGAATCACTCACATTCAGTCACTATTCCTGTCCCTCTGGATGGACAGAGTTAGGCTTCCCAGAGCTGGGAATTACAGAGCAATTTTCCATGCAGCCACTCCTGCCAGTCTGATCATTCAAGTGTCCCCCTGGAAGGACCCTGTTTCTGCAGAAGTCACACAGAGCTATAACTGGCACCATCTCTCACGGATATGTTGGAGGCTATTGGTGTTTTCTGAGAGTTCCTGGTGGTAGCCTTTTGTCCAATAATAACTACCCCTTACAAGTTTCCAAGCCTGGAAAACATTCAAACCCAAAAAAATGGCTGAGTCACAATACAGTCTTTCTATTTCTGAGTCAGTCTCATCCTTTCTGAAGGTCTAACTCACAAGTTTTGGCCTCCTTGTGTTTGTGACATCCAACCAAACACCAGCTGATGCGCTTTGGTCCAAAGTGAGTTTTCGTGAGCCTTTTCTTTAAATCAAAAGCCTCTACAAGTTGGTGTTTTTATAATATTAGTTGAGAATTCTTAAAATACTCCTATATAATGACCAATATTTTATTAGTTATGATGCTAGTCATTCTTAACTTCCTGTAGTAAAAGCCACACAAGTGATCTCTTTTGATTTGATGTGTATTACAAATCTACAGTATAGAAAAATTCACTATGGTTTGGAAAAAGGGGATGCCTGAAATGTGTCTGCCCAAGTTTTAAGTGCTGTACACATTATCCCAAAAGCTCAGACCTGCCAGGAAAGGTTCCTCTATGGACAGTGAAGGTCTCTTCTCCTAGGTTAGCAAGTGAAAGGACAATAGGAAATGATCTCAAGTTGCACCAGGGGAGGTTTAGATTGGATATTAGGAAACATTTCTTCACCAAAAGGGTTGTTAAGCACTGGAATAGGCTGTCCAGAGTGATGGAGTCACCATTCCTGGAAGTATTTAAAAGCCATGAAAATGTGGCACCTGGAGACAACGTTCAGTGGTGAACATGGTGGGGGAAAGACTGAACTTGGTGATCTTGGACATTTTTTCCAATCTAAACAACTCTATGAGTCTACAAGGGAAGGGATGTTTCTAAAGAATGATTCACACAATCCAACAATAAATGTAAATTATTCATAAATTGTTGTATTTAAGTTATTCCTGATCCTCTGACAGTGATTCTGTCACTTCCTCACAGCAACACAATATCAGTCAACTAGTCCACACCTGAAGTTTTAAAATCTCTAAATCATTAAATAAGACCAGAAACTACAGAGTACGGCTGCTCCTCATCCTGGTGCTCTCTCTTGGTTGCTGCACTTCTCCATTTTGGACACAGACCCTGCCCACCCTTCTGCTCTTCCCCTGCTCCCAAGTTTGGCTCTCAGACTCTGCAGGAAACAAAAACTGAGCTTTCTTTAGTGTGGCAGGACACTGGAGTTTACCATCCTAACCTGAAGACAGACCCTGTTCCTCCTGGCAAGCTCCAACAGCAATTACTAACAGGACAAAGTCAGAGGAAATGGTTTGCTTTTTTTTTTTTTTTTTTGATTCCACAGGGTATGTGGGTATGTCAAGAACAAGCTTTCTGTTTCTGGCTATTTTATAGATGATAACTTACATGACCACAGATTCTAGAAAAGAGAAGGAAATCCAAAGCTGTCTGCCAAATTACAGCAGACGTGGAGCAAACGAAAAAGAAGAAGGAGAAGAAACAGGAAAAGAACAAGGAGAAAAAAAAGGAGGAGGAGGAGGAGGAGGAGGAGAAGGAGAAAGCGAAAAAGATGGAAAGGAACTTGTTACCTTCTGACAACAGAGGGCTGAAGACCTTGAAAATTCACAAGCTTTCCACTGGCCATCTAATGCTAGCATTAAGGGTCAAATTCTGTGCACCACAGAAAATCCATTCAGAGACCAATTACCACAAGTTACAGCTGGAAAAAAGGAGGATAATATTAAACATTGTTTAATAATAATATTTCAATAATTAGACTCTTGTGTTTGGTTCCAACACCAAAAGGAGCTGAATGAAATTGTGTATTCATTTATTCTGAATTTCTAGGTCTGATTTCTTCTAATCTCAGTCAGAAAAGATGTCAGAGGACTTGCAATGAAATTACAGCCACTTAGAGAGGTGGATCATTCAAAAACCATCACCTCTGCAATATTTTAACACAACAGAGAGGCAGTCTATCATGAGGGACCTAAAAAACCAGACCAAATGCAAATTAAAAAAACCCAGTCAGTGTTTTAATTTCCATATGCAGGATGTGAAAATAATTAACTATAATGTCTTGTTCCTCTCTGAGCCTTAGTACAAGGAATCACATCTTCACCAGAAGCCTTTAACCAAAGTGTAATATTCTGAAAGTCCTAGAGTATAAATTCATTAATTTAGTCAAACATTCAAAAGACAGGTAGTTACAAAGTCAATTTGATAAAACAGGGGTACCTTTTTCTTTCTCTTTTTGCTTTTTTGTTGCTCCAAAAAGCCATTACTTGCTTCCTTACTTCAACTACCATTCATTTCCACAACATTCACTGAAGTTGTTGAATAATATTCATTATTCTGCAAAACCTTCCATTGGCAAGATATGTGTGCATCCAAACTGGTCCTTCAAGGAAATAACTGCTACAGAATACTTCATGTTTTCCACACTGGTTTTTGATTCCTGTCGCTGAATTAATTAAAAAAAAATCCTTTGTGTAGGAAGAAAGGTTTTGTACCACTTCCATAGAGAACTTGTAACCATGTAGGTGCTGTAGAGAGAAAGTGACAATTGTATTTCACTTTCCAAGCCCAGTTTGGAAATTTTACCCCAGAAAGAATAGGAAATCCTGTTCCTGAAATGCAGATGTCACAAGGATGACAACTCCTATAAACCCAGGACACCAAACAACATTTTAGGACAAAAGTAAAGACCAGAACAATCACATAAAACACACGCAAGGATTAGTTGAGAAGAAGAATTTGTTAATGTGGCAGAAACTGACTAATGATACACCAGCGGCTGAGGGAAGAAAAGATCTATAGAGGTAGTAATGCTAAGTACTTGTCTGACCCTTAAGAAAAAAGCAAATAACTTCTTAATAGGAAGTGCAAAAAAACTTATAAAAAATAAAGTTATCTCCCACTTGGAATTTGCCAGTTTTTAAGCCATTTAATAAATCAGGATGTAGGATCTCTCTGCTTGTTGACACCCTAATTCCACACCAGACAGAAGCACTCATTTAGAAAACCCCACAGTCATTTGTAGGTGAGAATTCTGTTAGAAAAAGATTGCTGAAACTATAACCAAGCATAATTAAAGTTCAACAAGTGCTGCTTCACAGCCCAAAATTATATTGCAGCCTAAACTTTCTCCCTGAAGAAGTAGGTTGGTCAGGAAACATCTCCTTCCAGTTTGGGGTCATGGATTCAGAGCAGCCTGGACCAGATTGCCCCTGACCAAATGTTGCTCCCAACTGACAGTCCTGCACTGATCCACTTGAAAAGAAAAAGTGGGAAGTTTTCTCCTTAATGGACAGGTGTTCCCGTGACACAAAAACCCAACCCATCAGTCCCATTTGGTTTGCTAACTGGAATCCTTATGCATAGCCTAAAAGGAGGACAATGGGTGGAAATGGCCATGGAAAGTTAATGACTCTTTCAGCACCACAGATGGTCACTGCAACTCCTCTAACCCCAGAAAATTGCCTAAAACTCCCTTATTCAATTAGAACCAAAAACCTAGAAAATCTCTTACGAGCAGCAAATTTGACAGGAGTTTGCCACAGGATAAAGTGCAGGAAAAGGGACAAAGACTTTTTGATGCTTACCCAGGCAGGAAGATTTTTATCACTCCACAGAGCAGGGATTAACAACCACCACAGGACTGTCAGGAAGAAACATTGCAATTTTTAAATCACCTTTATACATTTTGACACCAACAAAAAAAATCACTGAGAAGTGTAACCAAAATCAGAATTAATCTGGTTTGATAGGAGAGGTCTCAATATTACATAACTTGATTCAGTAAATCCCTAATAATTAATAAATTTATATTAATTCCATTTTGTTTAAAACTGTGTTGTATCCACATCTCCTAATTTTCAAAGAGCAAAATCACTGAGGATAAAAAATTTAATATACTGAAAACAGATGAATTCATGTGACAAATACTGGCATGACAATAAGATCTTTGAAACAATGCTGGTATCTCCCTCAGAAATTGGACCAAAAAGATTTAGTCCACTTATCTCAGTGAATTTTAAAGATATCTCTGTTTCTCTGGCTTCAGCCATATCCCTCTGAGGTGTGTTACTATCTTTGTAGTTAAAGTTGGCTTTCTGTGAGAGACAGATTTAAATTTAAACTCAATACTCTGGACATCCTTTTTATTTTCCATAGTGTCATTGTCTTTGTTCTTGCACTTTAAGAAGTGAAACTAGCAATTCATCATACTGCCCAGTTAACAAAAAGAGAGAGCCTGTACAATGGAAATGTTGCTGAGGGTCTGCTTCTGTTGCCAAACTCTATCTGAAATCATTTCTTGATCAAGGTCCAGCCCATTTTATTTTTATCTCTTTCATAACACAAGAGAAAAACTTGGCAGAAGTCTGCAAAAACCATTGGTGGAAAGACAGAATAGCTACCGGGTACCAGAGTAGCTGGCAAGACACAGAAGTGTTCCCAGACAGAACTATCAGGAGCATGTAAATAAAAACATAACTTCCATATTGCACTGCCACAGCCTGAGTGCTTTTAAAATCCATCTCTGAGGCAGCATCCACTTGTGCCCGGTTCAGCCACGGACAACCAAGAGTAAAAACACAACATCGTTCCCGTGATTATCAGAACTGTGATCTGAATCCCTCTCAACATCCTCCCATTTGTTCACTCTGATCTGAATCCCTCTCAATATCCTCCCATTTGCTCACTGTGGGCACAAATCATTGTCAAATCCAGTCTGCATTTCATCCCATCGGTTGCCAGTATTTCATGGGATTGAATCTCTGACCTCTGTGTCAGTGTGTCTGAAATGCAGCATGAAAAAACCAGTCTTGAGTGAACTATTTCAATGGAAACCAAACAAGCAGTTGCTCACATTGAACAGATAATGCCCAAATATAGAAAATTGATTATAGGTTGAAAGTAGTGCAGATAGTCAAGTACAGCTGGGGTTTTAGCCAACAAAAAAAAACCACAGTCAGAGAAGGAAGTGTTTTGTTTCTGTTGACTCAATCTATTAATTAAGGTAAACACAACTATTTTAAATTCCAGGCAATTCATGCATTTTTGGCCTAGAAATGAGTAATTATCTTGTTTGTAACTAATCTCAGTAGGAAATTTATTAGGGCCAAGGGCTGTTTCAGAAACACATGGTCTCATGTGAGTACAGGAGACTGGACTGGAGGTATTTTTCTGCTTGCAAAGAGCATTTTACAATTATTAGCCTTTTTCAAACTAAAAAGGAAAGAAAGAACTCAGGCCTCTAAAACTACATCTGACTTTGTTTCTAAATCTAAACGGCCTTCAGATTATCGTGTCTCACCCCATTCTCTGTCACAACTTAATAACCTTTCACAAAGACTCCCAAATCAGTTGTGCACTCTGACAGCTTTAAAATAGGGAGAAACCAAGAGGCAATTTTTCCTCTCAGTTCTCAGCAAAGTATGATCCTGATTACAGGAAATGCTTTATTTTGAGCCTGACACCACATCTATGATCAGGTGCTGTGTGTACCACATGGAGAAAAATATTCAAGGCCAATTTAATCTACAGTAACAAAATTCAGCAGGTTTGGTTACCTGCACTGACTGAGAGGACTGGACTTTCCATGACACAAGCTTACATTTGTAAATTTACAGTGCACATTAACCAAATAGTTTCCAGAGACATGAATTTCATGGAGCTTTCCAAGGATTCTGGAGGTGGAAAAATATGTTCCATTTGAGAGTATGCTCTGTCTGTGCCACAGTGCCTGTGGAAGCCCATACTTTTTATTCATCTACATCCAGATCAAAGCCTTCTTCCCCAACAAGCACAACCATTGACATCTATAGGGGTGTTCCAAGTTACTCCACAAGAAGAGGTGTCTGAACATTTTCCACAGGTGTTTGAACAGAGTGAACTATGATCTCATACAAAAACAGCATTAAGGAAAACCTAAAAACACAGCAAAGTAGAATGTTTAGCTCAAGAAAAAAAATCCTCTCTTCAAGCCTCTTCAAGGCAACGCCTCTTTCAGTGCCACCTACAGGATCAACTGCAGAGTATATTCACACAACAGAATTTTTCAAGCCTTTTCTGGAAAACACCAGGAAGATTCATGTTCTCTGTTTGCACTTTCTGGATATCTGGATAGCTTTGATTCATGTACCACAAGATTTGTACAAAAACCAGCTGCTGCAAGCATAATGAAACTTATACATCAAATCTCTTCTCTGGGTTAAAGCTGCTCTCCAAAAAGGTTCTGGCCAGTCCAGAAAAAATAATGGACTGTGAGGAATTTGCCAACTATATGTTTTACTAAACTTAGGACTTTGCATAAATGTGTGATATGTTGCAAGGCTCACCAATGTCAACACATCTACAGTCAGGATAATTTCCCCCTGTGCATTCTGTCCTTGTTATGAGCGTGATTATAACACACCCCAGATTTACCAAATCTATTAAACCTTTATCCAAAATGCTTGGCAGGGATCAGAGCATGATACCTGATGATGATGATGATGATTAATCCAAGGGTGTCAGGAAAATAAAAGGATTTAGGATAAAATCCTGATTCTCCTGAAGTCTGGGATTTTTTCCACTGGTCTTTACAGAGCTAAGATTTTGCTCTTGATCCCTGTCATAAAAACAACAACAAAAAATAGTAATAATCAGAATAAACAATAGACAGCACAATGCTGGGAGGTTGAGAAGAGGGCATAGCAAATACAGAGACAGAACTCCATGGTTATGCAAACTTATTATGAAACATTACCACGCTTTTTCAAAGCAAAAAAAATAGTAACCCAAAATAGAAGGAGTGGGATAAATTGTCTGTGACAGTATTACACTGTTTCATAAAAAGGAACACAGAAATTCACAGAGGCTTGCACCAATTCTTGGCTTTATGAAAACCAGATTACTTTGCAGCTGAAAAAGGAATTTAAGAAGGAAATTTAGCAGCTGAATTTCTGGGCAGGAATTTAAGGAAGGAATTTTGAAAATACAAACTTTTTGCCCAGTATCAGTCAGCAGGACCTTTTTCTATTACAGGGTGAGGATTTTGAGGTGCTGAGCTCTAACTCCCAGCCTCACATTCAGAAAAGAGGTTTTGAAACACCAGGTACTCCCCAGATGACATGGGCATCATCTACCTGCCCTGGCTGTGTCCTTGTGTAGGAGGGCGGAAATTGGCTTCTGCACAGGAGAAAGAACACAGAGAAAAGGAGAGGAAAGAGCACAGAGAGGTTTGGTGAGTGCCACCAAACTCCAACACAGAATTTTCACCAAGGTCTGAGTTTCCCTATTGTGGCTGCGCCAAGATTTATTAAAGCACAGCATGTGTTCACTTATTTTTATCCAAAATTAACTGAAAAGGCACTTCACATCTGCTCTAAGGGGGGAAAAAAGTTTGCTTATTTGGCAAACTTTGTTTAAAAATCTGTTTCTTCCAAGGTTTGTCTCTTTAGTTCTTTTTGTTTGTTTGATTGGGGTTTGGGGGGCTTTTTTGATTTTGTCGAGGGGCGTGTAACTTTCTTCCTCTCCAGCACCTCTCTTCCTCCATCTGTTGACCTCACTTCAGCACATAGTTTCCCGCTCACTTTACCAAAAACATATAAAACTTGGGGCATCTGCTCCAATTTCTTTGTGACCTGCAATTGTATCATTAAACTAACATTTGCTCTGTTAGTCCCTGGAACTTTAATTAGGCTCTTCTGCTCCGTTTGCCCTCGCTCAGGCGCTCCCCCATGGAAGTGGCAGGGAATGGCCTTGAACAAATAAACTGGGTGAAAAGGCAGAAACCCCAGTGCTGAGTGTTTTACAGCACGAAGTACTATCCTTCCTGCATATGAAATGCTTTCCTATGCAAAATATTTTCCTTGTCTTGCATTTCCATCAACACCCCCTTCTCTCTCTCCACTATTCCCCAGTTCTGTTAGTCTGTGGATAATCATATTCCAAACCCTCTCAGAGGCCCAGGGAAAAGGGTCCATTTCCTTGAATATTCAGTTTTCAGCCATGGATATAGGCCACACAGCTCACCTTATTTTCACCATTGAGTCTGCATCTCTAACACTACTGCATATTAAGCATCGGGTGAATACCTTGAAATGGAAAGATTCTCCTGCATCAGAAGCACTAATACAGGTAGGGAGTAATTATGTGTACATATGAAGCAGCACTTGGGGATGTTTTGAAAGCAAGTTTCCACAAAGTCCAAAAAAGAAAATTACACTGAAATAAGTAAATGCCACAATTTTCAGAGTTAGAAATAATTTAGAATATTTTTTTAGAAATGCTATTATTTAGAAATAATAGAATATTAAAGTGATCCTTTACTAAATCTAGTAGGCAGAGACAGAGGATATAATATTTTCTACCACTGCAAACAGCTCCCTGTTATTCCAGCAGCTGCACACTAGGAATCACAGAGTATTTCAGGGAACATTCTTAGAAATCAGATCCAGTTGTTGTGTTGATTTATATCTATCTCAGGTAACAAATCTCTAAGAAGGAATGTTTACAAGCTAGGCTGTTTGACATAGGAATCGGACATTGGTTTACCTTTTCAGTGGAATAAGGACAGCGGCATTTCCTCCTCTTCTCTGTGATCCATTCTCATGACAACATCATTTCTTATTCACATGTTTTGTTTAGCTCCATCCAGTAGGTGCTACAGCTGTCCTGCAATAAAGCTAAATCCTTACAAGGTGTTCCCTTCCATTGCCACATACTTGGAGAACATTTGAGCCCACATGACATCAAAAAAGAGAAGGCAATCCTCCCAAATCCTAATACTTTTATTTGATCATATTACATTGCAGTGTTGGCAGATAGGTGGATTTTCCTGGTACTCTCTCCAACTTCTTAGAGGCACAATGAATCCAGAAATATCTTCTTTGAATACATTATACCCTGAAAGAACAACAGTGAGCATAGGGAAAAGATCCACTTACAAATACACTGCACAGGTACTGATTGACCACCCAGCAATGCCAGGAAGTCGAGTTTCATTAGGAAATCCCCAAGCACCTTGAACAAAGGAGAGACATTACTGTAGAAAACCAGGAAAAGAGTAAAATCCTGCCTCTGAATCCATTGATCTTTAATAGAAAATCTCATTTCTTAAGGTAAAAGCTCTGAAGCAACCAATGTTCCAAAGTACAATCTCATCAAGACAGAGATCCAAGATGCAGTAAAGGTACATGAAAACAAAAAAAAACCCCATGTTTCCCCCCAAACCAGCACTGAACAGATCTAGGGTAGATCTCATGGAAAGGGATGCTCTCAAGGTTTGCTCCTCCACTGTGTTCAGAAGCATTTTAACATCACACAAAGTGTAAACTCAGTGGTCTCCTGGCCCTGGGGAAAGTGGAGCTCCTGCAGTCAGGTGGCCTTGGAGGGGGTCCCCAGCCATGATCCCTTCCCATCTCCAGGCACTCCAAGAGCAATCCAGTGTCCATCTTTATGAGCAGAGAATGAAGAGAAGCACAGATGATAGAAGTGGCACGGTCATGACAGAAGACTTTTTTCTGGGCTCTGGAAAGGCTCTAATAACCACCTTTTCCACTCTAAAATGCACAGAATTTTATACAACCATGATGCCTCAGAATTCCTGGGCAAACAGGAAATTATTTTGCTTTACTCATTTAATTATGAGTCTGGGTGAAAAGATATCTCCAGTATCTCTTCATTCCTCCCATGAAAAAGAGATTACTTAGGAGAAATGGGTAGGTGTTGTTTTTTCAATGACATACAGGAAGTGATTTTTTATTTAACAAAAATGCAGTGCTTTTAAATGAGCATGAAAAGTATATATTATCAAACCACATGGACTCCCCTCTGAAGTCCCCACACACAAAAAAGAGAAAAACACAATGGGCTAATTTCTAAACAAAGAGTTGTGCATTTTCCCATATTAAACTGTTTATAAAAACTAAAACCCAGTCAAACTGTACTGAGAGTGAGAAACAAGGGCTTTCAATTCATCCGTGCCTCTTCCTTCAAGTGTGCCTTTCACCATCTAAGAAAATCCCAAACAATAACAACAAACTAAAGAGCCTAAACTTTTGGCTAAGTTTCCAGCTGCTAATTTTGTCTGTCATGAGCTGCTATTGTCAGTCTGAGGGAGGGATAATTCCCAACCTTAAAAAAAAAAAGAAAAGTAAAAGATGCAAAATATACTCAAAGTAACATCTGTGTTTTCTGATTTTATTAAAGCATTTTGTCTTTGTTAAACAGAAATAACAAAACACTGAGCCCTTCCCATCAGTATTCATGACGTCTGCCTTTTCATACAAAACCCTCTGAAAGAAAATTCCCCCTGGAAAAAAAAAATTCTCCCCTTATAAAAAAACAGATTGTGAGACAGATGATTGCATTGTTTAATCAAATTTCCATCTGAAAACTCTTTTCCTAGTTTTAGATTTAGCTCACCCAGTAAGGCACAGGCACTAGGAAGCACGTGGAAGTATAAAGTAGCAGCTCCTCCATTTTATTATCTCCCTTGAGCTTTGCAATTGGCAATTGAAAAAAGGGGAGGAACAAAAGTAGCGGACATAAATTAAGCCCTGCTTTTTAAAGTTCAAACTGAATTTTCTTTATTTTTCTACAGCTGTCAGATAAGCAGGGTAAACCCACTAATGCATGTTTAATATATAAAAACTCATAATGTTCAGTAGTACGACCTCCATTGGAGACATTAGTTCAGGCCAGTGAACTTGGAGTAAGCCAAGTGTGGAAATGTGGAATTGGGCCAGTGACCCCCACCAGTGCCTGTCATATCTGCTGAAAGCAAACTTGTCAAATATAGAAGGGGCAGAAGGAGGACAAGAGTATCCTTAAACCAGGGAGCAGCAGCAAAGCAAAGATGCCCATCATCTATTCACAGTTGTCTGTTGTTCGCTAAGGGCTCTGGCCGTCTCAGGAACAAAAAGTCTGGTTATAGCCTCAACCTTTCAACCCTGGCTGGTCTGGGGGCCTTTCATTTCACAGGCTCCTCAAAGCTGATGAGTGATCATAAAGCTATGATACGCTCCTTGCTGTTATCATCTCTTCAGACATACTCTGTGCCCAGCAGAACAGGGAGAGGGTATTCCCAGGAGTGCTAGCCTGTCATAATAAAAGAGCTACTGTTCTTCCCCTTCAGCTACAAAAACAGTCTTTAAAAATAGTTGATTGGTTGTATTAATAGTAATTCCTTAGGATTTTTTTTTAATAAATCAAACCATTTAAAATATCTTCCTTACATAAGAACAGTGGTTTTAATTGACTTATGAATGCTTTTCCTGGTGCTTTGGTTGTGGCCTGATTTCTTTTTTGTCGCCTCAGTCTCATTTGTATAGTTTTATTCCTCAGCAAAACAAAGATGCAACTGCAGGGGAAAAATCCCCTACGAGCATTCGATTTCACAGGCAGGGGAACCACTGAAACCCTCACCATTGGCAACAGAAGACAGAGAACCTGCACTGAATTCATAAAAAAGCCCAAAGAAATTTGTGGAACACTTTCAGTTCTATTAGCAACAAGCTTTGATGACGTTCCTTGGTGTTTATTTCCCATGTTCTATGTACTGCTTCCATGGCCACTCCGTATTTCTAACTCTCCTTTTTGAACAAACATGTTGCAAGTGAGACACCTGATTCCTCTCTAGCAAGATACCAGTGATGGCCCTTGTGTTAAAGCAGATCTCTGGGGACTGGTCACACCCATGGCTCCCAACAAGTACCTACCCTACCCACCCAGTCACACATCAGCACTTTCATCAGACATGATCAAGCACAGTTCTGCTTTTTTAACACAAGAAAGTCTGCTGGTGCTTACCATTCTGTATTTTCCATTTTGGAGGGTGTATGCTTAAGAAAGCAAGCTGGATTGCAAAAAAACCCTATAATTTTATACTCCTCAATACAGATTTCTGCCCAGCAAATGAAAAGCCTGATAGTTCTTGCTGTACAAAGCACTCTTTGAGTATGCCCCCAGTGCCTTGCACCATCCTGCTGACATGCTTGGGTTTGATCACATTTTCTTATCCTGGAGATAAAGTTATACTGGGATAATTTTTAGACTTCTTATGCCATGTTCCTAAAAGATAACTTCTAGGACAGCCATTTCCAGGTTAGGTATTTTTAAGAGAGAGGTTCAAGGTTTCCATGTAATTTCTCATTTTGTTCATTCCAGTGAGATAAACTTTAGTGTTTTGGTAGACCACAGTTCACGCAGGACAAGTATTTACAAACATAAATTTGAAAAAAATACATAGTACCACTTGTATAATTTCTGGCTTCAGTCTCAGACAGGTAGATGAGGCAAAATATTGAATTAGGCTAATATACCTAAAAATAAATAATTTAAGTAACTTATTTTTACATGAGTGTCTCCTCTTGAGTTAATTATGCAGACAGGGATTGGAAGAACGTCTTTGTTTCTTCCAAGAAAGAAAAGTAAGAACTCTGCAAAGATACTAAAAAAAATTTTATTATTTATATACCAACTAGATTTTATAGGTGGTAGTTACTGTTTACAGTTAATAAGGTGAGCTAATTGTAGCTTTTGCTGTATAAAGCACAAGGGTTCAAATACAGCATCACACTGGAGTATTACATCAAATGTCATTGAAGTGATGCTACCTTTTCAAGAAATCCCAAAGGCAAAAAAAAAAAGTCCAAACAAAAAAATCCCCCACAAACAAATTCCATGACCATTTCAAGACTTTATATTACAAAAATGGAGAGAAATAATTTCATAAGTGCACAAGTGATGTATTCCTTATATATATTCCTATATTATTTGCCCACAGTAACCAAGTCTACTTAATGACAAAGAGGAAATCACTGCTAAGCCCATCTCATTAATATAAATCTCTGTTTCAGGGAAAATTCTCAAACTTTAACAAAAAAAAGCTTAACTAGGAAGCCCTTAATGTAAACTGCGTCATCATTCAGCCTCATTACTACTTCCAGCTTAAAATGAGGGGTGGTTATTGAGTACTGTCAAAATACTCTCAGCTTCACAAGCCTTGAGGATGATTCCTGTGCACTCAGCCTGGTGAGATGGACCTTAATCTGCCATCATTACCTCTGTGATACACAACCCTCTTGTGGGAAAAAAAAAAAAAAAACAAACCATAGATGACCTGTTTCCAAATTCTTGCTGCTAACAGCATTATGAAACTCAGTCTATCCTTTATTATTTTGCATGTTATTTATTAGAAAGCTTACAGACAGCTCTGAGAATATTTAAGGATCCAGACAGAAATCAGCTTAAGAAAATGGCTAAACACAGAGATGTGAAAAGGGTGGCAAGATCAAGTCATTAAAATTCAGAAAACCTTAAAAGTCACACTTAAGGCTGGCCACACAACCTTAATGGAATGTGAGGAGTTTTGGGCTTAGTGTGCTCTCATTTCCCTCTGTATTTTTGGCTCTGCCATCCATAGGATCTGAGTGCACTCTTAAACCAGATGAAAACCTCCCCAAACCTGGGCAGTGATCCCTCTCCTTCTGCTACTTCTAACACAGATGAGAAAGCAGAATTTTACTCCATCAAAAGGTCAGAATGTGAGCAAGTAGCACATGCAGAGAAGGGACTTTTCCCTCACCCGAGAACTCCAAGTAGTGCAGTTTGGGAGGATTAGGGATATTCTTCAGCAATTCACATTTCGCCACACCCTCCTCTGCTACCGCTTAGGTTTGTTTTCAGTTTGTTTTTCTGCTTGTTATTTCTGGGGCTGAGGGGAGAAGCTCATGTTTGTTGATGGAGTGGTTGACAAGGTTGGTTGCATCCTTGAGCCCTTTCCCATTACACGAATACTGAACATTCCTATAAACCCCATGGCCTTTTCCTAACACATTCCTCGCCTATACTCCAGGTTCTACTCTAGTAACTTCTCCCTTTTGTGCTACCTGTTCATCCTAACTGAAGATTTCATCAGCTTTTAAGAAGACCCTGTAGGTAGGCATTTAAAATATATGATAAAATGTGGTACATTTATAGGGTTCCCACAAAATAAATTGGAAGGCTTGGAATTTGGAAGGCTTTTCACCATGGCATTTTATGAGGAGGCATATCTCAAAAGAGCTGCTACATTTGATTTAGCATCCTTCCTAACAAGAGTTACATAGTTTTCCTGCAAAATTATCTTCAGTGGTTCTTTTCAGGCTTTGGTTCTCTATCTGATCACTATAGAGCACTTTGCAATTACAGTAATTTGCATATGCTATTTTTAAAAAAAGACATCTACAGGTCCATTTCAGTGTCAAATTTTCAAGACCTTTACTTGCAAACTGATTTATCTTTTATTTTATATTATATACTGAAAATCAAGTGGTAGGCAAACTTGCCTAATGAGAACATTAACATTTATCCGCAATGCAAATGGTTTCACACAGTCAGAGCTCCTCCACATATTAAGTCTTTGCTTACTCTAATGTATCAGCACTGCTCTGGGGTGTTCATTAAGAAACCAACTATCCCTTATTTGGAATTTCATAAACTGTCTTCCAGTTTTGGATGTACAACCACTGTTTTGATGAGACCTGCCTACCCCAAGTCTATTAACCACTTTCAAAACAGCCTCAGATCTTTCCTCTGACAGCAGTTCAAAATCCAAAGATGTAATTTCTCTTTCTGAGCACTATCTCCTCATTTGGTCCTCCCCTGTACCACAAACATGTATCTCATTAGACCACATAACATCCATGTTTAATTATCCTTAGCAGACTAAAATTTGCCAGTTTCCATATGGCTGATCTGTTCAATCTGCCAGGTTTTTCATTATTTATTCAGGAAAAAAAAAAGGCAATTTACAAAAACAAATTCTTTGTTTCCCCACAGAAAGACCAGTTTCTATTCTCTGAGCCAAAAAAACTAGAACTAAACAATATGTACAACAGAAGCAGATGTAGCCATTATGGTGTGGCCTGGTGCTTTGAGCAAGGGGACAGCACGGGTAAAATTAATGCATTAATACATTTACTTCAATGCATTTAACCCCTCCTACTTAACACCATTTACTTCAGTGTGTTTAACCTCTCCTACTTAATATCATTCACATTATTCTTGTGATGCAGGGAAATTGAAACTTCTTCACCCCAGTTTGCTGCAATCCCACCACCAGAAGCTTGGTTCTGTGGATCAAAAGGAAAACACTCAGAGACCACATACCTAAATATAGCCAGTGCTTTCAGTTGGTGACCACAGTTGCTTTAGGTGGTTGTCGAATTCAGCATCAAACCCAGGGATCTATTTTGTATCAACACACTGGAATTTGTTTTTCTGGATGGCATCAATGCCAGGGTCAGGACTGAGGACCAGGGCTGCAGCAGCAAAGCAAACATTAAGTTATTATGTCCCTTTCAGAGAGCATAAAAGTTACTCTAGCTTGAAGCCATATGGCCCAGAAGCATGTTGACATATCTCAGCAATAAAGGGTTGTGTTACAGAAGGGACCATGCCCAGGAGATCAAAAAAGCTGGATCAGCTACTTGACCAGTGTCACTCCACTGAACCCGAGCAAAGAGCTGGAACAAAGTGCCATGAACTCATCTGCACCGCTGTCTAGGAGCAGGGACCTTCAACAATGGCAGCACCTGCCAGATCGCTGTTCCCCTCCCCAATAAAGTCACCAACAGCCCCCTCACTGTTCTGTCATGTGCCTGGCACAAGGCCCCTATTGTTACCAGCCACTCTCACTCCAATAATTTCTCCTCTAAATGACACTGCACCACCACAGGTCATTTCAAGGGGACTGAAAAGAAAGATTTTGCATCTGTTTTGAGTTGTAGGCACCAAGGGGGAGGGGGCTTGAAACCCCTTGATAGCTGGCAAATGGTAATAGCAAAATGTCTCTATTGTTTGTGTCTGAACAAACAACCATACTACATGAGAGTTTTTATTGTCCTCAAGGCAATCTGCCACGATTGCTCCCCTTTGCCCATACTCTACAGAGAGAGAGAGAAAGACAGAAAAACAATCTCCACAATAGTCACAGTTAGGAAACTTTAGTGAGAGTTTAATGACCAGTGACCAACTAATAGATGGTGAGTAACATATGGCAGAGCTTGGCCTCTTCACATATTGATTAAAAATAATTTAAAATTTAAAGCCAAGTTTGTTTGACAAGGTTCAAGCTTCTCAGCAGCCACTTAACAATCTGAATAAACCTAAAGGGGAAAGCTTAAATTCTAACTAACCCAAGGCAAAGCAGAACAAAGTCATTGTCACATTACATAATTGAATCTATTACATTTACCCAAGATTAACAGCCAACACTTCACAATTTTCTCCCTCTACCTAAAATAGTTGCTGATGCAAACAGCAAAGCAACTCTCTGCAATATTTGGTAACCTTTGTAGAGTGCCTTTATGAGACCTTCTTTATTAAACACCAATATTAATGGCCATAATCAAGACCTGCTAGTCACATTTAAACCCCATAACATTATTTATTGCAATAGAATGAGTCTATTCTTATGCCCTTGAAGCACCACTTGAGTTCAGTGGTCATATTTTTATACACATCTTTGTACTCTTTTTAGATTGATGAATGTCAGAAGTTGTAGCACTTGAGATAATTTTTCCTAGGGGATGGATTTAAATAAAGTCTAACTGGATTACTATTTATTTGCTTTCAAAACCAGCCACACACACTATTAAATGGATTAGCTAAAAGCACAGAAATTACAGTACCTGTCTCTATCAAGAATCAGATGTGTAGCTAAAGACACTCCAAGTAAATATAAGGAACAAAAACAAAATGCTGGTGATGAATTTTAAATGGTGCTTATTTGGAAAAGGAAAAAAAGGAAAAGTCCTTTATGACTCAGCTATACACACAGTAAAGATCTGGATAAACACTTGGGATATTTGGAACCTGATATAAATTGGTAGGTAAAGAGTAAAGATCTCAGTTATTCTGAGGAGACTGCAACCTGCTCCTGATTTGGGTGCTGAACTGCTCCATAACCTTAGACAGGTCACTTTGTCTCTAGCTTCTCCCTTAGACTGTTTTCAGTGGCTTCTACAAAATGTTCTGATCTTTGTTGAGGCTCTGCCCATTAAACCAACATGAAAGAGTCACCAATATAGGGTTCAGTGCTGAGATCCACTGCAAACATTTCCCATGCCTTGCAAAATAAAAAGGCAGGTGTCAAAAAATTCTCTTTGGAAATGGCACACCCCGGGTACTCAGAGAACACCATCACTACCCTGCTTAAAGCAGCAGTGAGGCAAAATATCTGCCTCATTTGTGATCCATAATTGCCACGGATCAGCTGAACTGGCAGGAACTGCAGGATGTAGGGAGCACAAACACTTGGAGCAGCACAGATTCCTTGGTTCCTGTGAACCCCAGTGAGAAGAAAGAGCAACACACAGAAACTGTGCTGAGGGTGTATTTAGGTATGAAGGAATGGCAGAGGATGTGTTAGAAAACACAGCACTGATGACATGATGGCATATAAAAAATGACAGATGATGGCAGAAATTATGAGGGAAGAAAATATTGCATTCTTTTCCTGAGAAGCAGCAATGTGGGGAGTGGGCAGCACAAGCAGAGAGATGCAGCCTGGTTCTCAACCAAGAGGGCCAGATGACTCCATATTTTAGCAAAGTGACTTTAAAATATTTTAACAGTTTGACTTGATTACATCTGCTGATTTCTCTTTAATGGAATTGCTAAAATGTACTTTAATGGCTGAATTTATTCCTAGAGATCTTCTATTATGCCAGCACATCAGTCCACGACAGAATTTTGAAAGGGATTAAGCTACGTGTGGATGGAAGACAGAAAGAGAGATCCCAAAGTGCCACAGGAGTTAAGACCAAACTTGTTTAAATGTTTTTATAGGAACACCACAAAAAAAATGACTAGGTATGAAAATATCATCTTTGAGCACCTATAGATGTGTCTGGAAGCTATGCATTAACTGCAGAGTGCTCCTTAGAGATAACAAAGAATTACTGTTGCATCTTACTGATTGGAAACTGGAATGTAGCAAGAGATTTTTCCAAGGTCACACAGGAAAATCTGTGTCAACACCAGGATTAGAAGTGAGATCATCTGGCTTCCAGCTCCATAAAATCATCCTTCCTCTCTAAAAAAATTGTCTTTTCTAACAATAAAAGCAACTGCAGGAATGGGTGGTACTCTGTATTTGCCTTTCAAGTTCAGGAATATAAGGAATGATCAGCTCAGGTCCTGCCCTGCATTTGGACTTCCTAGATGCTTCCCAAGGATGGCCAATGCACATTGAACATAGGAAAGAAGTGAACAGCTTCATTCTAATCTCATTCCTTCCCCTTCATGCTCCCAGCAGCAAATAATCTAAATGAAGATTAAACAAACTAATCCTCAGCACACTCACTTTTCTTTCAGTTGTCTCCACGGGATCTGACCACATCCCAGCCTTTGGTGTATTTTTCAAATCTACAAGGCAGGAAGCACAGGTCTTCATCAAAAGAAGAGGAACAAAGGCGTAGACCAGGAAGTTGATAAAAATGAAACAGAAGGTAGGTTTCTGAAAGTAGTTTCCTAATTCAAAGCTCAGAGCTTCACCTGTTGTATCCACCTGCATGCCAAAAGCATGAAGGAGGTAACTGGGACTCAATGTGGATGCTAGTACCACCTTATATTAACTCATATCAGCCAAGCATAAAACAATAAATTATAGACAACTGGGCCACTGCCAATTAGTTGCAACACTTATTGTGCATTTGAAATGCAAGATGTTACCTAGGTTTAGTTGATGTTCATATTTGGGACAACATCAGTGTGCCACGCTGGCATGAACACACAAAAACAACTTCTGCAGGATTGCAGCTGCCATGTGAGCTTCTGGCAGGCCAGGGGTATCAACCAAGGGTCCATTAAAATGATGTTCTCAAATTTTTACACTGCATATACAGGATAAAACTTAAGCCTGTAGAAGGAACCTAAATGCCTTCCACAGAAAATATGCTCAGAACACCAAGGGTGCCATCATTTCCTCTCAGGCAGTTGCACGTTGCTCATAAACATCATCGGAGTTTATGTGCACACAAATGATCTCTGAACTATTTGTCGTTAAATTTGATTAAAATCTCCTGTCTGAAGGGAAAAAAAATAATAGGACCTGAGAGTGCATTTGGAAGCCATTATGGACAGCCTTTGTGCTCTGTGGAAGGGCACAGCACAGCTGAAATAGCCCTGTGTCAGTGCAAGTGTGCAGGAGCAGGGAAACACATGGCGCTGCAGGGGGGCAAGGGAAGGCAGAGGAGAGGGGCTGCAGCCTCTGCACTTCCCAGAAACCTTGGATCTTCCTGCCTGACATCAGGATACTGGAATTTTCATCATGGCAAACATTCTACAAAAGGAGAGCAAAGGAAGGTTAGAAAACCCTCACAGAACAGGTCTGATTGTGCTGCTCACTGAGCCCTGTAAAGCTGATCTGCCTGAGGAAGGACAGGAGGGCATTTCCAGGGAAGTACAGGCTTTGCATCACATTTGCAGAAGCTCTTGCCACAGATATTTTTAGGGTCATGGAGGACTTCCTCCTCCCTTCCTTGCCCCTCTTCTGCAAGCAGGTAAAGTAAAAGTCTGCTGCCCTCATCTATCTCTCTTAGCAATCTGATTAACATATGGACATACTCTGGTTTACTAAAAATGGGAAATCAATTTGAAAAGCAAAACAAATATTATTTGCTTTCTTCCCATCTGCTGTGATATGTGAACATGCCTGCTTTCAGCAGTGATACAGGATTATTGATTTAGGATATTTATAGTGCTTATGCCGTTATCAGGCCAGCTATCAGAAGGCTTTAGGAAATGCTGTTTGACCCTACAGGCTATTTAAATATGTAGCTGCTATAATAAAGTCAGATTTTCTTATTCAAGTTGACAGCAATACTATTTCATGTCGTGCCTAAAGATTGTATTTCCTGCTTTGTCATCCACTTCTGTTTGATAGCAAGTCAAATTAAATGTAATTGTTAAAGGTCTCTCCTCTCTCCATGGTGACCCCAATGCATTTCCAGGCTGCTGCTCTGACCCTCTGGGTCTACAAAAAACTGATTTTAACAACACCATTGCTTTTTTACCCATAATCCAGCTGAGTCACTTTGCTGGAGGGAGCACAGAAAGCCAGAGGACCATTTACCATAACCACAGGCTGGCATTTAAACAGATGAGTTTTGAGAAGTTTCTCCATAAATAATCAAGCCAAATAATTGTGAAGTGGCCACAGATAACTATCTAAAAAGAGATAGCACCGTGCACTTTCAGCAGTAGCCCAGGCCAAAATGTGAAATAACCAATTTGGACTGCTGCTGAGAGCATATAATCAATATCTTTCATAATAATATTTTATCCAACCCATAAACACTTCTCCACACTGCTCAAGCCTTACTAGAACACCCACAAGTTGTCAGGAGGGCTGATTTTCTAATTAATTAATGAGAGCCTGTGCTCACAGAGAACTCCATGTAGCAATGTGTGGCTCTGTCAGGGGACATGGTCCATACAGCAATTAGTCTCAGGAGAAGAATCACCTTCTAGGATTGGATTAGGATGGCTGATGCTCCTAAAAGTACTGGATTATTGTTGTGACTATCTATAAGATCCTTCCACCTTATTTCTCTATCATTTCAAGTCAAAAATAACTGGGGAAAAATGCAAGGTACTGGAATATAAGCTAAAAATTAATATACATTAGTTACTAAGTAAAGTATTTAATAACCAAATAGATTTTTAACAACTATTTCATTTGTTATGCAGATAAAGCACTGAGCTGAGACACACAAGAATTGTATGTGATTCTTGCATCTCTCTACAGTCACTCTTAGATCTTAGGCCTGGTTGCTCCCTGTGTGCGATCACTGCATCCCAGGGAACAGAGCTGATCCTGGAACAGGGATTCAGCTCAGGTTGATAAAAGCCTGAGACAGGTCAAACTAAGCAGGGACAGGTCAAATCTTCTCTACCATGAAGGATTTGGGGACCTGAGGCCTTCACAGGAAAATGAGTGTGAATAACTAAGGCAAAGACAACTCCAGGGATTCAGATAGGGCAAGGTAGACTAATGGAGAGAAGCACTGACTAACAAAGCTACATGGCTTGAGGTAACTCAAACAGAAATGCAAGTTTAGAAAGCAATTCTGTGCTGCTTAGGATCTGGAGGAGCTACAAGGTCATGAGAAAAACTCGGTTTAGTTCCACCACATCAGCAAACTCCCTTCTGCAGCAGGTGATAACTGGCTCACAAACATCTGGCTGCAGTTGTAGAGAAGTCCAAGGAGAAGGAATTGAAGCAGCAGCAGTGTATGAAATCATCAGGGGTTATATCATGTTATAAGGTTACTCAAATGCAGCAGGAATGTTGGAAGTCACTGACTGAGCAGCATCCTGGCAGGACAATTCCACCTCTGTGCACAGCATGTTCCTGAACAGTCAAGGGTTCTGCTGGGAGTTAATCACAATATTTTCTAATAACAGGCATAATTTGCTGCAAAAGTTACAGAATTAATCTTTGGGGTCAGGTAACCTTCATGTCTCAAAGGCTCCAACACTCTATCACAGGCACCGCTCCTTCTGACCGGAAGAAGCATTTAATAGGAAATCCTGACATCTGGAAGAGCACATCTGGCAATCATAATGTTTCCAAACTTGCTAAGGGTCCTTTTACATCAAATTATTACCAACTTCCTTGTGTCATGTTCTCTCTTTACAAGGTGGGCCTGCATCACCCCCATTTATCCCACACAGCACCAATTGAGCAGCATCAATTATACAATAATCACCTGTTCTTCTGTAGTGAAACTTCTAAGACATTTCTGGTGCTGGTGAAAAGTCGAGAAGTTTACAGTGAGGTGTCTTTTCGTTGTTCAGTATTACATGGCAGCTGAAAACATCCAGTCCAAGCTAATAAAAGGAGCACAGGAAGGAATATAAAATCTTCTGATTCAGGCCTTAAGCCAAGCTCTGCATACAGGGGACGGGAAGAAGACTCTTGTAATTTCACATCTACTTAACATGAGGTTTTTTGGCTTTTTCTCTGGAGCAGTCTGGGGTTCCTGCTGTCAAACATATCCAACAACATGTCCATAAAGGAATCCCTAAAATACTTTGAAGTGTCTTTTCCACATTGTAGGATAAATTTACAGGGGGAAAAGGACGTCTCTGAACAGTTAGAGTCTATCAAAACAGCATGGCACTCAAAAAGATGCTTTAGTTGCCTTTTTACCATTTTACATGGTTGTGACTTTCCCTCTGTTCAAGTCCTTTCTTGTGACCTTTTTCCACTTATCAAACCAAGACTGTTCCCTATTGACATAACTCAGAGACCCTCACCACATAAGGCCTTGGAGCTCCCACACATCCTTCACTGCCTTCCAAACCCATTCTTTCATTCATTGCTACTCTGTCTTGCCAGCACTTTGCAACTGGAACAATTCTCTGCACTTGCTGATGAAAATCTTTTTGTTGGAAATAGCTGATATATAAAATATCACATAGAAATTGTGTCACAGAATCATTAAGGTTTGAAAAGTCCTTTAGTATTGGAGATTACAACCCTTAACCAGCACCATCCATGTTCACTACTAAACAATGTCCCTAGAACCATACTCCCATATCTCCACTGTCTGATGCACAGCAACAAAACATATTATTGCTTCAAAAGTGTGTCAAATCAGGTCAAATCATACATTGTGTTTCCCCACATTTTTTTTAAACTCTTATTTAATAAAATCTGCTGTTAAACCATGAACAAAGAAGAACCTGAGATTGGATGTCCCCATGTCTGGTCCAACAGAAATTATTTTTCTAGAATGGACTTATCTTAGGGGAAAGAAGTTAGATTTACAATATTTTAAGCTTTGCATCTGTGAAAAGCTTACCTAAAACTGCAATAGCTGTGTGAGGCTGACTGCTGAATCACAGAGCCCTGAATCAAGTGTTTGGTTTCCACTCTGCAATCCCAGATAATTCTCCTCACACTTTACCTTCAAGTATCTGTGCCTTGACATTTCAAGAAATACCAAGGATACTTTCCCTGACTCGATGTGTGTTCCCTGCACAGACAGAGGGCATTTCACAGGAGTCGGTGGAACAGAAACATAAACAAACCCCGGTGCCCTGGTTAGGCCTCCGATCAGGAATGCCGAACACCTCCCCCTGCTCCCTGTCACGGATATCTCCAGCCCCATGGGTCACTGCTGGTGGCCACAGCTTTGAATCACATGCTGGGCCTCCAATGATTTATCACCCCTTAACAGTTTTTGTGTTGAAGATTCCCAGTTGGGAGCTCTGTTCCCCTTCCCCCCACCACGAAATATTACCCAAGAGCATCAAAACCCAAGCAGGAAAACACACTGTCCACGTGGAAGCAGAGTTACAGCTGTTTAAGAAAACTATTTGTTACCCACAGACACTTATAGCAAATAATAATAAAAAGATTTTAGGAATTATGCAAAGGTTAAAAAGTTAAAGACTTGAAATCTTGTAGAGTGTTTCCAACAGACTACATGGCTGTCTGTTGCTCCCTGCACATTCCACTTAAAAACACAGTCAGTCCTGCTTTGGATAAATCCTTGCTATGAGATTTGCCTCAGTTTTCAGCCTCCAGCTGCTTCTGTGGAACCTGCTTCAACAGTTTATCATTAACAGAAAAACTGTCCACAGGAAAAACTCCATCACTTAGAGAGAGCCAGCAAGTGATGTGGTATTTTCTGGTCTGAGTACATAACCAAGATTTGTCTCACAGGAAACACTGATGCAGCATTTTTCATCCACAGGTCTGCAAAGTTTCCAGCACCTTCATTCCAAAGCCAAGCTGACTTTCAAATTCACAATGTGGGATGCTGCCTGAACCTGGGTTAAAGCCAAGCTTTCCTAGTCTCCAGCAAAAAGCCTCTGGGACCGACCTATAGATCTCTCAGGAACACATAAACTTCCTTTACTTGATCAGACTCACTGGGCAGTAAGAGTGATACCAAGTCCTCTTGCTACTATCTCAAATTCTGGCAATGACCCCAGCAGGTGGTGGTGCTGGCAGTAATGAGATAATTGTTCCTCTCCTCCTGTGTTGGAGCTCTGGTGGATCCAAACAATCCATGCAGTTACTTTTTCTCTAACACAAAACAAAACCCACTATATGTGGGTTCTGAACACAGTTAAACTACCCATTGTACACAGGAACCACATCATTTCAGCCACTGAACAGAGTTTGACCATTTATTAGTATTTGTTTCAGAGGGAAAAATGAAGGCCCTTTGAACAAATGGGTCACACTTCACCCCTGTTTCTCTCCCTCACACCTCTGCTGTCACTCAATGGTCTAATCAAAGACACATCATGACAGCAACAGAAGAATCAGGTTGGAAAATAAAATTGAACCTCTCAGTGACACTCAGAAAATGAAGTCCAAAAGGCAAAAAATCCAACTCATCAGCCAAATTGCCTGTTGCCCAGATCAAGGACACAGCTTCAGTACATCCCTTCTCCATTCCCATCCAGCTCTCATGCTTATGGAAAGCAGAGTGACAAGCAAGAACAATGTGGATGGAGCGGTACAGGTCTCATCCCACAATGGAGATGTGATGGAGCCAGAGTACATGCACTGCTGTGAGAACTGAGAAACACCAGCAGCTACCCGATGTACAGCTTTAGCAACTCCCAACATTTTGTAGGTTCTTTACTTGTACAACATGCAAGCAAGAATTATCATGGGGAGGTGTATTCTTTAAGCATTTTATCAAAATCTCCCTCCATGATGCTGAGCACTCACAGCCATAATCCAAATCAAGCCATTCTGGGATTACCTTCTCTAAACACAAGGCACTCTGTTATATGTAAAGTTATAATCTGTAAAACAATAACTCAGATATCTAAAGATGTTCAATTATAAATGTACAATTCATAAAGCACAACCTGCAACATTATCTTATAAACAGGTAACTTACCTGGGAAAAAGGGCAATCCACCATTAAAACAAGGTTACAACACAGGCTCTCTTTCCACTTCCTTTACAAAGGCATGGAATGATAATAATGATTGTCAAACACAATTGCTAGCACACAGTGTATAAATAGCATTTTTGCATGATATCACACAACTACCACTGCCCTACACAGCAACAGGTCCTTAATAAATAGGTGTCTGTGACAACAAGGGGCAGGCCAGATTCCTTACAAAGCAAATTGCTTCTTTCTTGTAGTTCTACCACTTGCCATAGACTGTGAGTAGAAGTATTACAATCAAAAGTTAATACACAGGAGGCTTGTTTATTGCATTGTATGAACCGAAGAAGAATTTCCGCAATATGACACTGAAGGCAGAGTGCACAAAAATTCCTCTGAAGTCTGCAGAGAATGTTGAACAGACCCTCCTCTGTATTAGCCTTTTTCTCACATATCTGTGTTTTGAATTTTAACACAGCTGTGAAAGAGAAAAAAAAAAAGCCCCACCAATAAGCTTTGCTAATTGGGCATTCAAAAGTCAGAGACAAAGGGAAGTTTGGGGAGGAGATGAGTTTGCTGTGGGCAGTGGCTGTGCCAGACAGCCAATGACATCACTGCCTGTGTTGTCTCCATCACAATTTTCCAGAACAGGATTACAGCGATGACAGATTCCATTCCAAAACTCCCAGGCAGCTCTTTACATAGATGTTAGCAGAACAAAAGCATTACACAAGATTTCCTCTCTCTGTTGAGTAGCATTTGATGTTCTCTAATGCTCACCTTGGGAAAAGCTCTGGAGAACCATATGGACTTGCTGAAATCACACAGGATGTCCTGTCTCATAGGCCAAACTCATGAGTCAAGGAACCTCTGTGGATCAGAGAGAGCAGAGGAGGTGGGTTTTATTTTAGTGGTGCCTTTTATTTCTAAGAAGAGAGCAGGGATAACTTCCAAACTTTTGCACATCACCTCCAAGTCCAATGGCCACATGTTGCATAGAAAATTATTACGGTGGCTTATTTGGGCATAATGGGAAGTAGAAAAACAAAAAAGGCATCAACATTATGAGCTGTATTAGAGAATTCTTCAGAAGCCACAAATAAGTAACAAATTTTTTAAATCCTTTCACTTTCATCTTTAAAAACTCAGTTCCTCGCTTGTACGGAATTCTTAACACCGCTGGCTGTCTAAGAAAGTGCAGGAAGTCACAGCTCTTGATATTTGGATGTAAGCTTTCATTGAAAATAAATAACCACCATTGTAATGTATTTCAATTAAAAGCGGCCCAGTAATTAAGAATTTATGTGCTCAATAAACCTAGTTCTCTTCTCTGATTCAATTATTTTTTGACTTTCACCATTGGCAGGAAGTTATTAAATTAATTTGTCCTTATTTTGTGTGGAAATTTAATCTGATTTGTATCTATTTCTGATTTCATCATCTTAAAATTAACAACTCTCTTCTGTGTCTCACTTGCTTTGAGTAGAAATGGTTTCTTCTTTACAGAAGAAAAATGAGCAAACATTTTCAAAATTTGATGCATACAATTGTGCACTAAGCATAAGCATTTATCTAATTTTCATGCTCTGTATATCAGAGGAATTATCAGAACCTAAAAGCAGATAAAAATAATAGCAAGCATTCTTTTGGAGTTCCCATTTTTTTTAAATTCCCCATAAAATGTCATAGTTCTATCTTTTTCCCAGCCTTCTTTACACATGTACCTCCATGTTCGTATTTAGTTAATAGAAAATCAAAGGAAATTTTACAGGTGTTGTTGTAAGGAACCACTTACACGTGAGAGAACAGCTTCATGGCCATTATCTGGCTTGTGCTTTGGAGCCACACCGGAAAGTTTGGAATTCTAACCCAGCTCCATTCCCTGCCCCAGCCTGTCTCATTAATGCCAGTGAAGACCAGGCACATGTTTCAGACAAACTCTGTGGAAGTGCCTCCTTCACAGCTACTCAGGCCCATCTCTGCTTGCTGTATGATTCCTGTGTCTCCTGCTATACCCTGGCATTTCTGCAGTGTGGTGAAATGAATTCAGATGATGTGCTGCCCCCTCCAAGTGACTTGGGCACATTCAGCTTTGTTGCTGTGACCTCCCAGGCCCCCAGGATTTATCTTTGTAGACAACACCATCACCAAAAGCATCAAAAAGTGCAAGAAAGGTGCTGTGTTTCAGAAATTCTGGTTTTTTTAATCTTTAACTGCAAGCACAGGGTTGTAGTAAGAAAATATTACATTGCATTACCAGGCATGTCACCGCAAGCAAAACCAGTTTCACATCTTGGGTAGTTTGAGAAGCAGACAAATACTGTGACTGTCTTTTTCTTCTTTATGTCCTTGGATAATTGATCTTGAGCTAGGAACTTTGCATTCCAGCAGAAGCCTGGATTAAAAACATAAACCAACAACAGTCAGCCATCAATCTTGAGGCAATCTATCCTGTCTGCAACCATTTGTATGAGCCATTAGCTATTCAGTAACTCAGGAAGAGATCATCTTTCAAAGAGAATAAACTCTCAGTGCATATCCCCATTCATTCCTCCTATTCTTTTGCTAATTCCCATTTATTACTCCCTCAGCACTTGCAGTGAAATCGCATGCTCATTGCTTTGGTCATATTTATATACCACATTACTAAGCATCAGAAAAGAAGAAATAACTGCTTTGGGTTTTTTCCACATACAATTTCCAACAAAGATTTGAGAGAGAATTTTCCAAAAATACTGCAGACTAGGATACAATAATATCCTCCAGCATGCATCCATATCTACATGATTCTCAGTTTTATCTACCTATTTCTCCTGACATCATTCCTGAAGTGCAACATAGTACCAGGAGTAGCAGCATTAAATTAAGTAGCAGATCCTCATTGTGAGGGTCCTTTCCCACTGCCAAAGCAGAGTAAAAGGATAGGTTAGGTAAGATAAAGGAGACAAAGGCTTTGTTTTCAAAAAGGCATCTCTTCAGAAGGCTTTTCCTCTTCAAAAACTTTGGAGCTGTCTTTCCTGTGTCTGAAAATACTCTCATTTTATAAACATACATTTTACTGAGAAAACATTCAAAATCCACCTTGAAAGTCAGTTATGCAGCATGCCTGTATGGACCAAGGGCTGGGAGGAGGGATGCTGATTGCTGGATCTTTCACTGTGCCCCTGCCTCTCCTGCTTCATCCACTGCCCTAAATCAGCCCCATCAAGTGAGTTTCTGGCTGAAGTTGAGTCAGGATTGTAAACTCAGCCTCAATGTCTGCTCTGTTGTTCCTACATCAGTAGAGAAGAAGAAAGAAACAATCCCCCTTTCCTGGGCTGACAGACTGCTCAGAGCCCCCTGGACATGAGCACTTTGTCCAGTGTGTGTCTGCAGAGCACCAACCTACAGCACCCACAGCCTGCTGGACTTCCCAAGTAACTCCATTACTCAGGACAGTCGTCTTAATTGTTTAGGTAAATTTTTCCAATTTGTTAACACTCCTCTGGGGTATTGCCATTGGAATTCTTGTTCCTAAAGACCAACAATAGGCTAAAGCAAACAGTTTTACTTTGGGACTGGTCATTAAAGCTGTTACATTGTTTTTCCTTTTTTCAGACAGCAATTACAGGCTGTGAAGTGTTATTACTTTGTTTCCCTAGTACATTGCACTGAAGATCCTTCTGACCACATGAAGATTACAGTTGACTAGCTCATGATCTTTCACTTAATGGACTTAGTTAACAACATCACATTCAGAACTCCAACTATATTTCCAAGCCATCAAGTTCACAGCATTTTCTATTAAAGCTAACAAATAATTTCAAGAGATGCTGTTTCACTTTTTATAAATTGAAGTCAATTTGATCAAGCCATGAGCAATGCAATTTTCAAAGTCCAGGAAAATAGTCTGGTGAATAATCATGGCAGAAGAGTCAACCGTTACAGACTCCTCTTTAAATTCCTAGTCTAAAAAAATCATATTTCTTAAGCAGAAACAGCAACACTGAAATAAAAAGGTGTAAGCTATTTGAAGGGGTTTTTTTTATAAAAAAGTGATTTTTTTTTTTAAATATAAGAAGCATGCATTTTCTGGCCAGCTTCACTTTAAAGGAATTTCATATGCACAATTGAGATATTAAGCATGGGCCCAACCATGTTATTAATTTAAGTGTGCCAGTACTGACAAATCATTGGCACTTAACAGTTTTGTCCTTAAAATCATCATAATTTGACTTCAGAGCACTGCAAAAAGCTATAAAAGGATTTTAAGAGCTGGAAAATTATTTTCTTTCCAGACTGTTCAGAGAACTGTACATTCATTGTGCTTTTGATAGCAATGTGACTTGTGAAACTGGCAACTTTCCCACCCACAACGTCCTAGGGATGTTTATAGCACATGATATTTTAATCGCCTGGTGACAAAATTATTTGGAAATAGATCAGTTTCACAATGCATTTGCTTTGTATTTTAAACAAAAAAGTTTGAATATTACTAAGGTCTGGACATAAGCCTGACAAAACAACACAAATGTTAGGGGAAGGTATCCATAACCCATCACCCTTACTGCATCCATGAATCCATACGCACAAGCTTAGGTGTGGCCAACAATCATCTGAGCGCATCACAGATTCATAACCCTCATCAAGTTTAACCCAGGCCATGTTTTCTAAAGGATGGTCTTCCCAAGCAAGCTGTCCAGACCAGCACTTCCCTTTTTTTTTTTTTTTTTTAAATAAAACCTCAGTAGCTTCTAAACAACTACTGCTATTTGAAATAGGGAGCTGCTGGACAAAGAAGACAGAACTACTCAAAAAAACGTATCAAGTCATTCTACAGTCAAATTACAACACTGTGGTCTGATTTGCATAAACCAGGCCACAGAATTCAATACAGCAGACAATCAGGATTTTTGGGGGTGTTTTTCGGTGCATGTATGGAGGAGTTTTTTAACATAGAGTCTCTCCCTGAACCTACAGGACTGATCGGATGTGAATGGGGTGTCTGCTGCCTTTTAAGCCAGATTTGCCATCTTTGATTTGATGTATAAAATACTCAAACGGCTTTGGATACACCACCTGGGGGACTGGCTTTGACTGCATGTCACACCTCTAAACCTGGACTCTTTTTTTATAGAGCCAGTATTGGATGTGGTGATGTAGCCAAACTCCTGCAATTCTGGAATTTGTGCCTCACCTTCTCTAAGTCTGTGCACAGAGAAAATTCAATTTGCCAACCACACACCAACAGATTTTTCTTAACATCACACCTTTTTTAAGAGGTAGTCAAGAGGGTTGATTTGCTTGGTGACTACAATCAGCAGAGAGGGGGAAAATAAGTGTTCAAAGGTTTTTCATTGTAGTTTTTTCATTTGGAAGTGCCTTTCATTTCCCAAGATTTTGATTTGTCTTATTTTTAAATTATCATACCAGGGTTCACAGGTAACCTTACAAGGCATTTTGAAGTTAAAAATCAGGGGAAAAATTCACTTCAGTACAATCCACAGTTTTAGACTGTTGAAACTGTGTGTACAAAGGGTAAAGAATTTTCTTTTTATTTTATTTTACAAAGCACACAAAACGTACACTGTTCTTGACACGTGCACAACTCGGGGCACATGATCCAAGTCCCACTTAGGTCCTGCTGAAATATCTGAAAGGAAACCCTCTTATGAGCATGATTTTGATTTACAACAGCTGAAGTTCCTAGCTGTATATGAGTCTCTCAAATATTTGTTTATAGGAAAAGTGCGGTCCCACTCTTAAACTGGGATTTTACTGGAAGGCTGTGGTGGAAAAAGAGTTACACCAGCGTTCCTTGGCATATTAGAGATCATGTTTTGTAAATGGGGACTGACCTTTAGCAGTACCAACACTAGTAGGTGTCACTGTAATTTATTCCTTCATGGGATTTCCTCTCTGGTGCTTTCCCAGCTCCGTGGCCTTGTTTATCAGCTCAGCAGTGCCTGTAACAAAACATGCCCACATATTCCACGTCACATCCTTACCCGGAGCAAGGGGAGCCAGACACCCTGAAATATGGAATGTGCATTAGCCAGCATGCTCCATAAAATTTCAAAGCCTGAGACCTTTTCACAGCCTGACAGATTTTCCCGTATAGCTTTCCACATTCCTGGCATAACTCAATACAGGCACTGCAGGCTGAATGATAAACAGAGACTCCTTCAGGAAACCTTGGGAAAGTGAAGCCTCAGATTAATTAATTATGCTTTGCTCTGAATATTCCACAGGTGACCAAAGGTGCACAGCTCATTTTTTCAAGACAGACAGAAGAAGTAAAAAGGGGACAAAAAAAGCAACTATAAGTATCTGGCAATGACCTAGCACCACCCTCAAACACTATCTTTTGTGAAGAATAAAAAAGACTTCAGTACTTTCTGATCCCGGAAAAAGCAGAAGCAGCATTTCAGCAGACACATGATTTTATATTGGTTTTGCATCAGGTGCATCAAGGCATTTTATTGCAAATAAACAAAATTTAACTGCAAATCAAGAGAAGCACGAAAAGACATTTCTGCTAATTGACTCACTTCTATTTTTCCTGTTTACCAGATGTGGCTTATACATATATCCACTGCAGCCCCAGTCACAGGCAAAGTGCATCCAGCAGTCAGAAGGCACTCAGAAAACATGAGCCTTGCCACAGGCAGCACGCACCCACTGAGCCAGGCTCTGAGCAGCATTCAAACCATGCAAAAATAGCCCAGAGAGGAGCCAGGGCAGGTACACATTGCCAGGCTCCTCCAGGTCACACCTCGGGGGAAAGCAGAGCATCTTCAGAGCTGCTCTGTTTTCATCAGCTGTCAGGGGCTCAGAGCTGGCCCAGGTTTCAGGCATTGTTGGGATGTTCTGACCACACTCATGGCTTTGCAGTCTGTGAAGCACAGGAAGACAGGGGCAGCAGAGGATTGCGTCTCTCACAGAGTGACTTCTGTGGTGCAAATCCAGAGCAAAACCTCTGACAGCAGAGCCAGGAGCCCCAGCCAGGATGAGTAATGAGGACATTGTGTGCAGCGACTACATGTAGTGAGAGCACAAAGTACAAACAAAATAATGCACAAAGGACCATAGCCACTGTGCTTCTGTTGGAGCTGGGAAAGCTTCAGCTGGTACTGTTTGCAGTGGCTGCTGGGATCAAAAGAGATGGAATGTGTAGCTCCCAATCTTACAAAAACCTGTCCTATCTGTTATTCAAAATTAGCTGTTAAAATAAAACAAATGTGCAACCATGCTTCTGACCATAGATTTGGGAAAAGCACTGGACCGGGTCATACTATCATCAACTGTTACCCTTGTTTATGACTGGACAGCAAAGCCAGATCCTATTGCCTCTGCTCCCTCCTCACACTACTCCGTGATGCCAACAAAATGACAGAACAGTATTTCCACACTGGATCTTTAAGCAGGCAAAATCTAAAGATTATTTTGAAGATTTCTGCCATACTTAGTAATTTTAAAAAAAAGTTTGCAGGAAATAAACTGAAATCCCATGTCATCAAAAAAAAAATTGATTTTGCGTTCTTTAGCATTCATTTAACTTTAAATTTTATGCAAAAGGAGAAAGCAGGTTCATTAATTAATAGATATCAAGTGCAAACTTGATATCCAAACTTTATATCCACTCTGTTGAGATCAAGGTGTTAAATGGCTAAGCTGAAATTCTGATACAAACCATAAGCATGTCAACACCTGACTAAATTTGGGAAATTATATCCACTGTACTACAAAACAAAGCCAACAAACAAAAAAAAATTATGCTTTCCACTGGTGGAAGTAAATATTGAAAAGTAATTGACAACTGAGGTCACATATTTTAGTAATTTTGCTCACCTATGGAATGCAGCGAGCTATGAGTTAAGAACTGTCAGGATTTCCAGCTCTCCTATAAATTAAATCAGGGTGATCTGAAGACAAGGAAACATACATCCAGGAAATGTTTCTCCCTTTCACACACAACACAAGCAGCATTGATCCTAGTCAGTGAGGAATTTCTGGGAGACAAAACTCCCAGGTAATGGGCTGAGGGAGTACTTGGGAAGAACCATGACCCCAGTTCTCCTGAAAATATGTTAATATTTATGAGAAAAAAAATCTTTTACTTCCCAAACATGTCTCTATAGTCTTGATCTAGAGACACTGATAGAGACACAGATTGCTGAGAACATATCCATTTCTACATATGATTATATCAAAAAGGTTATACATTTCAGTATACATTCTCTGTATATTGTTAAGAATATTACTCTAACATGCAGACGACAGAAACTGAATTATTAGTGATATTCATCACTAATAATCATGAACCATTTTGCACCAAAGATAAATTTATCTGGTTTTAAGGTAGAGAACAATATTTTGATTAACTCTACATATTTGGAATCCAGCCTGAAACCTCAATTTTTTTCCCAAAACACAACCATGTTAATTAAAATATCAAGCTAATCAGCATAGAAGTTACACATACTCTTAGCTAGAGAAAAATATAATGAGTAGAATTTGGGGGAGACACTAATCCCCCCAAGCACACCAGAAGATTGGTAAACATCTTTATCTTCACGTCCAAAAAATCTTTTCCTGTCTTACTGAAGAATAATCACTCTTGTGTGATGGAAATATATTTTAAATAGCCTTTTTTTTTTTTTAAGTAATCCACCACTTGAACTTTCCAATGAATTCCTGCGAGCCGCAATTTTAAAATCATCCATGGTCACTGAAGCTGACCAAGCCACCATGTGTGCACACAATCTCCACCAGCAGTTAAAGAACAAGCTGCAGAACAGGTGATGTCACCATGTGGGGCCTTGACTGCTAAATGAGGTCAACTGACAGGCACTGTTCTGAAGGAAGGGGACAACATGGAAAGAAGAGGCAAGGTTGGAGAGGAAGCTTTGGGAGGCCGAGCAGCAGCCTCACAGGCAAGCTCCTATTGTGCTCAGAAACAGAAAGAATTTGACATCTGACCTCTCCTAGGAGAAAAACCCAAGCAGCATCTCCAGAGTAGGCAGTGAAGCATGGAAGTGCACTGTCCACACAACAAAGAGCAGATAAAACAAGACTCACTGGACAAACACAGGCTTCCTGGGTGTCTCTGGGAAACCCCTGAAGATCCATGCTTTGAGAAACAGTGCTCACGCATCTTGTGAAAAGTTCTGAAACATCACTGAGACTGCTCTAAAACCCTACAAATCCACAGCTCTTTTTTGAGTTTTGTGACTCATTTCTCCATAAGACTTGTATCAAGCAACATTAATGTTCTCCTCTTCTTCGTTATCCAGGCAAGTGGCATTTTGTGTTGTGCCCACCTGTGGCAAAACAGGCTATTTATCTTTCAAAGGAGCAGTTAATTAACATTCTCCCCCATTAGAATGGCTGGTAAAGACCTGAGTCCAGAAGCAGAGGTGGAAGCACAGACCACAGCCCTTCCCACAGCAGGGAATGAATCTCCATGACATCAGAATTAATCCAGAATGACTTTTTTGCTCCAGATGCATCCAGTGAAATGGGCAGCTTTGTTACCAAGAACTCCCCAATCAGACACTCCCCATTCAACAGATCTGTGCAGTAGGGAATGGTTCGATTGTGTGGAACACTTACCACCACGTTGATCCAGGCTTCCTTCAAAGCAATTTATGTCCCATTCTGGGCTTCATCCATTGTGTGCAGGCTGAGCATCTTTAGCTCCTTCTAAAAAACAGCTTGGGAACCTGAACTCTAAAAACAAATAATACCTGACCCTCTGGAAGCCTGCTCAAGCAAATTAATACAGTCAATAAAATAATCTCAGCAGAGACACAATTCCAAGTTGTGTCCTTGTCTGATTTTGGATCAGCAAACAATGCACAATCAAACTCCATTACCCAGGGCTTTGAAAACACAGTCTTCAAAGTGGGATGGTGTTGTCTTATATATTACAACAGTTCTATTACCATTATATGTCATCTTATACATGAAGAGTTCTTTTACCATTGTAGTGCAAGGATTCCATAGCACCAGATTTTCATACCTCCTCGATGTTTCTCATAGGCGGCTCCTCTAAGCACTGACTGTTCTTGGTCCTTGCAGCAGACATCTGACTCCTCTGACTTCAGTTCCCACCAATCCACTCTTTTATGCCATTAGTTCTTATTGGCTACAGGTGTTGCCTGTTATCATCCAGCCTGCTCCTAATCTTTAGTAATAGGGTCCAGCTGCAACAAATTGGGGGCTAAGATTATATTCTACATTACCCATACTGTGTCCTCCTACAGGATGAATTTGAAATCACTGGTTTTCCTGCACCAACACCTTCACTAGTGGCTTCTGTCAATTATATAACTCTGGGCAGGTGGAGAGAAAAGACCTGACTGATCTGAGGCCACTAATGATGAATCCTGTCAGATGGATATTTTGTAATAAATCTCTCCTCCTTGCATTGTAATTCTCATATGCAGCCTGAGGAAAGGTAAGCAGGTTTTTTTTCCTTTTTTTCAAGTTGGCAGTGGAGCCTACTCAAGGTCAGTTGCTTGGCGACAAGTTTCTCTGGCTACAAAATAAATATTCCACATCTGAAATATTTGAGAAAACACGGTTTTTCCTGACTACATTCCATAGTACTTGGGCCATGGGGTTTCCCAGAATAGTCTAAAATGTTAACAGGGTTACACAAAGGGGTACTTCCAATTGGATTATCGCTCTAAGACAGACACAGATCCGTCCCTGTACACAGCACTGCTCACATATTCTTTAAATAGTATGTTAAACCTGCTGCAGAGTCTGGAGCTCATGTGAAGTAGTTTAACTGCCTAGGAACAAATTAGCTGGCCGGACCCTGTGCCCTTCTAAATGTAGGCATGGTGGGAGACATTTTGCAGGGAATAAAAAACTGGAAATTGCTGTGTTCAGTCTGAGGTGCCTGCCAAGGAAAGCACATCTAAGGAAAGGGACAAGGGAGCAAGACACAAAACCAGATTATCTCACCACCAGGGATGCTCCTGGAAGTACCTGCTCTGGGATCAGCACAGACAGTGTGGGAATCATGTGTCTGCAGGCAGCTCCCAGATATCCCTGCCATCCTCCTCTGCATCCTTTTAGTACAGCACTGCCTTGTCCAGGACACAGAGAGTTGAAGCCAGTTCTTCCAACCCTCTCAAAACATTTGTCCCAGTCATCTATTCTAAGTACACTCACGGACAGATTCTTGTTTTTCAAATGCAAAGAGAAATACTGTGTCCTGGACCAGGAGGGAAGAACCCCGCAAAATCAGCTAACTCTGCACCTTTTCCCATCATAATGACAGGGGATATCTTCAAAGAGACTAAGAATAGGATAAGCATTTAGTGATGCTTCTTTAATACCCTTTTCAGCTCTCAGCACTCTGTAGCATAAAAATTCCCAGCACTTAACAACCCTTGATGAAGCCTTTTTCCATGAATTTGTCTTCGTACAATGACTAGGAAGAATAAACAACTAATTCTAGATTTCATGATTTGGTAATAATTCCCAGAAAAGAGCACCGATTATATGGAGTTTTTAAAAAACCTATGGTGCTGTGGTGTGTTCTTAAGTTCGTTAGTTTGCTCCCCCCATTTTCTGTATATCACGCGGGGGCGTGATCGGCCCTGGAATCCGGCTATCTGGTGAGGGGCGAAGGCCAGGGCCCCTGCGCATCAGAAAACAGCCCCCCTCGGCGGCTTTGGCCTCAGGCTGAGCTGGCTGATAGCTCGGAGCAGCGCGGTGAGAGACGAATCAGGAGGCGACCACTTGCTGGGGGTAAACTGTCGGTTTATTACAGAAGAACCAACAAAGAGGGGAAAACACCCAGCAAATGGCGCCGAACAAGGGGCAGGAGAGGGTTTTAAGGGAAAAGGGGGGAAGAAGGCAGGGAAACCCGGCTATCCAATAGAAATACATATTTGGAGGTACGAAACATAACTGATATACTAAAGTAACCAACTGTTATAAATCATAGGAGGGGCTCCGGGGCTACAGCCAACCATACCTCCCAGAGAAAAGAAAATTCTCGAAACCTGGGAGGAGAAAAAGAGTGATTGACTGACCCCAAGGAGGAAACAACTTTCACTTTATAAGAAAAACCAAGGGAGGAGCAGTTTCATTTCCATAGCAACATAACTGGCAGGGTAGCAGCAGGAAGTAATACAGAAAATGGGGGGAGCAAACTAACGAACTTAAGAACACACCACAGCATCATGGTAAAGAAAAAAGTGTTCTTCAAAGAGCAAAATAGGGACTCTCCACCTCATAAGTATCAGTTAGAAACTCGATTGAAGAGTTTTAAGACTGCCAATTCTCAAAGGGAAGGCAGTCAGGAAATGGGTTTAAACTCAAAGCTATAGACACAGCTTCAAGTATTCCTTTAAATATAGGATCCAGGTTTCAAACTCACCTGGGCCTTTAAAAAAAAATTAGATATGTACCACTCATACGCAGTATGGAGATCTAAGGTCAACACACAAAATTAAAAGTCTCCCACACATACCTAAATGCTGTGGGTGTTTTCATTCGAAATACTTTTTTTAAATTTCTTCATAGACCCAGAGTACTCACATCTCAGAGCTGGAAGCTCCACATCTGTGGGATAGTCAACTGTGAAAAGGGTCTGGACACTAATTACACATATTAGCACCTTAGAGAGAAAGAAGTATTGGTTTCTCCTAATTCATATAGGGAGGTAAAGGTACTTTTCCTCCATTTCGTTATACTCATTTGCCAAGGAGATTATTTTTCCCAGATGTTCCTGCCCCATTTGCTGGACAGGATGGACAGTGGTTGCTTTATAAATTCTCATGCTTTCTTCATTATCAGCATTTTGTCGACATTGTAGAAATTACTAATTTCCTCCTAATTTTTCTCCATAATGTGCGTGTTTTGCAGATGTTGATTGACACTTTTGCATATATCTGCATTATCTCAATATGGATTAAAAAACCAAACTACAGAAGAATTCCTCCTTTTGAATCTACTTATTTTACACATCTTACTTCAGATTCTCAAAATTTGATTTTCAGTGTAGTTGTTAGTTTGTTAAACTGGTACTAATTTATTGGTTAAACCAACAATCTGGAGTTTATGGTGATTGGCAAAGGCAAATAGCAAATCAGCAAAATAAGCAAATTAGGCCCAGGATCTTCAGGTAAACAGCCACAAAGCAAAGAATAAGTATCTCTAAGTGTTTTCATTTAGAACTCAATGACTGACAAAGAATCAATTTCCTCATCACTGCACTCAAAACTTGAGTCTTCCTAAAGCTCTGCATTTCATAGACTATCACACTGTTTCTGGGATATTCAAAGCATCGCTCCTGCAAGCTTCAGTCTCAGAGCACTTTGCCCTGTGCAACAAATGATCAAAAGAAGCTGCCATGATACTCAGGGAACAAAGCAAAAATTGCATGCAAATCCTTAATTCTATTACTGTCCTAATGTCAGTGCTCAACTTTGTCACATCCTGTTAATACAGCCCAGTAGATGCTCAGCATAAAATGCTCCACCAGCAAAACCAGAAATTTGCTGACACCCAAAAAGAAGAATGTTTACTTAGGTTCTAGGATTGATACCAATATTCTAAAGGGATAGTGATCCAGCAAATGTTTTGTCCAGTTCTTATCCCTCTGACAGCTTCTAGACCCTCTACTCCAAGTTCAAAGCAGTTTGGTAAATAAGTCTTAGCCTCCTGATTCATAGAATCATAGAATGCTGTAGGTCATATATTTCCAACTCCACTTTTGTCTTGTCTGCTGATTGTCCAAATTATCCCAATTTCATTAGTGTCTCCACTCTCACTCACTCCTGGAGCCAATACTCTCTCCTACATGGTGCAGTCCAGCTTGCCTTTCATTAACTATGCATGGCCCACCTACCCTCTTTAGCTAAAACCTCACCATAATTTCTTTTACTTCCCTGCCAGCTTCCTTATCCTCATTTCCTCACATCATATCTGATCTTGTACCCCTTGAATCTGTGGTAGGTAGCTACATAATTTTCTTGATGTGAACAAGAGTTACATATCCCTGACAGGGCTGAGTAAAAATTATCTCCCAGAGTGGGACAACTACATCTTTTCAGGAAAAAAAAAAAATCCAGTATTTTTTTAGCATGGGAAAAACAATGTATTTTTTTTCTAGTCTTGTTCTTGGAAGACATTAAACTGTTCTGGCTGAAACCTTCTGAAGAGAATTCAGATGGAGGCAGACACCAAATGAAACATGGAAAAATTTAGTTTGAAAAGCTACTTTGACAAAGTTGTGAACAGCTGAAAATAACCCTTAAGGGCTGGAAGTGCCTGGCAGCCATAGCAGTAGATGCTGTTACAAGCCCTGCCTGCAGTGCAAGAGCCACCCTACCAGGTCAGCCCCTTCGGGAACAATCAAGCATAACCCAACTGCACTTCTGGAGTAACGCCGTGTCCCTGCCAACCAAACAAGGCAGGACTTCTGCCATTTAACTGTCCAACAATTTGGTGCCTCCATGAATCCTGACAGGGAGACCCTCAGAACACTTCTCCACTCTCCAGGGCTGTGACACAGAACATGAACTGCGAGATCGCCCCGAGCCCCAGTTTCTGAGGTGGCAGTTCATGGCAAACAGCTGGTGACTGGGCTCCCAGCTGTCCAGATTCCCTCTGTCAGAGTCAGTTGTAGCCCTACTTGTGTCTTCAGCCTCTCCTCCCTGAATTTGGCTGTAATGGACCTACCTAGAGTAATTAGGCCACCTGTTGCATCGCCAGATCCATTTAAGGGAGTTCTTCAGCGCTCCAGTTTACACGGTTTGACAGGAATTGCTTAATTGTACCAGTGTAATGGCACTGCAAAGTGAAATTGTGGCATTATTTTAGTCAATAAATATAATTACATGCTCAGACTACCGTGAGTTGTTATAATTAGTTCTACATACAGCCCATAAAATGTCAACTTTTTTGCACATTACATGATGTGGGATGGGAATTGTGTTGGCAGATGATTAGGATATTTACAAACAATTGAGTTTTTACAGCTCAGAAAGATGTTTTATCCCTGGTTAAAAAAAAAAAAAAAGTATCAATTGTAGAACTTGAAAATGGCTATTTGTTTTGGGAGTAAATTTGGTTTTATTGGTTCCATTGTTACCACAAAAAAGGTCACCATAAATTAGCACAGTCCTAACACAGACCAATTCATCCATACATCATACAGTTTTATTTTTGGTTTAGATGCATAAATAGGATCTATTTAATCTATATATACATATATATCTATATATCCATATATATATATATATATGTTCTCCACAATAATGTCTTCAGGCAAAGAGTGGGGTACCTTCTCAGTAGGTTACATGGTAATTTTGGCCACTGCTTAGCATGCAAATTATATAAATTAATATAAACATACCAAATAGATTTATATACAGTAGATTTTAATCAATATATTAAAAATAATTTTACATTAGCAAGGATTTTAATATCACAGTATTTCACTTTAATTTTTCTTTTTCTTTACACATACCTTTGTTTCATGTCTTGAAAGGGCACTCCACCCTGTAATCTTCATTCACTCTGTCCACTGCTCAAAACTGACATTAAGCAATTGTTTATTTTTAAATAAATCCTTAAATGCAGACACAAAATCAACAGGGTATAAATATATTTTAAATATCTAAATGTCAGCACACTGCTCCATAGGAAATACCAGTGGATACTTTCAGATCATACCACACTTAAGGGGCTTAGATTTTTCTTATCTCTATGGAAAGAGAGAGGGAAAAGACCTATGGGGGTAAAGAGGAAGATCCCAATCTCCTTTATATTTTTCACTCCTAAAAGTGTGATAGTTCTAATTTTGTAATGCAGGATAAAGAGGATGGCTTACCACATCCAGCAGGATGGGATAACAACAATATGAATGCAATGAGAAATTAACCAAGTTGCTATTAAAATTGCTTTGAATGCATAAGGAGTCTAGTAGGCAACAAGATCTAAATTAACTCTTCAGTCAAAATTCTTATGATTATTAAATTATTTAAATATGCTTCAAAACATGGATGTTCTAATAAATTGCTTGGAGTTGCAGCCAGTTTTACCACTGTAGGACACAGAGCAATATTATGCCAAATTATATTTGGCCAGACCACTCTTATAATCAGAGTGCAACTCATGTAACTAAAATAAGGTCCAAATCAGATGTTTTAGGTACATAAATACCAACAGATCCAGTCCATAGGGTATGGTCAATAACAAGACCACAAGCTCTGATTTACAGGGAAAACCTGAAACACTGCTCTGCAGGGACAAAAAAATGAAAGTTGTCAATTCCACACTGATGTCAGTTCCAATATCCCCAAATGTTAAAGGCAGTAAACCACAACTTCACCTGTGTGGCTTCTCATTACATCCACACTTTTAATTAATACAAACAGTATACTGTTTTGTATTGCTTGTCAAATGCAATTTCCATAGGACTGAAATAAAGAATGAGAAGATTTATTTCTTAAAGGCACTATCAATTTCTCCACAAGCTTTGTTTTGCACAAAACAGCTCAGAATAGCAATGATTAACTGAAAGAAGAAAAATGGATTACTGTCACGATTTTTCCAGTTACTCCTTATAAAAGGGATGTTGGCACATCAAGTAGACAACATGCACTTTCCTTTTGTGGTTTGCTGGTGTTGGAGAAACAAAAAATGGACAGAACTATCATTAAAATTAAGAAACAGACAAGGGGTTAGTTATATCTACATATAATTTATTGTTGTCTGGCAGGATTTCAAGCCCATGACATGCACCTTCATGCATTACAGGCTGTTTTGTAGATTGGTCATCCACCATAAATAAAATATGATGCTGAAATCAATTGACCTGACATTTACCCTGCTTCACTGCCTAAGCACATATCAACTCTCATGTCTGATTTTCAGGAGGCTCTAAAAGACAAAATTACAAGGGCTGATGAGCAGTTACTAATGACAAGCCTGTAGGAGTGTGTGACTCATGAATGGGCCAGAAACTCTGTATGGGAATACTGTAGGCTTTTACCTAGCTCAACTCTGATATCATCATGTGAGCTACCAAGATATATAAAAATAAGTATATGAAGTAGTAACCTTCCCTTTCACATGAGATAGAAAATGATGAAACAAAAAAAAAAGGATTTTTTAAAAAACAATTTTTAAAGATTAACTACGCCAAGGATAGAGCATTTCTAGGGCAAGGTAACACAATTTCCTTATCTTTACTGTAGAAAAATTTAGTTCTTAAAAGACAGTATTACACTGTTGTTTGACTTAATACAACACTATTTTAAAGAAGACAGTTCATTTGAAAAACTTTGCTTGCTTTTGTCAGGGAAGTTAAGAAATTACCAAGAAATCCCAAGTCACTTTGTCCTTGGGCAAATAGTCAAATCCTCCAGTGTCCTAGTAGCGTGCTTGTTTCAGGCTAGGCACGAAGGTCACTTGCAGGCTTTGGTATCAAAACTCACTCATGTTGTCATCCCACTTGTTGTTGGTGCTGAAGCACAGCCAGAGTCCATCAAACAATCTCTGAGACACAAATCTGTCTTCCATGGAACAGATTATTCCAGTGGTATCCACCTTGTACTGGTAACTCATATACATCACTTGCTAAGAAATGTGAATATTTGGCAGATTATGGTCAGCTAAAATAATTCAGTCAGTTTCAGATCTGACTGGCTGGGAAGAGCCATGAAAAATTTGGTAACAAATCAACCAGCCAGGTGAAAATGTGCTCCTGCCAGCCCACAGCATGGCTTGAGGACACTGAGCACTCTTGGACTGCCCAGCAAGAGGGTTCTTTCCAGCTTGTTCACATCATTTAATTGGCAGAAGTCCACAAGTCTGTTCCCAGCAGCAAATCCATGCCCAAGTCAGATAGGAAGTCATTTGACTCAATCAGTTGTCATTGCTTCCCCTCTGTCAGCATAGGGCTTTCCGAAGGATCTTCACTCAGCTGCAGTCTCAGCAGGTCATTTCTCTCTCATCAGATCCCAAGGTAAAAGCTGCTCTAGCTCCATTTACCTTACCCAGCTCTCCCCATTGTCAATTCAAACCTGAACGAGCCTTTTGAAGTCTTAGTCCTCTTTTTTTGTGCCAGGAAACCTTTGGGACAGTTTATAATCTATATAAGCACTAAGACAGGACCACAAAATGAATCGTATTAATATAATTACAACCAGCAAAACCATCAAAAGGACTGATTCCATATTTAAGCTAGAATAAAGAGGTAATGTGAAAAAAAATACACTGGGAGATCTAATTATATAATGCAGCATTCAGTTCTACACAGCCAGCCCAGCAATTCCTCTAACATTCCAATCAAAGTGATCTCACTAGCATGTGAGAGAAGAGTCCAGCTGACAGATTTGGGACATGTAACGTACTATTTAGTCAAGAGGCCCCATGTGCTATTCATAAAGAATTAACAAACTCTTATATTGACAATGACAGTATTGTCAGAAGACCTTTGGAAGGGGGGAAAAAACCTCCATAAACTCCGTCTCTGTGAAGTTGAATTTTTTTTTTTTTTGGCCCCTCTTTTCCAATGCTGATGTAATCTCCAAACATCTCCAGCAGCAGCTGCTCAGCGAAACCAGGCACCTTCTTCCTAGTCCCTTTCAGCAGCACACGCAGCACTTTCCAGCTCCCTCAAGACAATCAGGGCCTTTCTTTCACCAATTAGCTATCACTTCAAGAGTCCTGCGCTGTCCAACCAGCTCTTAAGAATGGTCTTTGCAGGAAACAACACTGGAGGAGCTATTTTTCCCCCCCTAGACAAATGAAAAGGGGAAGAAGGGGAGGGGGAAGAGGGGGACACAAAAAAGCACAAGAAAACAAATCAGAACAGAGAAGCTGTCCAAAATGCATCGCTCATTTAGTACATGGACAAATGCAGAAATGTCCTCAACAGCCAAGGCTGGAGCAAAGCGCACACACACACAAACACAAAAAAAATGGTCCTAGTTTCTTTAGGAGATAGTTTGTTTAGTCGAATATGTTAAAAAGGTTTCATAGAAAGAAGTGCTCTTGTTACAGCAAGTCTGAGCTGCTCAAACTGAAATGGAATGAAACTCCTGTAAGATTATCCTCTGTTTCCTTATTTGGCTCTCCAAATGTAAAGCAGCATTATTTGAAGCAGACACTATAGGAAAGAACTCAGTTTAGCTCACTTTAAATATAGATGGATTGATGAAATGAGTAATTACTGGAACTGTTAAGATCTTTTCAGACTTACTAACTAGCAAGTTCCTTTCCCCAGAAACAGCACTTTCTGTCTAAAAAGAAATTAAAGCCTGATTCAGAGACATAAGGCTTTGAAAATTCTATGTTCTTTTTCCCTTAAATTCAGGGCACAGTAATACCTTGAGATTACAGGATACAGTAATATCCTTAGAGATGCCAAGTCCTCATTAGAACTAGCACAAACTCCAGGACCCATTTCAGAAGAAAACAAGGAACTTTTATTGATGTTTAAGCTATTCCTTGCCTGGGCCTGGACATGTGGAATTATGATGGCAAAACTGGGAAGAATCAGCAGTAAGTGAAATGACTTGGATATGGTTCAAGCAATAGCCCTGTGTCAGAGGTGCTTCCTCAATTTTTAAAAATTCTGCATTAGGCCAAATGCCATACCAAAATACTGGCTGTCAATATCCTCTCAAACTATCACTTTCTGGTCAAATTTGTCCTTGATTGGGATAACCTCATGAAAATCAACATGTTGCCTACTACACAGCCAACAGAATCACATTTACACTGCAATTAAAAAAGCTAAATAAAATAATCTGTTCCCTTTTATTGAATGTGTATCAGAAGAAAAGCCCTGGACTTTGTAAACAGTTAAATGGTAGAGCAAAGCAAATACTTTCAGGGGTTTCAGGAGTTTGTTCACACTAACGGGTGTTCTCAACTATGACATGGATTCCTTAATGGAGGTGGAAAGTGTCAGAACTGATCAGATTGCTTCAAAGGCAAAAAAGTCTGACATATTGCCCTGCATGCATTTATGAGGGAATGGGAATCAACTCAAATTCCTCTGTTCAGGAAGGCTCAACGAAGGGATGAGTCCACAAAATCAGGATTAAGGAGGAATCTTTGAGGAGGCACACCAAACAATGTTTTTTTATACCTACAGATTGCAAAAGCTGCTGAGTTTAAAGGGACTGCTCCTTTCAACTAGCAAAGACTTTGCTGAAAAAATGCAGCAGGCTGGAGAGAACAAATAAATACACATGTATCTATTACTAGGGTCACCTACAGCTACAGGAAAATGGATAAAGGGGCCCAAAAGGTCTACCAGCTTGCCCTAAAGCAAAATCAACTACATCATTCCTGACAACTGTTTCTCTAACCTGCTCTTTTCTTTTAAGAGACCTACACTCACACAGATGAGAAAAAAGAAAATCATCATCTCATCTGAAAGGGATTTCAGCAGCAAAAACAGTTTGACAATCTGTTGAGTGGGTCCATTTGCTGCAACAAGACGGGGCTCCACAGTATGCACTCACTTGGGCAACTGGCTCATTTGGTAGCTGTACAATTAATTATTGGCTGAGGCGACAATACCTGAATTTTTTTTAGAGAAGCAGTATCTTTGCTCCAGCCCATCTGGACAGGTCTAAGGAAAAGTGCATCTTTTGTGACAACCCTCTTCCTCCAGCGTGGTGCAAGGCAGCTGTCTGTGCTCAAGCAGCATTGCTGAAAGCCACTGATTTCAGCATGAGCTGCAACACAGCACATCCCATGCCTTGGCCACCAGCTCCAGCTCACCCTGCTAGCCCCGAGGAGCCTGGTGGCTACTTAAGGGCACACCCCAGGGATGAACTGGGGGTTCACTGCACTGCCAAGGGAACAGGTGCCTCCTCCTGCCTGGGCTCAGGAGCGGTGCTCAGCTCCGGCAGTCCCTGCGAGGTGTCAAAGCCAGAACAGAGGCGGCACATTCCTGGCGCCTGGCACCGGGATGTGCCCAGGACAGGCTGACACAACTTCCCTGCCAGCTGCCTGGGCAATGGCAGCTCCCTGGCTCCACATGCCACGGCTGTCAGCTTGGCAGCCTGCTTTTATTCACACACAGGAATGCTGCCCAAAATGGAAGGACATGCTTTCCTGCTTGGATTTCGCTCCCTGGGACAGATTTCCTCCCACGGAAAATTAATGGCATGGCATGAGCAGGGCAAATTTAAATGCCAAATGAAAACTGGTGTGGCTGGATTTTAGAAAATGCAGTTTAACATGGGTAGTTGTTCCTCTCTTTGCAAAGTATTTTGAGAACAAGTGAGGAAAAAGCACTATGTAAAGCCTATACATTGAGCATTATTATTTGGATTTTCCCAAATTTACTTTTTCACACAACAGATGTTCCTAATGTCTGGCACCATTTTTAATGATGTGCCTTTTTTGAAGAATATGTGCTTTATCACCCATAAAAGCATCCTCTCTGTTCAAAGTTTATTTTCTTAAAATTATTTTTCAATCAGTCATCTCTCTAGGGAACAATGACATGATAGAACAGTATTTCTGATGGGCAATATTTTATCACTAACATGTGTTTTCAGAACACAACCAATATTACTACCCTATTCTGCTATAAATATTTATTAAAATTCTCCAATCTGTAACTATTTCCAAGATAAATTTAATACCTTGCTTTTAAATTATCACATAATTAATTGTTCTGGTAAATGTCTATTGAAGGGTAGTTTAGGGGAAAAAAAGTACATATTACAGAGTCTTGTTGACTTTCAAAATGTAAGGCAACAGATTTCACATCTCATTTTCCAATTCCCTTAGAAAGCAATCCCGTAAAGTATCACTGCACTCCTAAAATTTTAAAATATCAAGCAAACTTACACTCACAAAATTTTAAAATATCAAGTGAACTTACAAGTGGCAAAGCAGGCATTACAACAATAATCCCAAAACACTCACTGTTATCACCAGTTTGAACTATATCCCAAAATATAAGCAAATTAGAATTAAAAAGTAGGATATTTGACTTACTGCATTTTCCACACATTCAAAAGTCAGGATATCTACCAAAGGAAGCAGGCAAGACTTGCAGGTGTTGGCAAGGCTAATAAGAAGTTCCGAGTTCTTGTTGAAAAAAAAAGGAAAAATTCAAAACCAGCACTTATCTGTCAGAATCACATTCCTTCTACAGTTATCAGAGTCAAAAAAGGCACCTTGCTCCAGGTTACATACGTGAAACCTCCTGAGCAAGCATTCTACATTACACTGAAAACAAAGTACCACTTAAAAAGAGTCAGATCAAGATGTTACCGCTCTAGAGGACAAAAATCTGACATTCAGAGTCAATTATTCCTATCACACCTGAGTTGTGATAACATGCACATATCAAGATCATTAAGCCCTGCATTGAGTCAAAGCAAAGTCAACACCTGCCCCACAAGTTTTCTCCTGGAAAATCCCCAGCAAACACACTCCTCCCACTGTAATCAGCTCAGTATGCCCATTTCTATGATCAAGAACAACAAGGACAGACAGAAGATACTTCATTTATTACATGTTTCATCCCTTAAGACTAACTTCAGCCTCCATAAAACCATAAGTATTAGTAAAACCCCTGCTCATCCTCAAAGGGGTCAAAAGTGAGATTTAAATGCAACAAAAGAGCACAAATCACAGGAAACAGCAATAAAAGTGAAGGGAAAGGACTAGAAGGAAATGTAACAAAACCTTATAAATCAGTCTTAAAAGTGATTACACAAAGACATCTGTATTTCCAAAAAGACTTGATGAAACCTCTGCTGTCATTCCATGACCACCTCCATGTGCTGCTGGATGGGGTAATGGTCAGCAGGAGACATCTTGGTTCACTTTCATTTACAGGAATTTCTTACTGGGAATGTGATCAGAATATGACCCAGCAGTAGCAGAATAGATCACATACAGGCCACGATACTTAATGGCACCAATCAATTAAAAGATTAGCAATGCCCAAAACGTCCACCTAATTGTGAACAAGTATAAAAATACAAAAATACTTTGTGACTCAACAGATAAAAACCAGGGATGCATATTTAAATTTACGTTATAAAGTTCAGAGCAGTGTGTTATCAAGTAATTATTATCTCCTTAGCGATCAGAGAGATCATACACAATTTGCAAAGTTTTCACACTCGAATGCCAAATTTTTGGGGTAGAAAGAACCTCAGGGTTTTTTGCTGAGGAAATTAAGGAATTTTCACCAAAACTGACCAGGCACAATGATCTAGCCCTAAACCAACCTTTTCTGGTTGGTTTTCATCAGTAGATTTTTTTTCCCCCACTGAATTAACAGAATTCACACCAATACAGCACAGAATTTAATGAGTACTATTTCTGACAAAACGTTTTCAACAAAGTGTCAGTTTTTCAAACATAGAAAACTGGCATAATGTGCTTCAGTTTCAACAAAGTATGTGCCAAGAGCTGCCTTCCAGAGCCCTACAATTCAAGATCAGTACAAACCAGACAGATCAGTCTTCAAACATTATGCAGCCAAGGCACTCATGCATAAAACCACAGTTTGAGCCTTTTGATGAGTGCTGTGGTCACCTGTCTCTGGGTTATTCCCAAGCCTCCCTTCACTTAAGATCCTTGTTTCCTTTTCACTGTGCAAAAATCAGACTGGGACTTTCAGAAATGTCACAGGATGGAAAACTCACTTCTCTCTTATCTGCAACTCCATGTCTTTGGCAGACCAGATCACTTGGATTATGCTCTGCCTGCATTGTACCAAAAAGAGTTCAGACCCAAACCTGCCTCTGGTTTACAATTAAATTTGGGTGTCCTGGTCATCCTTTGTTTTGACTGCATGAGCCAATAGCTCTGAGGTTAAAGTTCCAATGGTAGGTCCCTGGGCCTCCACAAGCTGCCATTTTCCTACAAAGTCCACCATGTGACAAACTTAACAACTCCAGAAAAATTCAAACTTTCTGAAACTAACCATAAGCAAAATGTGCTCTGGTGAACTACAGACCTTGGAAATGACTTGAATATTATATCACCCCACTCATCAAATGCAGTTATTGAAAAGAACTGTTACCCTTTATAAGTGATGGAAGGCAAACATTTCACATGCTGCACTGACACTGCTCCAAACCTCATTTTTTCACTTCAAAAATGAAAATCAGGCTTTCAGCAAACTACATTGTGTTTTGAAGAGGTTTTTCATTCTATTAACAGGTTATCCTGCTTACTTTTAAAGTTTCTTTGCATACAAAAAGAAGGGGAGCTGGGGCAAAGAAGGAAAGAAAAGAGTCCATTTGAAAAAATTACACTGCTAGATTACAAGAGTTGAAAGCTGGTATGTAACTTTGCTCCGGGTGATCAAACTGCTAATCAGGAATGCTGTCGGGAACAGAATGGAATTCCATATAAATTAGCCATATCCAAGAAGCCAATAAAACACGGGATTAAGGCTCACAAAGAAAACAAATTTATTCAGCCTACTTTATCAGAATTCTTAATAATGTGTACTACTTTTTCTCATCGCAGTCTGAGCTCTTCCACTGGAACAGTGTGGAGAAGGAAAAATGAGTTACACTCCATAAATCTCCTACTTGTACAGACACCTAATAATGTTACAGAGAGCAAGACACACAATGCCATTCTATATAAATACATATGCTTATCACAGGCATGGGAGAAATGTGCAGATTTATTTCTCTGACTTTATATCTGAGGCACCTGACCAAAGAAAAGATGCTACACACTTCTGGGAAAATCTAGAAAGCTGAAAGAAAAGGTTAGAACTTCACTGACCTCCATGCTAAAATGAGGTTCAATACCACAGTACATATATTGAATAACTAACTACAAAAATAAATCTCTCTCCTCTATGACAATCTCATTGCCTCATGTTTTTCATCAAGTATAACAAGGAAAATTTGCAGTACTGTGGCTGAGGTACTGTCTGCAACTCAGAGCATTTGCTGTTTTCACCTCTGACCGCATCCCAGAGAAACTCTTCATAATAGCTTATGCCAAAATCACAGGAACATTAGAAGATGTGCTTAAGTTCCTTGAATTGGAACTTTAATCTTTTTCAGGCTGGTTTTCCTCATCTGTGAAATGGAGATTATACTAGGCTCTGACTGTACAGCAGTTCGGAGACAGAACTAAATTTTTGAAGCATTTTTGTAACAATAAAATTTTAAAAAGGAGATAAAATACTCACAAGAATTACTTCATGCAGGATCTAGACACATAGAGAAATATGCTTCTGTGATAGAAATGCATGTACCATCCTGGATTCTGAGAAAATTAGGTGAATTATAAACATATTCTCACTTCAAGCCATACATTGTTCAGCACACTTATTCACTGGAAAACAAGAGACTGAGGACAATACTACTTGCATTTACATGACTCTGCCACATTTCCCTGAGAATCTGTGCATGCAGGCATTTCCTATAACAAAATTCATCACGCAAAGCACCAGCTAAGTGTGAGTGTTGGGGATTCATTTGTCAGGTAGTTCCCAGCCATGGCACTGTCCTGCTTTCCAAATGACCAAACTGCATGAGCCATTTTATATCCATGGTTGGTACACCAGGTATTTTCTAAAGAATTTTTGTCTCAGAAAAGGGGGGGACATCAGTTACCCCTGCAAGACACCAGTTGCATCCCCTCCCCTTCCCATGATGAAACAAATTAAATGCTATTTTTACCATCACCACTGTATCTAGTATTTTAATAAAGCACAAAAGCACGTCTTTTATCAAATGTGACTTACATTTTTTTTTTTCAAGTGTTTCCTCCTCCCTGTAAGAAGATATTTGCATAAATATGGAAAGAAAAGAATATATTCCCAAATCCTCTTCTCTGGAATTGCACCTCCAGAGAGTGAGGGTCAGATGATGAAAGCCATTGCTGTACCACCAAGCCATGTGACTGGAAGGGTTCTGTCTATATCTCAATGCCTCCATTAAATGCACATTAAAAAATGTTTGATTCGCATAAAATATTTTAAATTAAATATAAACTATGCTGTTTGCTCAGAAAAAAAAACCAAGGAAGCAATAAGCACAAAGAAAACTTTGAATATCAAGGAAAAGCACAGATTTTCACTTTCAAAGGGGTCTCCTTGAATAAAAAACAAATTTTTATGATTAACTACTGCAAGAAATTTTTGATTCAAGGAACAGCAGAAAAGGATATTTCCCCAGAGATGCAGAGCACATCAACAAACTGTTTGAAATCATTTGAGACAATAATTGTGGCAAATGAACTCCTGGTCTAAAAAATGTTACCTTGTTCTACCTTGACCTGCCAAACAGGGCTGTGTACACTCTGCATTAATGGACAATTTGCGGACTTGAGCTGAGCACAGGTGCAAGTGCTTGAAGATTTGGGGTGGATTTCTGCATTTCCAGGATACAGACCCAGGATTTCTGAGGGAAGAGAAGGACGATGGCTGCTGGCAAGGAGCAGTGCCTCTACACTGACTTGCTCTTGGCTGTTCACAGGCCAAGGGGATGCATTCTGGATTACCACACTAAATATTTAGCTGTACAAAATAATGTCATAAGTTAGAGCTTGATCAGCAAGTGCACTCCTCTTGTACCCTGAAAACAGCATGATTGAGGTATGTCTGAGATTTTTTTCAAAAAAACCTCAGAAAATAAAGCAAGTAGGTGAAAGGTAACTGTATCACTTTACAGACACAATCTCCCCTCTGATTACGACTAATTAAGATATTCAGCAGCCTTAAAACAATACCTTTTTTAAATCAATGTACCCAGCCAGCATCCACAGCTTTTTGTGATGACAAATGCCCTTTGAAAGAGTTAATAGGCAAAGGTTTGTACTGGCAATGAATAGGGCTACCTTTAATTGATCCAAGAGCCTTGGAGAGCTGTCTTATAGCATGATGATGTATTTGGGTTGCAAGTAAGCCAAAATAAGCATAAAGAAAATCTGTAAGACCATGAGACCTTTCATTTTTTCATTGCGGGGGCGGGGGGGAACTGCTGGGGAAAATGAGAGAACTATGATGGGGTTATCTTTGTGCTCCGGTACTTAAAATAGATAAAACGACAGAAATTTTGAGGAAAAGAGAGGAAGTGATCAGGTCATAATTCTTAGAATAAACATCAAGATGTACGGAAATGTACAAAACAAGCCTTCTTCAGAATTAAAAAAACAGCCTTGAAAAAAGAGGAGATGACCTAATGGTATAAAGAAACATTGATTAAAGAGATACCCAGAGGGAGAAAGATATTCCATCAGCTTTAACAAACACTGCATGGCCCTGCATTCCCTCTTAACTTCTCAAGTAAGGGGAGAAAAAATTCTCTGTGGAAGAGGCAGTCACATGGAACCATTTATAAATTTTCCCTTTATTCCCCATTCATCTTTTGCATGGTTTTGTTCAAGATGTACAGGAAATGCGCACACTGAAAGCAACTCACAAAATTAAACATGATAGGTTAGTTGTGAATATTTTACGCTGTGTAGCCAAAGAAGAAACAAAAAAAAAATTATAAGGAATATAAAATCCATTAAATCATGTTTTTTCTTGATGAGATTGATTATACATTACTATTACCTAGTAATGATGCAAGCAGTCTATCCATGCTTATACTAGTCTTTCATCAGAAACTCACTTTTGGCAGAGTTCCTCCCTCACAAAGCAAAAGCTAAACAGACTTCCTTAAACTTCTACAGGTGCAAACTTTATGTTAAGGTAGAATTTTTCAGGAAAGTCTGAGGCAAATCAGACAAGAAAATTCCTAGTCTAAAATACTATTTTCAAATGGAATTACTGTGCAAGCATACTATCAACAACCCTGTAAAAAAAAAAAAATCAAACAGTAAGTTGTTAGCATCTGAGATTTTCTTAGAAGACAGATATGGGAGGAGCTACGAAAAAAAAGTTGACATTGCTCCTCAGAAATAAAGAAGCAGGGAAATAAAATATCCTGCTCCAATATATGCATCCAGATGCATTAGGAAAAGTGAGTCAAGTGCAGTTTCAATCTGCAACTGGGAACAGACGGGCTGTTCTCAAATTCCTGTTCATCCCAGAACCATGAACAAGCCCTCTTCTAGCAGCCACCTAACAGAAAAAGGTACAGAGCCTTCATTGTGGTCTGGGTAAAAATGAGGATTGAACTCAACTCTCAAAACAGCAATACATTCCCCCATTAGGAATATTTGCCTCCTGGGAGTCTTCCCCTATGCTACAAAGCTCTGAGGAAAAGCACAGATAAAGACTACACGTCACAACTTCCATTGACATTTCCCAATTAACCATCCTAAGCCCACATCACCAACCACCACAGAATTACAACCATACCAAGGTCAGCACCAGCTGCATCCTTCAAAATAACCCCTCCCTTCAAGGTGCAAATCAGCAGGTGAGGAGAACCAGGACATGAGGACTGTGGCAATCTACTATGGAAAGTTGAGACAAGCTGTGCACATCCTTGCTTACTTCTGCATGAAGAGACTCAAAATACTGTTTGTATTTTGCGTTTTGAGTTGCTTTCATTTTCAAAAAAATTAAAATAATTTTGAGAAAGTCTTCTCTCCTTGTTCCATTCACTTTCAATTCAGACTCCCAGAATCTTCCATTGTAATTTAAAGATAAAATATTTCCTTCCACCTTATTGGGCAACATGCAAATTCTAGCTCCCAATGGGTTTTCTGAAATGTAATAAAATAAATTAAAAAAATATTAGGATATCCAAGGACGTTTAGAGGTTATCAAGTTCTTTCGGAACAATTTAAAAATTAACTGCTTTTTGTGCAAGGGACAGCAGGTGGATTGCCCATCCCACTCTTCCCACTGGTGCTTTACCATGCAGCGCTTTACTGCATGGTAAAGCACCAGCGTTTCACAAGATAGAAGTCAATTGTATCACAAAATAAGTATGTCCACTAACTTCTTATTCAACACCAAAATAATGGCTTTTAAAGTCCCTTGCAAACTACTATATTATTCCATTATATGAACTGGTACAATCAGCTTATTTGTAGGATTCTCTGTACTACTGAAGATTTCTACTGCTGCCCTTGGGGACAGCCTACAGAAAAAGCGTCAATATTCAGATCCTGTTCACACAATTCAATTTCACCAAAGAACACACTGAGAAGGGCACTTTGATAGCAGATACCAGCAAAATCTGAGCCATTTCCCCAAATGAAGCCTTAAGGGTGTTTACAGGTCTGTTTGTTTACACAGAGACAAAACATGACCCAACTGGAAGCACCAGTGGGAGCCAACAAAGCCCTACAAGGATGGCATCTCTCCACAGACTCAAACTGACCACCAATGCCAAAATTGTAAGAATCCCATAACCACAGGCTTATCCTTGACCAAGCAAATACTCTACTGATAAGAAACTAAGGTGTGGAAAGTCTGAATAGAAATTAACCCAGATTTTCCAAGGGGCATCTATTTTACAGCTACCTTTTGAAGCTAAGAGAAACAATATTTTTAAAGCCAGGTCATATTGTATTCTTGAAGGACTTTCTGTATTTGGTTAATTTTCACTCCTGCTTACACGTGCACACGCAGATACCTGGAACAGCTAAAACAGACTTCAAGATGGGAAAAACTGAGGAAGAAAGAGAAATGGTGTCAAAGATGGACTCAGTTTCAGAGAGAACACTAAACCCATCAGTTTTTGTCCCTCATGCAGGTGCTCAGACAAAAGTTTCCCAGGTTCCTCATAAACTGAAAAAACCTTCCTGAATAATTTACATTTTTCAAAAATGGTCTCCAGCAAGCTTTACCTAAGAGCTAGCTGAGCCTCCTTGCAAAATGTGCTGTTTAACTGAGGTTTCACTAGACTACCATCTACAATCCCAGGCCCAAATACAGGGAAATAAAACCCACAATGTTTTCCCAAAGGAGGCAGGAGTTTACACACTGTATCCTGTAAAGAGGCAAGAGGCACAGATAAAGTTGTGCTTTCAGCTCCACCAGAATAAATCCTCAGGAACTCCACGTTGACAGAAACCTCCACCCTAAACTCTCCAAGGACTTTCCTCAGCTCAGCTGAGGATACTAACGAAGCAAACTCTGATCCTCTTTTTTTCCTGGAAATGTGCTTGACAATTCAACATTTTTGATGTAAATCCTTTAAAAGACTGTGATGGCACCAAGTAAGGAACAGGATAGGGGAAAACCTGTTTCCGACTCCTCTGTGGGGGGACCATTAGGAGGAGGGTTAATAGCCCTGGGCATGCGATCAAATTAAGGTTAGCGCCAGTTCCCCCAGGCTTTCCCTTGCCATCAGCAGCTTCCCCAGGCTGGGCAGCTCACCCTCATCTCCTCTCCAAAGACAGCTCTTAAACAGAAGCACAACAGTCTGCTGGGAGGAAACACAAATATAATCACACAACTAACTTATATGGACAAAGTATGAAACAGGCCGAGGGAGGGCAAAGAGGGAGGGAGCCTTTGATAGCTTCACCTTTAGAGCAATACAAACCTAATGCACATTAAAAACAGAGAGGTGGGGGGAGCTGGAATCCAGACCTTCCCAACATGTGGATTGCAGCACTGAAGCAGCCCCGAGTCTAAACAAGGCTGGAGTTAGCATTCAGAGCACACAGCCCAGCAGAGTATGGGAAAGGGATCGAGCAGCCAGCCCAAAGAGCTGGCGCCATGAACTGACGAGCAGAGCGCAAGTGATAAAGATTTACTGCGAGAGAGGAGGAAACAGTCCGCTGGCCCGATTAGAGCTGTGAATACCGAGTTGTTCAGGGAGGATTTTGCAGCTGACTGATCACAGGCTGTCGGAGCAGGCCTTGGACAACAGCTGCAAGGCTTGCTGGGCTGCAGAAACAAAAGGCGCCTAGCACGGTGCAAAGAAAGAGTTGACAGGTTGTTGTTAGCAGTGGCAAACGTGTGAGGTATGTCACTGTGTGTGAGACGGGCTGGGCGGGGGTGCTGGGGAAGAAGGAGGGCAAGAAGCACAGGCAGCACTCAGAAAAAGAGGGGGCGTCGCGGGGGAGGGAGCAGGGACACAGGCTTGGTCAAAGCGTTTTCCTAAAATCAGGCCGGTGTTTGTAAGGAGGACAATCACAAGGTCTGTTTACTGCTGCCAAGATGAATTAGCCCATCGTCTCATTTATAGGACGAATCCGGTGGCACAGACTATAAGGTGCATGGCATTAAAGGGACTAATTAGACGATTCTGGCAAATCTGAATTAAGACCCTTTCTTTCTTTGAAAGCTGGAAAGCATTTCTCAGGACTCCAGTCAGATGGCTTAGGTTTTGTTGGGCCTTTTCTTTCCCTTCTGAGAAGGGATATCTTGTGCAATTCCCTAACTCACAAGGGTCTACTCTAAATTCTGCTCTGAGCTTCAAGAACAGTTGTTAGGAAGCTGCTGGCATTTACATCGTATCTAAAAAGGTCCAAATGAAAATCCTGGATTCTGCAGGAATTCAACTCCCAGGGACAAACTTTACAGCTGGTCCCTCCTGTTAAGAATAGGCTAAACCAGAAGCCCAAATGAGAACATACCTGAGCTAGGAGCCTGCAGCTGAATTCTCACTCACACACACAAAACAAGCGAGGTTTTTCAAAAGATGGCTTCTAATCTGACACCCACCCCCTTCAAATCCAGTGCCTGCAGCCAAGTACTTTTCCCAAGCAACTCTGAGCTTTCTGGAGCCATGGTTCACTTAGCATATGAGTACTGGGCAGGAATGTATCAATGAAACTCCAGAGATGATCAAAGACAGGAGCTAGAGAACAGGAGACCTTACTTTCAGCTCCCTGTTTGGCAAGTTTAGGATTCAGTTCTTGAAGTCTGGCAACATTTTTACTCCAATTGTGACCAAAACAAAGTGTTCCAAACACCTCCGAAGCAGTGGTGCATGCTGTTTGCACACAACCACTATATTACAGTGGTCACTATTAAAATGTTTTACAAGCAACTAAGGTTACCATGGCATTTACAGCATACTCCTAGAAGGCAATACCATGAAAATCACAGAAACATCCAGCACTGCAAGCTGCAAATATCAGATGTTCCATAGTAATTAGTGACACATTGTAAAGCAGAGGCTTCTTGCATTTTAACACACATATCTATCACCAGCAAATAGGAGATGCTACAAAATTGCAGTGGCCTTTAGAGTGTTCAATCAATTATACAAACAAACCTTATTTTGATTTTTCTCTTCTAAATGGTCTCTGGGACCCAGTTAGTCTAGTCCCAATGGGCAGCACTTGATACACTGTAAAGGGAATACAGAACAAGAGGCATTTCAAGGCTTCTAACACAGCTCCATTCTCCCAATATATATACACAAAAAAACCAACCCAGTGTGCAGAATACTCCATCTAGGGGCAGAAATGTGACTCAAAATTTCCTTAGCCTTTGCTTTGACATGTGTTAACCTCATTGTACCAGGTCTGAGTGCATGAGAAGCAATCAGGCATTTCACAGAGGTTCTAAATAGCTCTTCTTCAGTATGAGTCCATATATTTTTACTTTTTCATTTTTTAAATACAGAGCTTCCAGCTTGAGTTTCTGCTTAACAGTGATGAAGAACACAGGCACCACTTTTGTACACCTACTAGCAACTGGACTATACTTTAAACTACAAATATTATCTTAGGAACCATTTATAATCCATCATCCCCATATGCTCGAAGTTTTCAGCTAAATAAGGGTGGCCAGTGAGCTCAACTAAAAAGAATACTGAAATGCCTGAAGGACTACTTGTGTAACTATATTTTCGGATGTAATTGTGCTTCTGCTGGGGTCAAAGCAAAGTCTGAATTTGAGTGCAATGAGAGTAGAAATAATTCATGGCAGAGGTATATTTCTGAGTCACAAATTCTCCCTCTAGCTGGATAATTCAACATAATTTATGATTAATGGCATTTGTTCACCAAATGTATTTGAGAGCAATGTATACAGCAGACAGAAGCAACAATTCACAGGCTCTGAGAAAACCCTGAAAATATAAAATAATCCCCTTTAAGAACTTTTTTCTTTATAAGGAAAAATTTGTTACAGAAGTGCATTAAGCCTTGCCTTCCAGTGATGTTTTCGTTATAAAAATCACTTTCAGCTGACAAGTCCTCATTGATCTTCCATAGTCAGCAACGGGTTACGGCTTGTCCATAATGTCACAGCTTTCCACTGCACTGTGTCTTGCTCTTTGTCTCTCTGGTACAGACAGGCTGCCTCTGAAGCTGTTGTAACACTTTGGAAAGCAATCAAATTACTTCCTACATTTGGTCTCCTTAAACACCTCTGCTTGATCCCCCTCCACTCTTCCTGTTCAGCCTCTCAGTCCCAAATCTCATACTTCATAAATGCAGAGGTTAGAATTTTCTAGACACCACTTTAATTTTTCAAATAGCAATCCAATTACTGAGCAAATTGGCACATGTGCCTGGTTACATAGTGACTTGGCACTGCCTCCACTCGCTGCTGGCAGTGATGAATGTGTTTCCCCTTCAGCCCTCCTCATCTATCTGCCCCAGCCTCCGAGCCAACACCAGTGACCACATAAGGAGAGTGCCTGGCAGCTGCAAGCCTGAGGTGCCAAGAGGCAGATTGTGTTCTGTAGCAGCAGGATCTGGGGCTGTGACTGGCTTCCTGGCTAGTCTTTTGTAAGACCTTTTCCATGGCCTCTAGGTTGGCTCTAACGAAGCCTGTAGAAATGCCTGCAGGGAGCTGGTATAGAACTGAGTTAAGTCAAAGGTTTAATTTGGTTTCTAAAGTGAAGTGAATGTATACTGGCCTTCTCTTTCCACCCTGCAATTATATTCCTGCCACATTTATGTGAAAATACAGTATTCAGTCAACAATAGGAGTGCATTCCTGGGTATGTCTGCACCACATATTGGGGCAGAGATCGCCAAGCCAGTCTCAATTAACTTTGCTGCAGAACCAGGAGCAATATAGCCGTGTTTGTTTGCTGTGACACCCGAGCTAATTAACTATGTGTGGCAGTAACAGAGCTTTACTGTTTCTGGCACCGATGCTGCTGTCCCTGTGTGGCAAACTGCTACAGACATGCCAGCTCACTTGGAGGTAACCATAGGGCTCCCCAAGCCAGTGCTGCTTTGCACTGCCCTGATGTGTTTAGGAAAACCCCAGGAACTGGCAGGAATTTGTTGGCCATCACATGAGAGTGGCAAGGCTACAGATGTGGTTACAGTAAATGTGGACTGTTCCACCCCAGTCACATTCTTTCAGTACTCACAGCATGATGGTCACAGAGCATCTTTAAGTAATGTGTTGAGCATCTTGAGCAGCATCTGTCACATGTGCTGCTTTCTCAATATCTCACTTCCTCCTCCAGGGGCAAAAAGCTGGACAAAGATAGTGTAAATGTTTCTCATAATTGCTTTTTTTTCTTTCCCCCCCAAGAAATTTGTGTATTATTAATAAGTGAACTTCTTTAGACTATTTAAAAACCCATTTTCAATTATTGCAATGAAGCAGATAAGAACTTTCCCACAACAGGATAGCTTCTCCCCATCTGGGTGTTTTTTTTGATCCCCAAGAAATTAACTCTCTTAAAATAAATGAGTGCAGGTTCCAACGACCAGAGATGCACTATGATCCCTGTAATTCAAACAGGCTTTGGTGAAGGTAAAAACAAAACACAACTTGCCAGCTCTTCCTCTTTTGGAATTCCACCTCAGGCATACCAAGAAGCTACTGGAGAGAATCAGAGTTATTTGTCCAGCAAATTTCTGATGCAGATGATAGTCTAGAAAATATCTGAGTGAACTATGAACTGCACACACAAGAATATTTCACTGAGTTTGCTTGCTTGGACTTTACTGTATGAGTTGCACTTTATGGGTACAGTTGTTTGTTACTGATGGAATTTTTTCCTGTCCCTTTATATTTTTTCCCCTAAATCAGGTATTTTGACAGAGGTACTTCATGAGACGTACTCAGAGGTACTCAGTGAGTGGTCAGATTATATTTAATTAAATCATCTGCATTTATTATAACTCAAGAGCCTTTGCCAGTGTTTATCTGTGGCTAGATAAGAAGCCCAAGGTCTTCTGTTGGCTCCCTAGATAAAAAAGCCATGTTGTAATTCCGAGAACCACCATAAGTATACAAGGACTTTCTCTTCAAACCTAATCAATCACCCCAGATCTCAAGACTGACTTTTCACAAGGCACCAAACACAGTGATACATTTTAACACATGCACCCCTTGAGCTATCCCTCTGTACAATCACTCTAACTGTGATGCAGCAGTGTAGATTTTAATTAACTGTTTGATACCTGAGTGTGATATTTTTTCTCTGTGCTCACAGTCTTTGCCATAACTTTTTATGGAGTCACTTTAAACAAACACCATGAAATCCTGCACAGGCACCAGGCAAGGTAAAGTTACACACGTTGCTGGTAGGCTTCAGACCATTTTTCAGCACTCTGTACCTCTGTATTCCAGTGATGTCCAAGAGAAGGATAAAATCCCTGGAGCTGCAGATGAAGTGAAACCCTACTGCCATCTTCAATACCTTCTACGGGAGCTGGACACTGGAGCCACTCTCCTGGCCACTGGCCTGTAGGACACAAGGAAGAATTGGTTATCCAGAAGGGCACATAAGCACGTGCCTCTCACCAGGCACGTCAATGTCCCAAACATGCCAAAGCTAGCAACATTGCTGAAGCCAACCTGTGCTGGAGTTAAGCATGCACTTAAGAGCTCTGCTGGATGGCAGCCATTTACAGATGTACAATCAGTACAGAGACATGAAGGAAGAGTCTTCCTTTCATGGGTCCTCTGAATTCTCTTCCTGAAGACACATACTTAGTCATTTTAATTAACATGTTTAGAAAACCGAATACTCTTCTTCTGATTACATCTCAGACACTGGCATATGTATAATTTTTCCTGGAGTCCTTAATTTACCATGCTTCCTAAAGATCCAGGGCCAGACAAACAACTGAAAATCAAATGCACAAAGTAGCTGGGTTTTGATAAGACAGAACTTTTCCTGCTCCTGTTTACCTCTTGCTTTATCCCTGATTTGTTTGAAGATGCTGGTGGGTACTTGCCTGCATGTAATGATAACTATTAACAGCAGCTTGATGAATAAGAGAAGAGAAAGTGGAAAAGAAAACAATAGAAAAGGCATAAAGGGCACTAAGTCGTTCTTTCTGGGATGGGAATTAGGCATATGTTCACTACTTCAGTCTCAGCGCCATCAGAGCTGTCCTGTGCCACTGCCAAAAACTGTAACAGGTGCCAGAAGATTACAGCATGAGTTAAATCCACTCTTCAGGCACTAGCTCAGGGACTGATCCAAATCCCAGGAACCAATGAACATCTTCCCCCAGATGTCAACTGTTTTCAAATAGTTCCCCTCTTATTTCCAGTGTGATGCTGGGGAGGGGCAGGGGGATAAATAAATTTGGCTGCCAGGAGGCAATCCTCTGATTTCACCACTGCCAGCCTGGCCAGGTGCCAAAGTCATGTACAGCCACTCAAACACATTTGTAAGGTAATTAATATTTTATATTCACAATAAGAAAGCTTCATTCACACAGAACTATTAAGACAGTTTCTGGTTCCATTCTTCCCAGCACATTACAATGACAACTCCATGTCAGCAGCAGCCACATGGCCTAAAGGTGCCAAGCTGGCAAGGATACTCTCTGTCAGCATTTGGCATCCAAACCCCTTGGCAAAGCCCTCAGCAGTTGTGCTTGGCTGCCTTTGGATCCGTCATGTGCTTGGGCTGCTGATAGCAGGGGAGGGTGCCACGTCCCCTGGGCACCATTTCCCTTTAACACCTGTCTGACTCGGAGGAATGCGTGCACATGCAGAGCGCAGAGATCCCTGCACAAATCCTCCTGCACACTCACAGCACATGCTCCAATTTTACTGAATGAGCTTGTTTCCTCAGAACCACTGGGCCTTTTTTTTTTTTTTGGGTCTTTTTTTTTTCCCCTCTCTCCCCCTCCTCTTTCCCTTCGCATATCTGTATACAGCCCTTAGAGGGTCCTACATCCTGCCATGCATTCCACATGTGTTGGAGGTTTCCTCTGTGAACAAGGAATACAAAACATAGCCCTTTTGTATATAATGAAATCTCATATTTTACTGTGCTCATATAAAACCATTTCTTTGTGACTAAGACTCTTTTTATTTGTGACATTTTAATGATCTACGAATGTTTGGTATAGATGAAAAGAAATTATTATTTCCAGGTCACCTTGCAGTAATACTTTTTGATAGGCACCAAAATTCCAATTAAGTTGAGTAATAAGAGAGGGGAAAACCCTTCAAACATTTAAAGTGCCACTGAAGCAGACATATTTTTAGGGGAAAACATAGAAACAAGCATGCATGCTTTACCATGAGCTACAACATATCAGGGGAGCACAGATAAGAAAACTCAAACCCCTTTTTCCTCTGCAGACCAGTCAAACAAAGGCAGACCATAAGAATGTGACACTGTGCCCACTGTGTCACAGAATTGGGGCTGACTTGGGCACAAATTCATTGAAATACTCCCAAGTCTGGTCCCTCAGAGGTACCTGTCAAAAGCACAGCTACTACCCCAAGCTTGGCAGAGGCAGCTCTCAGGAGCTACAGCAGAGAAGTGCGTTGAGATGTTGCAGAGCACCTCCCCAAATCCCTGCCTGTCCCAAAGCACCACCCCCATGAGCCTGCACTGGTTCTTCTGGTACATTCTGACACCTTTGAGCACAGTTATCTTTGGGTCAGACACCCTGAAGCCTGTGAAACACACGCAAGCCTTGGGTTGCTAAGCTCACACCACAGAATAGCTGCTATCGCTCACTCTGGAGGGAAGGCTCCACGTGCCCACCCCACCCCAGCTGGAACATCCACACACAGGCCACGACCCTCGTGCTCCCCCTCAAGCCATACCCTCTGCCTGTCACCTTGTACTGTAACTTTTGCTTTGTGTCAAGCTTAGGGCCCACAGACACCAGCCAAGGCCTCTCTGCTCTAGCACAGAACACAAACCCTGCTGGCTGCACGTAGTATGCATCTCTCAGTACTCCTGTGTTTACTCACATGAGCTTTGCTTTTTTGAAATAAATTCTTCTAAAATTGTTTTGAGGGAGCTGATTTTTGTTGTTTTCTTGGGCTTTTTTTATCTTCTTGAACAGTTTTTCACTATTCAATCAGGAAAGAAAACTTCTCTCCCCCTCTCCTCTGACACGTTTCCTTCAAAATACTAGGACTACACATAGGATGGACACTGGGCCCATGACAAATTTAAGATCCAGCATCTTTCCTGGCCACAAGCCATACTTTTCTGGAATGGAAAAAAGCTTTTTCATAAGGCATTTTCAGTAAGAAATTCACTATTTAACCCTGGAGAGGTAAGGAAATACTCCAACTTAAAATTATTATTCAATTGCATATAAAAATGTTATTTTAGATAATTTTTAGGGCTTGCTATAATTGCATTATTATCCTTTTTTTTTTTTTTTTCTCCATGACCTGGGCAATGAATTTCATTGTGATGAAAGCACCTGGCTTTTGGAGCAAGGGAGACAAAAAATAAGTACCAAATAAACATATAAAACTCTCAAGCAACATTCCTGGAGTAGTTCTTCTGTAAAGTGCATGGCACATTCAGAACACATGATTTCCTAGTACAAAGATTTTATTGGCTTCACTGCTCAGTGTGATCATCTCAGATTCATGCCAAATAAACCTTCTCCATCATATTGATATTTTATATTTTATTTCAGGGTAAACCTACTCTTTCTAAACAGCAAGTTCCCAGCTCCTGTGGGATTTCCCAGGCTGAATGCATGTTTTATTATCTTCCCTTGAAAATTATAACCTAGAAGGCAGTGCAGTAATATGCATTACTCTTGGCAACTAAAGTGGAAAGGAGTAAGCACAGGATTTCAGAAGATGCAACAAAAGAGACAGGGAGGAGGCTTTGCCTCCATCAAGTTCCTGGTGCCTTATTTTGGCAGCATCCCAGTGCCAGGCACCAGGAGCAGACTTGTTCTCACACAAGTGCCAGTCAGAGTGAACCCTGGGATGAGTGCACCTACAATATGGTTTGTATACAAGTCATGTGGAAGACCAAAGAAAAGAAAAGAAAAAATTGATGTAAAAGTCAGAAAAGCCTCCAGTTTGAACTACATACACATAAACCTACATGGACAGACCCTGCCAGGTGTTTCCCTATCATGATCCACTTCCCCCTGTTAACGTGACTAAATAAATACAACTCACCCAAATTAAATCCCGACTATTTCCCCATTTTAAACTTAATGAACTTTCTCAGATTTGTGTATTTTTTCAGCATGCAATGTAAAGTCAAGAGCTTCTTCATGAGAACATGCCTGACTGGGAAACTTATTTTTTTCAGAACAGTTACTGTGCCATGACACAAGGGTAGAACACTGCTTTAAAGGGCTGTTGACTCTGGACAATTTATATGCTAATTTCAGAAATGATTCCTCCTACATTAAATAAGGAGCTGAGGAATGTTCCAAAGGTCTAGACAGACCGTAGCATTAACAGATTGGGTAAATCAACATTAATACTGCCCACAGCATATTACACCGTGTGAACTTTCTTCACTGCCCACACTTTACTAATTTTAGTTCCACGTGGTTCCTCAGCTGACTGGCCAAAATATAAACTACACCAGCTCCCTAAAGCCTCCCTGTGCCCATCTTGACCTTGGACTTGCCTTTAATATTAAACTTGAGAAAAAAAATCCTAAGTGGTCACACTTTTTTATTCAGTGTATGTTTATAAATGGTTTTTGAAGGGTTAATAATGATTAATAGATTATGAAAATGTTAAAGGAGCATAGACAACTATAAACACTAAGAATAGCTGTTTGGCACCCAGTACTAACTGATCAGCCATCTAGAACATACATTCTAGCCACAACTCCATCAGTGTGAAGGCCAAGTCTGGCAAATAATTCAAATATCTTCAAGCTTGTTTGAGCATTGACAAGTTCTCCAGCATTTATTAGCAGTATTCTGAGGCTATTATTAAAGTATGAGACAAATTTGTCTCTGAATTTATACTTTGAATAAACAAGCTGTTATAAAACCTTAGACTAACAGAAAATCTCCAGTTTTTGTTTTACTTTGAATAAAAATGGCCTTTACACATTTTCTCATATGTTATATGTAATGCTAATAAAACTGAATTGAAAACCTCAAAATGCATGCAACAAGCATCACTAGATGGATCACAAAGTACTAAGATCAATTGAATTTTTGAAACTCCTTCTGTTCCTATATCTCATCTTAACAGCCACACTGCTAAAACAAGGCACTGATGAACAGTATGATGCTGAGTCTAAGTGCTTAGCTGTCATAGAAAAAAAAAGTAAATCCCATTTGGGATGAAGTTTTGGGTTTAGAAATAAATCAGCATGCAAAGCATTTACAGCATTTTGTGTATTATCGAGATATGATGAGCTCTTGCAGTGTCACTTACTGGTAAACCCTAAAGCAATAAACACTGTCAGGTACTTTCACATGACAAAAATCTGATTTCTTTGCAACTGAAGTTATAGCTGCTGATAGGCTTTTCTTTCTTCCACCCTCACCTCCCTCCCTTTTTTTTTTTATTCCTACTTAACTGAGGATTACACCAAATCTATGCGAATTACACAATCTCATCACTTCCTTAACAGACATTGCAACATTTTCGGGGCACAGAACTGAATATTAAGTCAGAAGAGCACTGGGCAGGCACCTCCTCTCATTGAATTAAACAGCTGAACTTCCACAGACTGCCAAGGGATTGAATTAGGTCTGCTTATGGTGTGGATGCCAGCAAACTCTTTGTGCTTCATCACATATACCCCCCTAACCAATCATTGCACTAGGACTTAGTTATTTCATAGGAGCCACCTCTTAGCAAACCACAGCCAGGTATGGAGTGAAAAAGCCTTCCAAAAACCAGTACAAGCAGGACCCCAAGACCTGACCTAGGTAATAAATACATCACACACAGCAAGAAAATGCTTTGCTATACCTGAGACACCTCAGCCAAATGGCTCCTGATAATGATCAATGATGGCAAATGGGCAGCCAGGCTACTGGAAAAATTCCAAGCTTCACCTTTCAGCTACAGGAATGAAGAGGATGTAAGTGAATGTGATCTTTGGCAGGGAAAGGTACATTGTTTCATTGCTGTGGGAAAAAATGCTTAATGCCCCAACATTTCCTTAAAATAAGATTACAACGCAACATTAGAGGTAGCATTATTAACTATAATCAACTTTCCTGGCTAAACAGGAAAAAAAAACAAAAAACTTTCTCCAAACCATCTCCAAGCTGCAGGAAGAAAAGATATCCAGTGTTTCACCTCTCACTTTTTTCCTGAGCACTTCAGCAGAGATGCTACTGCAAAGAGAGCAGGCCTCAGTGTGCTTTGAGTTTTAAAAATCAAGGCAGTTGCCAACTTTCCTGTTCTTTTCCCCCAACAACAAATGAGGAGGAGATTAATCAAAATTTGATATACTGATAACAAGAATCCTCACACACCTCAAATTAATTTCGGAGTGCTGAACCTTGTGTGGGAAATAACTCGTGTGGGAAATAACTCATGTGTGAAAAGAGACACAAAATGCATACAGCTTCAAAAAGGATTGGGAGATCTCAGAATCCAGAGGTGTTGCTATGCTCTGCGGAACACAGAAAACCTGAAGAGGCTTTATAACCTTTGCATATAAAGGTTATAAATATGCTGCTAAATATTCAAGCAGGCATTCTTCCTGAGAAACCACCACAAGTGAAGCTCATGCAGATGTCTGCTCTTGAATAGACATAAATATATGTGTAAAACACCCTATGCTTCTCAACAGGAAGGAAACAGTTTCTGAGTCAGGGCTCATCCAGAGGCTCTGACTCATCCCTTTGCACAATTTAGAGTCATGTTTCTCCCTTTCTGTCTTAGTCTTTTACCTCAGCTTCCTTCCAACATCCCTTACCTCCTGTGAAGGCTCAGGCAGCATCTTTTCTCCACCAATCCTCTTAGTTTCCCCCAGAACATACCTTGCCTCAACAGGAAAACAAAACACTGGAATTAATGTTATTTTGTTATATCTTTACTTCTCTCTATGCCCCTCTCCTTATGCTGCCTTTTAGGTTAAAGGTTTTTTTATGACAGGGAGTAGTTACTATTCTGTGCACTCACACACCATAGGCTGGATCTTAACCAGCCTCAAGGCACTACCGTAAGAAAGTGAGAATAGAAAGAGACTGCCTTTGCCCTAGGTAAATGCTTTCCAGTGATATCAATCATATTTTTCCCTCTTTGCAACAGGAATCCCAGAAAGCACTGCCAAACATTATAGAACCTAAATCACCAGTTTTTTTGAAACATACGCATTTTAAACAATTTCTATAGCATGAAATGGAATTACATTTATTCTATGCATCTCTGAAATATTAAACCAAGGCGGAAATTTTATTTTTGAGTGTTGTTCATGTATCTTTTCAGGGTACTTAGGAGTAAGTTTTACATGTTCACAATTACCCTTTTCATTGAGCTACCTGAATACAATTAGAAGAACATTCAAATTGCAAAAATCTTCCTATGAAAGACCATAATTGGATATAGAAATATTTCAAAATATTCAGGAAAACACCCACAAAAACAATAAAAAATTGGTTCTGAACATGTTTAGCATCTAAATACTTTTTTACTGATAATTTTACAGCAACCATGTACTTCATTTTCTCAGTGGCAAAGCTCTTGGAAAATCCAAGAGGTATGTTGCCAATCTGTGTTTATCACAGAATCCTACAATAGTTTGGGTTGGAAGGCACCTTAAAAATCATCTCATTCCAAGCTCCCTGCTCTGAGCAGGGACACCTTTCACTGTCCCAGGTTGCTCAGAGGCCCAGCCAACTTGGCCTTGAACAATTCCAGGGATGGGGCAGCAGCGCTTCTCTGGGCAGCCTGTGCCTGGGCCTCACCACCCTACAATAAATAATTTCTTTTTAATATCTAATCTAAATCTACTCTCAGTTTGAATCCATTCCCCCTTGTCCTGTCACTCCATGCTCTTAGGAAAAGCCTCTCTCCATCTGTCTTGCAGGCTCTGTTCAGGTACTGGAAGCCACAGTTAGGTCACCCCAAAGCCTCCTCTTTTCCAGACTGGCCAATCCCAATTCTCTCCACTTTTCCTCACAGGAGAGGTGCTGCTTTACCTTGGTGGTCTCCTCTGGACTCACTCCAACAGCTCCATCTCTTTCCTGTGCTGAGACCCAAAAACTGGATGCAGCACTGCAGGTGGGGAGGTGCAGAATCCCTCCCTCCCTCCCCACAGTGCCTCGATGCAGCCCAGGACACAGGTGGCTTTCTGGGCGGCTATTACACATTCCTAGCTCCTGTCCAGCCTCTCACCCACCAGCACCCCCAGATCCTTGTCTCAGGGATGTTCTGGATCTGTTCATCCCCAGCCTGGATTGATGCCCAGGGCTAACCTGGCCCAGATATGTGCAGCACTGCACTTAGTCTTGTTAAACCTCATGAGATTCCCATGGGCCCACTGCTTAAGTTTATCCAGGTTCCTCTGGATAGCACCCATCCCTCAGGTGTGTCATCACCCTGAGCTTGGTGTCATCTGAAAATTTGCTTTAGGGTCAATAAAAGCCACATGAACAGTCTCTGTTGTTTACAGAACACATGCCAGACCTGACCAAAGGCCACTGAAACCAGAAGAAACCTTTCAGACCTTTAAGTGGAGTTAGAATGAAGAAATAATTCACTCTTCTCCAGAACAGCACAAAGGCAAATTAACCACAAATTCTGCAGAGTAGGAGCTGAATTTCTACCATTCCTAAGGAAGTGGGAACTCACAATCTCAGTCTTTCCATTAGGGGGAAAGCATGGGGTTATTGCAAGAACTAACCCATTCTGACATGCCAAAAGGATATATTTTCTTTCCCATTAAGCTCAGGTTTCCACCTTTGGCTATGTTCTCAGAATACAAAGTTCTGTTTTTAACCCAACTCAGCAGGGCATGCAACAAGGAGAGTGGGAGAACTTTCCTGAATGTGTACTGAGCAGTTAGCCCAGGCTTCTGTCTCTGATGGAGACATCAGTTTCAGATCAAGATGGGCATTACAGCCACCTCATCCCTCACACAGACAAGAAACCTCAGGCAGATCTAAAAAGCTCAAAACTACACATTCCAGAAAGGCATCCACTTGGCAGCTCTGCAGTAAAACAGTAATGCTTCAAAATGCCACACTTCCTTGAGAATCTGACAACTTTGCTTTAGCATTACTCAGCTCTGGAGAGGATGCACCTCCAGGCTCAGCAAAGTTTGCAGCCCCTAACATGCATTCAGATAGCACAGAGCGACAAACTCTGGTTTGTGGCAAGAACAGCATAGTTTGAGTACTTTAGCTGTGAATTCAAGCTAAATTAGGTAGGTGATCAATCCTTCAGCCCTCTGCTGGTGAATTGAGGGAAACAGTGAAAATGATTGAAACACTATTTTATGAACAATATATCATTATTTCTTTTTATATGGGACCACATGAAATTCCAGAGGTCTGTGGTACGTTGGAAAAATGGGTAAACCCCTAATTTGTAACAAAGTGTCCCAAAAATGCATTGAAGGTTCTGATGATTTCAGGTGCCCTCCTTCAAAATGGCAGTACCTTCTCTCCTCCTTGTTTGCTGAAGAATTTGTGTAGGGTCTTCCCTAATTGCATATTCTGAAGCTTTCTAGCTAAAACAAACTCTCTTTAAAATGGGCAAGTCGTTGAGCCCAAAATTCAACCTTTTAAACATGTGAGGTTTGGATGCACTTTTGCCAAATCCACGGCAGATCCAAAGACACCTTCTGAAATTCCTGCCAGTGTTACTAACAGGAATGGCTTTTGGTTGCAGTCACTGAGGCTGTAAGGGCTCTACAGTCAGTGATGACCTTACAGATCCTTGTGTTATTTTGTCAACACGATAGTTTATGCCTCTTGGAGATTTGCACTAAGATACATTGGAGATTTGCCCCAAGATGCATAGTTTGAAACAAGTACACGTGGAATTATCAGCCTGCAACTGCCTTTCTCCACCCACTGGAAACCATCAAGTATCTTTGACGTGGGGAAGCTGAACTGGAAGGAAATGGTGGCTATCCTCTTGAAGTAACCTCTAGAGAGGATGAGGAAGCCATTGCAAACTTGCGGGAAAAAACAAGTTTTCCATTGTCAGCATGCAAAATAGGCACAGGACAACATGCAACATTTTTCTGCAGTCAGGTTGGCAAATCCTTGAATGGGAAGAAAATGAAAGCCAGAGGCAATGTGTTCCAAAGAACTATTAATTAACTAAGGGTTATAAAGCTGAGATTTAGAGAGCTGACTCCTCCAAGAGACAGAAGCAGCACTGAGCCTGGAACCGAACATGAAACTTCAGTATTAGAACAGGTAAAATGGATTTCTCTAATAAAATAAGTTTTTCCAGTATCAGCCTCTTTTCTCAAGCAGTGTCTTTGTCCTAAAGAAAATAAGGCAATTCTGCTACATGTACTGCGCATGAAAAAATGAGAACATTCCTATTAGTCACCAACATTTTCCTCCACCATAATCCCAAAGTGGCTTCTAATCAATTCCCTACAGATAAAAAGCTCAGATGGTTATCTCTACCATCACATTATCACTGATGACTGCATTCCTAGGTTAGACATTGGAGCCAAAGTGGGGTATCCTAAGAGTTTGTACATTTTCCCTTCAGTACCACAATTCCTGTCATTTCCTGTCTACCACCTTAAAGTTTCTGAAAAAGGTACACAAAGCATGGAAGCAAATAATGGAACACTGCATAAGGGGACATTTCAACCATGTATAGGCAAATAAAGACAATACCAGAGCTGTGTGGGTGCAACAACTAACAAGGGTATAACTAATAAGAGAAAAATTCAGGAATTAAGTCAATTCACTGTAGCTAAATCACTGCAGATAGAACCAAGATGACCTAATGAAATAATCTCATGACATCTGGTTCAAATACAAGGAACCTTGCTATGACAGAACAGGTTTCTTTTCTCACATTGATTCTTGCCTCATTTTCCAAGCTTTTCAAGACAAGGGGCATCTGATGTCTTAGTCACTGGAAGTTGAGACATCAGTTGAGAACCTCTTGCAGTAATTGGAACAATCAAAACAGCAGTATAATTTTAGAGACATCTTTCTTATAAAAATAAGCTTTATTAAGCTCTGCAGGATCCAAAAGCCTTTATTCCTTGAAGAGGCCACATGCCACCAGCAAACAGAGTCAACTGATCACCAGAGAACCTATTATGTTCCCAAGGATCCAGAAAATGCTGCCTTTTATTCATACAAGATCATAACTTTTGGAGATACAGAAGCAAGCACTGAATCCTGAGCTCAGTGAGAGCTTCAAAACAGGGCAGTTCTTATTCAGATCTCGTTCGTGTTTCTGTGGATTTTGGGCCTTGGGATTGAACCAACAGGAATCAGTGTAGTTCAGAAAACCTCAGCATTACTAAGGCAAGATCTTCAGGCCAGCCTGTAAGGATTGGTACCTGACACCCAGTGCTCAGTAGGAACAGTGAACCACAGAGGTCCCTCCCTATTTCAGGGATAAACAATTCCCAAAGCCAACCTGTCCCTGATGCCTGAAGGAAGTCCATGGGGACAGTTTTAACTTTCTTATTCCCAGGAGAAGTAGCAAAAGAAAGATATTGAATTCTTTCCAGTCACTGAGTTTCCACATTTGCAGTGGCATTGCTCATAAAGTAGGAGATTGATGGCATTTCCACAGTGGTGATAGCAGAACAGGCAGTTGGAATATAAGAGATTTACTTACAATAGCAGCAACTCACAATAATTTTTTAAAAGTTAGCAAACAAAGATGGAAGTCCATAAAGGAAACAGGCATGTTTGTATGTATGCCTGCTGCAGACTGTGTTCTCCTTAAGGCCATGACACAACCCTTTGTGAGAGCTACATAGTGAGGTGTTAAAGGAAAACACAAAACAAAGAAAACCAAATGCTCTATCTCTTCACCAACATGAACACACCCAAAACACGCTTAGCTGCTAGATCCAAATATAGAACGGATTTTTGAAGCCTTTCAAGCACTATCTACATTATCCAAAAGGGCAAATACACACACTGAAGAATAAATAGGGAGAGGTTAGCTTCTTCCTAAAAGGATAACAAATACTGTCCTGTTTGTAATATTTTTATGACAGAAAACAAGAAATTACTAATAAAAACTATCACTTTTTCTGGTAACATTCACAGACACACTTGATTCTTTCCAGTAGAAAAATTAATTAAGAACTTTTACATCCTTTTATTCACACCAGCTCCAAGATGTATCTCTTGGGGACAAGCCTGGTCTGCTGGGGATATAGGATCTAATCTGGGAGGTAGTAGTTGCAGTCATCACATTAAAGCTCCTCACTCACTATCACAGAGCAAACCTCACCTGCAGACACATAGCTTCTATGTTTATATGCATATGCATGTTTATACATAAATATCTATTTTTTTACATATATACACAGACACATAGACACATGCAAACACACTTTTGGAAAGAAATCTTGTGTCTCAAGTACAAAAGGCTATCTCACCATAAAGACCATTCTGAGATCTCATCTGCAGTTATCTCTATCACAAACATGCAGAACTGCAGTTCTTTCTGGCTTTATTTCGGTGGGATGCCATGGCAAGTGGTAAGGGCTCTGCTGCCACCCAATGACGTTTTTTGGGATTGTTCCTTTCCCAAGACCCTTTTCTCCTACGCTACCACCAGGTTTAAAAAAAAATCAGGTTAAATTAAAGCAGCACTTAGAGCTGGAGCACTTTGCATACCTGTGGTGCCTTGGCATCTGGGGAACACAGGACATCACCACCTCACCTGTATGCAAATGGCCCCAGTCCTTTTCATCATTCCGCCAACAGCGGCAAAACTTTATCTGAATTCCCAGCCACAAAACCATCATTGTGCTGTGGCAGTTAATTTTTACTGGTTTACAATGTGCTTTCCTGTGCACAAGAGATAATTCCAGCTAAGCACAGCAGACCTTTCACACAGCTGTTATTAGGCTTTATAGGCCATCAAAGTGTTGATTTCGCAGCGCTGTGTCAATGCCAGACACACTGACTCCCTGCACTGCTTTCATTGCTCAGTTCCTTTCTTCACCCTCCTGACAAAGCACAATTTGTTTTAGTCCTTACTACTTCATCTAAATTTAGTTTGCAATGCTGTATAAACACAAGTGGTAGCCTGTCAGGTTTAAGTGAAAAAGGGGAAATGCTGTAACGTGGGTCTTTAGGTTCACCCCACCTATAATTATGTCCTCAAAAGTTTGAATGCTTCAGCTTTCCTTGGAGTAAAAATAGACATTTGTACAGTGCCAGTTAAAGTAAATTTAAGAAACTAGACAAGTCATTTTTGTCAATATGTATTTGCACACAAGAACAAGCTGCTCAGTTCTGAAGAACCTGTCCAGAATTCTAGGGTAACAACATATGCATCTGCTCAAATTAGTGTAACTTAACATTTGTCAGCCCAGAGTATACAATGACTTACTTTAAAATGTAGTTTACACTTTCAGTTATCAGCTTGAGCTGATATAAAAGACCCCAACTGCTCAGGGGTGAATGCTCAGTTGAGAATTTGTCACAGAGGAACCACCATTACAGGTTTAAAGGAAGGAATAAACCCAGCACTGCTTGGTTTATTTTCACCTATTTCATTACTATTCTTGTTTTGGCACACAACATGTAGTGGGATGTTCCTCTCACCAGAATGTACAGGTTGTAGAATAATACACTAAAAACCAAAAGGAAGGAAGAACTAACTTCTTTTCCAATAAGCATCTACATGAATATTTGATCACTGCATTAAAAGACAGAAGTTGTTTCCAAAACATTCTGTCCACTGCTGCTCTCTGGGATTCTCAAAGATCAGAGATTCTTTTGAGGCTCATTAACAGTTAATGGTACTTAACTATGAGACAAAAAAACCCTGGATTTGGCACTTTATAAGAAGTGCCACTTTCTTACCTTTACATTTTCAGACTCTTAGCACAGCGCAGAAGTGTTAAAGCTACAAACATCTTGGTACAAACAGATGGGTATTACTGATAATTCACTGTCTCAAAACATACCTTTTTATGTTTTGCCATTAAAAAACAAAACTTGATTGTATTCCAACCCCCTTGATTCAGGCCCCAGCACTTAACTATGCTGAGAATGTTCCATTAAGTACATCCAGAAGTGCGGATCACACAGCCCAGCCTGCACCGTCAGTGTAAAATGGGGGCTTGAACGCCCTCTGCTGGCGAAAACCACAGCTAAAGAGTTAAAATAACCTCTCACGTCCAAAAAAATAAAAGTACATTAAAAAACTTTTAAAAAATAAATAAATATAATCTTTATCTCTTCTTCAGAGATTTTCCTCTTTTTAGTTGTTGGCATCTCAAAGCAATCTTTCAGTACCTGAAAGGAAAACTCCTGACCTCCACTGTTTGTTGCTCCCATGAAACACTGGTCTGTGACTGGGAAGCTCTGCAGATGAGTCCTGCACAATTTCCTTCTTAAGCACTGCCAACAGATCACCAAGTGGACAGCAACTGTGATGAAACGCCAACCAGTCTGTACAAAAAAGTTGGAGAACTGTTGGAAAAAATACACCATCATAGTAGCAAATTAAGATGTATTTTGGAAGGACCAAAATTATAACTTTAGGTTAAATTTACAGAAGAGAAAAGTCTACTAGAGGTAACAGTGGCAAATGGGGTTCAGTCCCCAGTCCTAGGAGATTTTTTTTGTGCTCCAATTTATTTTGGCTCAGTTTTTTTCCTTGAAAAGTGTTCCTACTGTTTATCTATCTCAATTTCCAGAGAGATGATTTCTACCCCAAGGAACCTACAGAGCAGATTCTGTGCCTTCTGTGATAGATAATCCATTTTATTTTTAATTCTTCCAAAATTATTTTGAGAGCATTGTGTCTGACCTACCACCACATTGCATGGGAGTATTCATCCCTACATCACAATTAAGCAGCCAAGAAGATATTGCACAGTCAGAAGGACTGTAACAGCAACCCTATAAAATGACCTGAAGCAAAAATGCCAAAGCAGCCTTTGCTGATCAGAGGGCTCCATTAGCCCCACTGGTAAGCCCAGCTCAAATAGCAATATTTAACACATATTCTAATATTTAACACATATTCTACTTAAGCCTGAACACCACCACAAGTGGGATTCAGACATGCATTGATGGGTCACAAATCTTTCAATCCAAACCTCCATCTCATGGTATTTGCTGGGTCCCCAGGACAAAGGAGGAATTGAGACCGTGACTCCATGTTGTTAGAAGGCTATTATATTATATTATGCTATACTACAACTATATTAAAGAATAGAGAAAGGATACAGATAGAAGGTTACAACAAATGATAACGAAAACTCATGACTGCTTCCAGAGTCCTGACACAGCTGGCTGTGATTGGTCATTAAGTTAAAACAATTCACATGAAACCAATCAAACAACACCTGTTGGATAAACAATCTCCAACCACATTCCAAAGCAGCAAAACACAGGAGATGCAATCAGATAATTGTTTTCATTCTTCTCTGAGCCTTCTCAGCTTCCCAGGAGAAGAAATCCTGGCAAAGGGATTTTTCAGAAGATATGACAGTTTTCTGTGTGAGATTGGGATTTAACTCAGCTTTTCCTCATTTAATGAACTAGATGTGGTCCTCCTCCAAACACCTGGTCATGAGTGTCTGGTGAAAAGCCAGGTAGCACCGCTCTGTGCAGATTAGAAACAACAAACATGAAAATTCAGTGCAGAACTGCAGGTGAGGTGCCTCAGACCTACATTTCACAAGTACACCTACACAATGCACATGGGCTGTGGCCTGAGTAGCAGCTGGTAAAGTCCAGGGTAAAGAAGCAAAAAGGGCCTTTGCATGGTACCCACAGCTGTTTGGTAAGATATTCAGGTCCAAGGCACACACATGTGGAGGGGCCAGAGGCTGAACCTGGTCCTGGGGCAGTACCAAGATGAGATCCAATCAGGGAATAGGGAGGGATGGCTCAAGGACATAGGAACAGGAAAATGAACCAATGGGGTCAAACAGCTTTGAGGGGAGCTTCTTGTGTCTCCCTAACTTAGGGGATGCTCCCCAGGCTCCCCACACATGTGAGCCTTAGAATATTTAAGCCTGAACCCAAACTTTCCTCATACCTCACTTTTCCACATCTACACAGTTAGGAAGTAGAGGATCCTGCTTTACACATCTCCAGAGGACTGCATCAGGGTCACTCAGGAGATGAGAAGAGAACCAAAGGCTTTGGAAAACATCAGAGGCAAAAGTTAATAGTCACTGTGGAGGGTCTCAACTAAGCAGATGTTTCAAACATGTGCCTAATTTTAAAGTGCTGAGTTTGATGGCAGTAGATATTACAGTGGGCAACAACCCAAGACAGAGCTAAGGAGGAAAGGCTAGTGGACAAAACAGGAAGAAAAGCAGAGCATGAAAAACATTATTTCACATGCTGTCTTAGTCTGTGTAATTTACCCTAGAGAGGTCTCAGCAAACAAGTTAACTTCAGACCTCAATTACAGCACGTGGGCAACTTTATTGCCCAACAAAAAGTCCATTAGACATTTATAATCTCATTTTATTAAATTTTCCTACTCGTGATATTTACTATGGGGTGTGTATGTGTGTGGGGTTAATACAAAAATCTATATTATATTTGTATATTAACAAGATTAAAAGCTCACCTGTGTGGCAGGTGTTGCTGTGGGCACATACTTGGATTATGGATTAACCAACTGCTATAAAAAACTGGAGTCTATCACCAAACCTAAAGCAAGGAAGGCAGATGCTTTTCCTGCTGATCATCTAGCTCTGATTGAATTACATCAGGAAAGAACAGCTTTGTTTCCTTCATGAAATCTGATTACAGAAAGAGAGGGGTGACATCTCACACAAGGCAGTGAAGCTTAAAGGACAGCCTGTTCCTCTATGGTCCCTTCTGCTGGCTACTTTGATTTAAGTTTTATTGTCTGGGCTTAACAACTTCACCTTTGATTTCACAGGGAACTTCTCTGGAGGCATTTTCCTACTGCAATTGTCCAAGTCTTTTCAGAGAAACCACCAATTATCCAGGATGCTGGAAATTGAACACTTGTAGTTTTGGTGAAATACAAGATTACTCTCACTGGTATTAAATATGTATGGGAAGACACATTAAAGACTCAAGTTTTGCTTTCTAAGAGCAGTACTTATTAAAAAAAAAAAAAAAAAAAAAAAAAAAAAAGCACTGTCAGCAGGTCAGCACATCATGTGAGGAACCAATTCACTCCTAAAGGCAAGGAGGCCTAACACAATAACACAGTAGGGGCCAGACTGGCTTCCCAGCTCACTCTAGAAGGATGTTCCTTGTACAAGGCCATTGTTACACCACCGCCCAGCTCAATACTACAGTGTTACAGTTTTACACCAGACACAAACCAGCAGTTCTTCCCTGGGAACTAACAAATCCAGTCTGCTTTCACCCAGAAACCTACACAATAACCCAAATTTTAAGCACAAAAATAAAAGTCCCTTCTGGTCTTACCTAATGTGACAGGCTGTGTAACAGTCTTTACAATTAAATTGTAATTTCTGCATCCAGCCCAGCAACCTGTGGTTGTATTAGAGGTAGTATTTCACCTTACACACACACCTGCTACACAGCAGAACTTGGTCTAAAAAATGCACTCAGTTTTCTATTTTGACGTGAATCTCCACCCTCTTAAAAGCTGATGATCCTTTGCCAGTGAGATTGTGCAGGGCAATTGGCCTCCTGGGCAGTTTTCCAAATTCAGGATGATGATGTAAGCACTCACCAGATCTGAAAAAGACTGTTTACTCACCTCCAAGAACAAAATACAAGAACTACAAAGGAAAATGAGGCTAAAAGCATTTTTGAAGTGTGCTTCAGGTCCAACAGAAGGCTGGAGCTGTTGCTTAGGATGGTCATCCTGTAGTTTCCCTCTAGTTTGTATAGCTGAATAATGACTTAATAACTAGAATCTATCAGTTTACTTACACTTACCAAACTTCCAGCACATGTGCTAGCCTCAGCTCATCCCCACTAAATATTTATAAATAAGATGGCAAACCAGTTATAGTCCTCCCTCCTCTTTGGATAAGATAGGAAACAAGTAGATACAGAAATCTAGGGGTTCCAGGATTTTTTTAAACTTTTAAACAAAATAAAGTTATATACAAGAATAGGCAACAACAAAATTATAAACCAATTGATGTGGAAAAGTCAACATCACTTCCTAAACATGCAACTGAAGGTCACAGCTGGTGCAAAAAAAAAAGAAGGCAGCATTGTGTGTTAGCAAAGGCAATGAGCAGGGACTGCAGGTTTTATTCTTAAGTCTCCCACGGATTTCAAGCTCAGCTGCGGGCAGATCACCAAATATCTCACTGATCATCTACAAAATAAGGACAGCAATATTTTCCTATCCCAACAGGATGTTTTCAGAAGAGTGCTTGGGAGGCACTCACTGCAGTGATGGGGTCCATGAAAGCCTCTGCACGGAACAAAGACAACACCTGCTCCACTGGTTAATGGGAAAAAGATGACTGAGACTGTTAGAAGGAATTTCTAGCATTAAAGAATAAGCTACAATTGCCTCTGGCTTACAGTTAAGAAATTCAGCATCAGTGCGCCATTCTTTCATACAACTCCTGTGGAAAAATTTAAGTATAGGACTAGACAAGAAAATACAAATAAACTACATCAATGGCTAGAATTCCAGATCAGAGGCAACATTTAGGTTATCTCTTATAGTGGGTAACATACATTGTTCAAGACAAAAATATCCTTTTGCAAACAAGTTCATGGATGATGGAGGTAAATGGACATCAGTTTTTCCCCAAGGATTGCAACAACTTTAGTTAACTAAGACACTTTTGAAAAGCATTTCTTATGCCTTGTGATTCCATTTTATACATATTCCTCTCATATTCTCTGTGGGACATAATGATAGGTGGCTCTTCCAGTGGCTTGCTGGACTTATCCCCATGTACTTAGTATTTGAAAAATGCCAGCTCAGCCTTGAGGTTTGGGGTTTTTTTCTGACCATCTTCTTTTACTTTATGCTGGGAAAATTGTAGCTCTACAAATATAGAAGAGGTTTTGAGTTCATAATGAAATATGAACTTTAAGGAAGTCTGATGATGTGGTATTTATTCCTGAATTAGCATTAGATTTCCTGTGACCTTAACTTCATCACTTCGATACTTCATGACCTATTTTATCTTTTAAAAAAGATAGCATATGTCTGCAGAAAAGAAATCCAGAAAGGCTTCGGATTCCCTTAGATCCAGGGAAACATCAGACCTATTTCAATTAACAAAATTAATTTTTAATCATCATTATCTTTGGTAAGGCAAGGTTCTGTAATATTAAGGTTAGTTACTACATCTTTGGTTTTTGTAATGTTTTCTAGTTGTTCCTAGGATTTATGCTGCATCAGTCCACTGGTATTATGCAGTCCTGGTATTAACTTTTGAATTCATTCACCAAACCAAGTTTGAAAGGAGAGCTGAAGTGTGAGAGGTATGAAAGTCATTTTGTGACATTGGTAGCAGGCAGAGCAGAGTGCCTGAACTAAGTGTCCTCATCAAGGGAAAAATCAAGTTATCCGACCTACTTGGCTTGTCAGTGAGCCAACACAAACTGGGAGAAGGGCAACACATGCCTTCTTCTTGCCCAAAAAACTAAAGGCTTTAGAAATGAGATTAAAGGGAACCCAGCAGAGTGAATTGCATGGGAAACTACAGGGAGCTAGTGCAAGGTCAAGTATCAGCAACACAGCACACACAGCTCAAGCTCATCTTCTTGGGTATAATGGGAAGCTGAAGGAGCATAATGTTGTTTTTGCTATCCCTACTTGTACAACACTTGCACACTGTAAATATTTGTAAGCCGTCAGACCCAGCAGCACATGCTGTAACTACAAAAGCTAGGTTTGTTATAGCCACGGGAATTCTTCCCGGCGAAGCACAGAGAGGTGGGCGGAACAGGATCTCGGGAGCAGCTGAGCCACCACCACGCTGGGGCAGCTTCACAAACATCCAGACAAAGCAGGTGACTGTCAAATCCCTCCTGAAACAGCTCTCCAGCAAAGACGAGCCTGCTCCCTCCCAGATACAGTGCTTAGAGCTAGGGAGCAGCCCCAAGTCCAAACTACAGCTTCTCCTACAAGTAGCACACAGCAATTACACAGCATCAACACTTCGCTCCTCTCAGCCATTTACACATTTGAGTATTGGTTTTAAAAGTATTTGTCCGTCTCTTGTTGATCTGAACAAATTGCTTACTCTAAAGTTCTTATAAACTCACAACTTTCATGTCTTAAGACCCCTGTTCTTGTCCTGTAATGAACACCTTCCCCCAACTATTTATTTTAAAATATCCAAAAAGGACAGAGAGAGATACAAAGGGAAGTACTATTACAAGTTACAGCAAAGCAATTATCTTTTGATCTCTTTCAGATGCTGTTAGCTCATTCAATTCTCAGTACACTACCAGCCCCATAATATTTGTTGCCTAATATTACTTTTTCCCTGCCATATATAGGTGAGTTTTAACAGTGCATATTTATCTCAAATTTTACTTTATTAATTTTGGTGATTTGCCCCAGTTTATCAAGGTCATTTTGAAACAGCATCAAATAGAGTGTATTGCTTAGAGATGGACTACAAAGCCAATTTTACTCCTCCACCCTTGAACCCCAAATTATTCCTACCTGGAATTCAGAAAACAAGTGGTTCTGCATATTTGTAACAACTTCAGATTAAGTCAAAACCAGCTGATTTCTGGAAAGCTCACAAGAGTTATATACACTTTTAATTAGACAAAAAATCTAGTGGAAGAAAAAAAATCATTAACACCTACGTGGACAATATAGGCAAACAGCTATTTTTATTTTGTTTTCCATAAAAACCCCAAGACAGAGCGCTGGAATGATTGGATCTGATGAAAGCACCATGTTAAACTACAGAAGCTGGGGTAACACCCTATATTATTCCTGTTATACATGCAGGTGAAAAGATAAACTATCTAGCAAGATAAGAGACAGCTCTGAAATGCGAGGTAAAGGTAACTAATCTATACCCTGCACCATTTTCCCCACAGACTCTTTTTTTTTTTTATATGTCCATTTAAATTTTTTTTTCCTGCACTTTAAGAAGTGCTGGAGGGACGCAAACCAATATTCCCCAAAATGTGTCAAGTTCATAGCTGAGTGTGCCTGTGAGGTTCATCACTGTATTTCTGTATTTTTACCAAAAGAATCAAAAACACTTCAGTTGAATCCTTCCTCTCCCTCCACTCCTAAATCTTTAAGCAATAAAAATTCATGGCAAACCAGGAAGGAAAAAAAACACATGAGGAATCTCAAATTAGCCTTAATTAGGTGTTTAAGGTCTTCCTTCAGAAGCTAGAAAAATCTGATCCTGATTTACTAACAAAAGGTGATCTTCTCTATGCTCTGGCTTTCACATGCTCTACCTAAGCACCTACAAAAACCACTGCCAGAGGCACCTGTTCCAGAACTGATTTTGTTCTACCCTTAGTAAAAACCCACCTTCTAAACCACTATATGCTACCAGAGAATACCATGGACTCTGCTAAATTATGTGTACAATCTGCCCCAGCTGAAATGCTCTGAGAATGCTTTTCCACCAGTCTCTTGAGGAAAAGAGAGATGAAGGAATACCTGGTTTTTAGAGATGGAAATGCAAATGAAAATCAACCTTCTTAAAACCATCAATGCTCAGTTCCAATGAGGTTTCACCTTAAAACTTAGCACAGAGGATGCTATGTGCCTCCAGAATTGGAAAAATAACAAAGCAGTGATCTTTAGCTCTGCATTTTGAAACCAAGCACTTATATCTCACTTGCACGCAACCTCCTCCATGGGCCCAACCTTTAACTGGCAAAAACAATGGGAACAGAAATGCCTGGCACTGCAGAAATCAGTAACAAGGGAAAGGCAAAAACAAACCATAGGAATCATTTCAACACCCCAACTACTTTCATGGTTCAAGAAGAAAAAATTTTTTTAATAATTCAAACCTCAAATTTTACCTAATGACGTACATTCATTTCCATGATTTATACAATTATTGCATAAGATTTGTGGTTATTTACATCTTCCAGTTCAAGTGACATTAGGTAGCACAATTTTGTATTAAATTATAGTTACACTTTCAGTTGATTACACAAGTGTGAAACAAGAACAAGACAGACTATTCCCTTTAGAACACCTTCTCCACATTTATCCAGATATAAAGATGGCATAATGGAAACAGTTGTGATGTTTATGGTAATCCCACAGCAATTTGTCTTGCTTTGGTAGATTGTAGTGTAATGTTGTAAAGTAATGGCAAAAAAGAAAAAAAAAAAAATCTACCACAAAACCCCAAAGAGGGTTAAGAGGCCAGAAAAAATAATCAAACTGGTAAGCTGATAAGAACCGGACACTTCATTTTGGCAAGGTAAAGCTATTTCAAGTATTCAGAAAAGTAGAAAACAAAACTTTTTTTTTTTCAGTAGAAAAGTAAAATATGTGTGTTTAACCACTGTGTAATAAGTCCCAATACATTGGTGGCAGTGATTATATATCCCACTAGAAGGAACAGAAGCCATCCTGACATGAAGCCATACTGAAGAGAACAAACTCAAAACTCAGAAAACTGTGTGCTGATGCCTTGATCAGCTTGCCATGATGAGTGCTTTAAGTGCATGACTGAAAATAAGCATGATGATGCCACTAAAACCAGTGCAAGTGAGTTACTGGGGGGCTTAGTCTGAAACAGAGACAAGAGACTGCATGCAGACAAGGGCACGGCTTAAGAGGCAGGATTACAGAAGCAAGAAAAACTGCAGGAGTAGCTCAGAACTCAGCTCACATTTGTCCCACACGTATGAAATGTACAACATATTTTGCTCTGCAGCACAAAGAAAATACAAGCAGAAAGGTAAAGAAACAGAAAAGGATCATTAAGTAATTTCTGAGCAGTAAGACAAGGCAAAAATATGGTTTTGACCTCAAAAAAAACATCGGCACCATCATCCTGGATATTTTGCTCTCTTTCATGCAGAGAGAAATGGCAAATGACGAAAAAAGATGAGGAAAGGTACAGAGGATGACTGCTTGGTACTTCTGAAAAAACCTTTTTAAACTAGAAAAAGAATCGAGGGACTTATATATAGAAGCCAATTACCTCCCCCCAAGTCAATACAGAGATGACCACAATAATGTCTATTTTGGTGACAAGTGTCTCGAGGAGAAGGCAGTGCCCCAAAGGGCAATTTCATTTTTACATATAAAACCAGTATTTGTGGTTGATTCTATTCTTCATAGCAGTTTACTAGTTATGTGGCAAGAGATTCAAGCAAAAACCCCTTTACAGAGGAACACCAGGGGATAACAAAAAGCATGTGAACACAGCTTACGGCGAATCTTCCACTTTGGATTTGTTGAGAAACTTAGTGGTGCACAGCATGTGGTTATTAAGCCATAAAGGAATGTGATCCTGAAATACTGGTTGAGCACCTTCAATTCCCACAGGCTCAAATTAAAATTTCAACAGTTAAGCACTTTGATTATCCCATTCAACCTTTTTTTTTTCCTCTTCCCCCTTTGAGTGGGCGACTCCAGTGATCATGGTACAACATTCCAGCCAAAGGTGATTCCCCTTAGCTTTTTCATGAAATACAACACAGTGTGGAACAGGACTTGGAAGAAAGTGAAAGGAAGAGGTTCAGTAAAGAGTAACATGAGAATACTGACTCTGAAAGAGAGCTTAGTTTTACCACACTGAAAACCACGAATGCAACTGCTCCAGTCCAGGCTCTAACAGCTCTCAGTGACCTAAATGGCACAACCAGCATGAACCCCCCATGGAAAGCAAAGAAAAACAGAGGATGTGCAAAGCAGGCAGTCCCTGTTACCAAGCCGGAATTGATTGTGCTCTGACGTGATTAACTCCCAAAAATTTGGTAAGATATGCTGGTGTCACATTACAATAAAAATAGTGTCTCGGCTCTCACTAGAAGAAGATTAAGGATTTTGTTCTGGTCCTGCCTAATCTGTTCATGAATTGCAGGGTGCAGCCCTTGCCACACTCAGCAGCAAAAAAAGGCAGTCCATTTTCCATTTTCTTGTGCTAAAAAAAGTAGCAGGCTTAGTGGTTATAAAGTTCATGTGTTAAAGTGCACTGTCATTTTAAAGAGACTTTCCCTATTAAAAAAGTAAATAAAACCTTCTGATATCAACACCCTATAAAAATAACAGCTGCAATACTCCTTCTGAAATTGCAACTCAAAATCAAGTTAGCAGGATTCAAATCTTTTTCAAAAAAAGATATGAACCCAAAATAAAAAACCTTTCTGCAGAGAATTCCCAAGTAAAATCTCACATAGTGTCCTACAAGCCCCTCTCCTAACAGCATCTCACAGAAAATCCATTCAGTTTCTTCCAGCTGACAACCTCAAGAAAACAGAGGTCTAAATAAATCAGTCCTTCCCACCAGTCACCTACATAAGTGCAGGTGTGGGTGCTGGTGCAGCTTTTCCATCAACTCCTCCTCTGTAGGTTCTTCCAAAACATCTCTACAAAGAAAAAGCATGAGTTGTTAGGGGCAGCAAAGGGAGCTTCCCAGCAATTGTTTTTGCAATGCTTATACTGAGATGTAACATGTACTTGTTTCAGGAATGAAATAAGGAATTAAAATTACAATAAGCTGATTCTCCCTAAAGATGCATGTAGTTGCAAGTGATCCATCCTCTACAGATGTGTCATGGAAACCAGCAGCTGTTTTCCCACAAGAAGCAGGGAAGTAATTTCCTGCACACAGTACAATACAACTGAAGGTCAGTAGATTTGTTTTCCTGAAAAAACTCCCAAATGAGAACATGCTCCCAGCACTACTATTGAGTATCCAACATGCACCACAAGTTCCCCTAATGCACGATCATCAAGTATTAACTCACCACCCACAATTTCATAATAAGCCAAGAACATGCATCACTTGTTTTTTCCTCCCTCTGCAGTTGCTCCCCTCACCCCCAGCACCTCTTCTCCCATCCTACAATGAGCACAAAGCATATAAAGGTTAGGCTACCAAGTCAGTTTAAAGCAGGCCTAACTACAGCACTTGCTGGATTTCTCCAAACAAACAGATTTAAACAGTTTGCTTCAGAGGGAGGAAACAGAAGACATCTTGCAGCCAGCACACATTTCTTAAAACAAAGAAAAAAAAGCGACATTGATTATCAAATCCAGCCCAACTCACCTGAACATGAGTTCAACTGTCCTCTGGTATTCAATATCTGAAAGAGACTCTCGCTGGCAGCGACGGTCCCACTTGTGAATAAAGTTCTGAAATGTAAAACAGCAAAAGATAGAAAAGCTTCTTCTGATGGCACCAGAAAAGAGGTTATATCTGGTCACTATGTTTGCAGATAAGATTTGGGAGGCAGGTGAGGTTTGATTTTACATGGTGAACACTGATTTATTTAGGCATCAGCTTATTTACTTGGTGCAGGTCATTACTGTGACCTACTCAGGCCTTTGTTCAGCAATGAAATAACTTTCTCATCACAAACTGAAAGAAGAGCAGAGCAGAAGACAGCCCTGCTGCCTTCAGCTCCTAGCAAGGACTGCCTCCCCAAGACAACTGTGTGAACTACCCTGATATGAATTCATCTGATATGAATTTCTTCCTCTTTAAAAACCCAACAACATATAAGTATACTGCTAGTCCAGGTTTTGCCATGTTCCCGTACCCATTTTGAATAACTCTGACAGATGAATACCTAGGGAACATACACACAGCTCAGGCAAAAAAAAACCCAACAAAAACAAAAAACCAAACAAACAAAAAACAAAACACCCCAAAAAACAACAATCAAAAAACCAACCAAACAAAACCAACCAAAAAAAAACTACAAACAACACAAAAATAGCAACATCCTGCTCTCCTGCAATGGAATGCTGCATCTTGGCTCTGACAACAACACTGGGCCACAGCCCTGCAGAAACAAGTCGGCAGAAGATGTCCTAAACTGAAAGTTTGCCCTTCTTCCTATTGTAGTAAATTTTTATCCTCAGTACACTCAGCAATTTCAAGAACATCTCCAACAAACTTTCATAGGGTTTGAGATAGGGTGAAGTGCCCTCTACAGGCTCTCAGTTCCTTCCACTACCTATAAGAGAAGTCTACAATGGTGAACTTGGAGGAGACTTATGATTAGCATTCCCTTCTCCATCAGAAATTTGGATTTGCAGGAAAGTATGCCATGAGGAACTAGCAGAACCACACATTCTTCATGGCATTGCTCAGGCAACTGCACTCCCACAGTTTCTCTGAAAAACTCTAGAATATGATCTCTTGAAAATAACTGATCAGTTCTACTTCTCTAGAGTAGCACTGAGCAATGGTGGTAATTCAAACTGGGGTGGGAAGAAATACAGGAGAACCAAAAAAAAAATTTTAAATTTAAATTGCTCACTTCATTTGCTGATAAATTAAAAAGCAAAAAAGCCATCAACCTGAATAATTAATGCTGAATTTAAATGGCAACATATAAGAGACGAGTAACTTTATAATACTTTAAATACTTCTCATTTTTCTAATAAGGAAAGTGTTACAATGAAATTATACATACCCAATAAGACAATCAGTTTTGTGACAAAATTGCAAATAAAACATACAATTCTCCAGGAAAAAGAAAACAATTCCTCAGCTCCTTGGGCACAGGGCAGCAAGAAAAGTAAAGTAAGCACACACACAAACCCAGCACAAAGTTGTCTGGCTTCTTTTCATTTCCTGCACAAATTAGAAGCCATTTTCAGGATCTCACACCAAATAAACACACTTCCTTACCTCCAGAAGTAAAGCCACAAAGAGATTAACCCAGATGACAGAGGAGATCAACCACCAGGCCACAAAATAGATCTTTGCCCACCTGCAGATCAGATGAACAGACAATATATAAAGGAGGCAGTAAATAAGCTCAGCCTGAGCAGAGCACCATGAAATCATATTTTTTTCCTTGAACTATAATACTACTACTTTCTTAATGGAAAAGGGGGTCTGAATCAAAAAATTAAAAATAAAAAATGTTTGCTTTTCATGAAGTTAGCTAAACAGACTCACTCTCCTAAGTTAACCAGCCAAGGGTCACTGGAACAGCTCAACCCAAGCACTATCCAGTTCATTCAAATATTCCCCATGAAGTCAGTAAATACAAATGAAAGGTATGTCCAAGATTTCAAGTCTAGAAAAAATTGTTCACCCACATAGACAACACAGAAGCATTGGACTTATTTCCTATATATCAGAACTGGTTCAAAAAAAAGGTAAGCAGCACCCCTCTGAGCAGATGGTAGGAGCTGTGCTGTGTGAACACTTCTTGTACAGGCACATTATAAGCTGGATTTATATGGGACTTCAGTATTACTACAGCTACTTACGGACTTGAATATCTTGAAAATGCATCCAAAAAGACTTGCCAGTTGTTCACCACCATCACATCCCAGAGGGTCACCACTGCTGCCTAAAGAACAGGAGCAGAACAGTGGAACAGTGTTTAAGGGGCTGTATCACAGATCTAAGCCTCAGAAAATGAGGAGGAAAGACAAGCAGAGAGTAGAAGAACAAGAGATTTCATCCATGATTACACTCACAGCAAAGTCATCAAAGTTGTTGGGCCAATATTCCAGCTGTTCATAGGTCCCACACTGCAGAGTGCCATTATCATGTGTGGTGTTGGCAGCACTGCAAGAGATTACAGGCTGATGTGAACACAGCTCCCTGTGAACTCTGCTTTAGAATTCTTCTGTGCCCCTTGGAGAAAGTTAGATTATCTCATACAGGCAGAAAACAAGGGAAACAGTTCAAAAAATGTATTTCAGATAAAGCAGGGTTAAACTACAGATAAGCGTTTCAATGCAGCAAAAAGAAACAGAAGGAGTAACAGATAATGAAGCTGTGTGATTTAACATTAAAAGTAGGGTGGCTGTGAGAATGAGAGCAAAAAAACCTGAACAATACCAACCACAAACAGCTCAGAGGTAAAAAGATGCAGATGCTTTGGAAAAAGAGATTCATTCTGAGCAGTGATGTTTAGAATCTTACCTGGTATTTCCCAAGGGAACAACAGCACCTCTAAACAGCATTATTCCAGTTATAGCAAATGCATAGAAAACCACCTGGAAGGAGCACAACAACTATTAGCTTTGAATATTTCTGTCACAAAGTAAGAAAGCAAAATGCAATTAACACAGAATTTATATTAGTACCACAGTTGAGGTAATTGCATCAATAACAGTGCCTGTAGCTTTTAAACTGAAAATACTTCTCAACTACTTGCTCTTACTTTTTAATATTCTACCTAATTTTCAGTTATTAAAATGCATAGAATAATTTTATCATCTATTTTACTTCTCTGTGTCTCAGAATGCTGACACTTAACTACAAACATTGCAGAATAGCAACTTAAAATCAAAGCTCAGTACCAGTATTTGCAAAGAACAACCTAAATATCTGAGTTTTCTGCTAGAGTCAATGAAAATAAACTTTTAGTGAGTTTACCTGAAAGACAAAATGATGTCATTATTTTATATTCCATCAGCACTTCCCTAAAAAATGCTAATTAGTCTAAAAATAAGGTTTTGAGTAAGACAAAAGATTTGGGAACTCATATCTTCTAATTGTTAGAAATGCAAGTTTCTTTTTAAAGTGACACCTTTCAGTCTATAGCAGTTGCCTAGGTGATATTGCAATTTTTATCCTAAAAAGATTCTTCTAGAAATAACCTACAGTTTTGCTTTGCTTCTCTGAGAAGGAACCATTTATTCCAGGAAAGCTTGAAGCAAGCTGAGTCTTCAAACAAAAAGTCTGGTGTGGGGCTTTTTTGTTTGGTTTGTTTTGGTTTTTTTTGGTATTTTGCTACAAAACAAACCCAAGAATGGGAAGTCTGGAGGGAACAGAAGAGAGATGACCTGGCCTACAAACTTTGAATGCCACTGGAATAAGCTGAAGCTGACATTTCATAGCCTGCCATTAGATGGGGTAACAGGCCTGGCAGTAAAATTAATTTTATTCTTTGAAAAAATAAGTATTTAAATCACTCACTGCCTGAGAAATTAGCTAATCAGTTACATTATTTTATCTGCATGTGTGTTCCATGCTAACATTAGGAAAGATATTTTGCATCAGCTGGCAATGGAGTCAGATTTGACTACAAGAGAAGCTCAGTGAGAACTTCCATGTAGCCTCAAGTAAAAGCAAATTAATTGATGGAAGAGGCAAACACTACAGCAGACTTGTCTCAGAAGTGTGAGATGTACAACACAACAAGGTTTTTACCACCTTAGATTTGCTCCAACCAATATCTTCAATTCAAAGTGCAACATGAACCAATTTAAGGTCTATCCTCTACATATAAAAAGGGAAATTATTAGTGACAAAAATAGATATTCTGGTATTGCCATCTTATTGCAGGGGTTCCATACTGTTGTTTCCTCAGCACAAAAGTTTCATACCTTCTTGGTGTTTCTTGTGGGCAGCTCCTCAGAGCACTGACTCCTCCTTCTTCACAGAGCAGCCAACTGACTCCAGTCTCCCTCTCACCCAGCCACCCCACTCTTTTATAGCATCATCTTCTCATTGGTTACAGCCGTGGCCTGGTAAAGTCAGGCCTGCTCCTAATCTTTGATAATTGGCCCCAGCTGCAACTCCTTAGGGGTAAGATTACTTTCTACACTATCTTTATTTTTTTATATTCTATCCCCCTACATTCTGCTTAAATTGCATGCTAGGTATATAGACTAGAACAACAAATCATTATCTTTAACCATTCAAATTAAGGTACCCTACAAAAACCCAAGAACAATAGCAGAACCAAACCTAGCCAGGCACTTCTTTGCCCTACCAGGAAGACACAGTTGCAAAACCAGAAACTCAAGAGTTGGGAGAATTTATGTAATGGACATCACACATTGTGATCCACCCTTTAATCACATTTGTTGAGTCTACGTTCTACACAGACACACCTAAAACAGGATGGCAGAGGCTCTTAAAAAATCATGTCCAAACATGCCATCTCAAGACCCTCTCAGCCAAAAACAATTTTAAAGCTGTTTTGCTATTTAATTTAACATATGCAAACCATGTAAGGAAAACTGATCTACTTTCAGCATGGATTAATTTTTACTTTGAATCCACACTACCCAAGCTAAGGCAAACACTCAAATGAAGCTTTAATTAATCTTTTAAAGATACTCCTCCTAAAGGAGGCACTGCCACTGTGTGCTGCTATCACAAACCAGTTTATTGTGGCTTTCCAAGACATGCCCTGGAGAAGAACTGGCTGGTTAAGGTGAAATGTTACTGCTCATGGTGATTATACAAGAACCTTGTTAACTAGGTTGGTGTCATATCCTTATTAAACTATAACAAAGGAAATTACAATCTTGCATCATCACTTACCACAAGGATTCCTGCAAAGGCTCTTAAGTTTTTCACCAGATCCAGCAGTGTAGTAACAACCAAAGCCATGAACTAAAACAGAGCAGAATTCTGAATCTATGACATTCATCACACTTCCAATCCATATAAAATTTTTACTACAAGGACAAAAAATCATGTCAAGAGAACTTGAGCTGGTTTTCTTTGGTGAGGAAACAGGCAAGAGTCAGTGATTTTGTGAGGGACTGTGCAAAAGTCAGGACAGCTAGAGCTGAGCTATTCCACTCATGTGTTAGAACCTGAAAGGCTCTAACAAAATTTATAGCTTGACCACCAAGGAAACCCAGGTTGTAGAGGAAAGAGCAATCACCTTCATGTTGGGGATAATCCGCAGGAACCTGAAGACAATTAACATGTTCACCAGACGCACCATATCCCACAGGGACAACAAGCCCATGAACTCAGGCCTCCTAGGAAGGGGAGAAAAAGGAACAAATCAGAGGAACAGCCCATGACAGAACAACACAGTTAAATCTACTGGGCTACAGGTAAATACATTGATTTACTTAGCAGGAATCTCCACTACACTAAACTAATAACCGATGAAGGAAGAACTGGGCTCTTAAATATGTACAGAGAGCTCTCTGAAGAGCATGTTTGTGCCTTGTGCTGGGGAGGAGGCACCAAAGAGGGTCCTTTCAGAAAACAAAGTGTATCAAAAAGACTGCTAGAGTGAGATACTTCAGGAACTTGCACAAAGATGGGCATTAATCCTTCAGGGCATGCCTGGCTGAAGAAGGGCTTTGAAAGCAGCACTAGGTCAAAGGACTGTCTTGTCAACCTTCTTCCTTATGTGTTAACATTCCATAGGAGATGGGCATACACTTTAAAACCCAGCCCTGAATTTTGGCTTTTACATGAGCATGCTGAATGCTTCTTGGCTGGAAAGGAGGGCAGGTGGTGGGGATCTAAAGCTGCCAATGGCTTGGTAACACATACTAAGTCATGATTTGTACCTCAAATATATTCAACCCCAATAATGAATGAAATAATTTAAGATTAACACTGCATAGAAGGCATAGTCTAGATAGCAGCAATATCACTGTCCTGCCCTGAAGGTGGCAGTGGCTTGGTCTGTGGATGTGACAGCAGCACACATCAGGACTCAGAGGGAATCCTCTGGATTGTAACCTGCTTGCAGCGACTGACACAAAGACCTAACAAGAATTACTGGTGCTCCAAGACAACAGAGCAAGCGATTGCTTACATTTAAGAATCAAAGGGCAGAATCAAACACAAATATAAGGATAACATCAATAATTAACATAATTAGTTAATAGTCTGTAGCAATTACTCTTCTGGCAACTATCACTTCTAGGTGATAGGAATACAAGTAGTATTCAAATATAAACTCTTCTAAAACCATAAGGTCTGACTTGTCTAACCCTGTTCAGAGATTCTAGTGAAATTAAGAGAACTTCTTGATTGTTGGAATGTTGGGGGACACAAGATAGATGATGGACTTTATACCTGGTTAACATAAGAGATTTGATAACAGGATGCCTTGGCAAAAGCAAATGGAACTTTGAAAATTAGACCTGGATTACAAGAAGATTAAATCAAAGTGGTTTACCAGAAAAAGAAAATCCCATTAAACTCTGCAAACAAGAGATGCTGTTATATGCAGAAGTTTGTGTATGGGATTTTAACCTAATCATTGCAGTACACATTACTAGTCTCCCTGAAATAGTATATAAGTGTTTGTATCCCAGAATAAAATCAGATTCTGATCACCAAATCAGTCTCTCTGTCTCTCTCCATCCCTGACACTTGATGGCAACATAACAAATATCCTGAAAAATCAGGGATACAACAAAAATCCTGAAAAATCAGGGAGTGTCAGTGTCTTAAGTGTGAGCTTGCATGAAGACACAAAGTAACAGAATGTGTTATGAATCACTTGTGAAGATTCAGGAAACCTTCCAGAATTCCTTTGCCTTCCTCTCTTCTTGTGGAGACGGTTTTCAAATGTTAAGATGAAGCAATGATATTTATGTTTTTTACAACAAAAAAAGAAATCAGGATAGTTATCCAAAAGCTGTTTGAACTTCAGAAAATCAAAAAACAACTGTTTGCTATTACAATATCAACAAATAGTGTTTAGTCCATGGGATTTTCTTACTACACTTTCTTACTGCATTTTACAGCCTTCAATCTCCACACAGGGTTGAAGAGCTCTCATCAGCGGTTTGGGAGTTCATCTAACTGGATTTATGGACAAGCTGATACTGAAACATATTTGGTACCACATACACAACCTTATTCCCACTCCTGCACCCCTGGTAAGCACAGACCTGCCAAGATATTATTTTAAATCACATTACAATTAAAACAAATGCATCCTTCTCAGAAAAGCGATACACAACTCTAAAGCACTAGGAAAAAAGAAAGATTTTTTCACTTATCCATATTGCATGGCATCTAGTGACTACAAGGGCGCAAAATTCTACCAAATTTGGTAAATTGAACACTGGGCTGATGATCACAGCATCGTGACATGTATATGATGTCACGTGTGTATATGACATGTGCGTGCTTCCCTGACCCACCACAGCCACTGAGCAAAGGGCAGCAGGTCACAGATGTTACTCACCAGCCAGGGTGAGGAAATCCATACACAGCAAAAGTTGCAATCTCCAAAATCTTCAGTTAGGAAAGAAAAACCAAAACAAAACAAAAGTCAAAACTTTATTTTATAAATCTGAGTTGCAGAAATTATGTAAGCTTCTTGACAAGAAACATTTTCAAGAGCTTTAAGCCACTAATTGGACTCACTTTAAAGCTCTGAATTGTTGTATTTGCCTAGTTATTCTCCAAACAAACCAAATGTACATAGAGCATCCAACAGTGACTCACAAAAGGATATACAGTGAATACCATTAACCATTAACTTGACCTCATCTGCCACAGGGGTGTCAGGCTTTGACCAAATAATTGTTATAATAGTCTGACAATTGTTTTTAAATTTAAAGAGAAAAGTGGTTTTAAACTATGGAACAGAATGCCTTATGCAATTATTCCAGGAGCTGAATTTTTTTAAAATAAAATTTAAAAGTCTTCTTATCAGGAAAAGCACCTTTTCCCTGGATTTAAATAAGCCTATCTTGAGAACACAGACATTAAGAGAACCATGTATTACCATGCAAACTTTCCAGCCACAGAAACCCTCAACACTAGCTCATGTTGTACAGCTCAGCAGATCAGTGCTAAAAAAAAAAGCAATCCCACCAACTCTTGTAGTTCCCTAAACCTTCCAAGCCAACAAATCCAAGAATGTGTAAGCAAACACAACACTTACCAGCAAAATTACAGTCAGAAGTCCATCAAATCTATTGCTTGGGTAAGACAAGTATCTTTTCAAGCCCATTGCTAAGATTTTTAGCAGCATTTCCAGCAGATAGTACAGGATGAAGAAGCAGTTGATAGCCTTCACTCCCCCAAAAGAAAAACAACCATTACAATTCCTGACATCTCAGGGAACAGCAATAACTGGAATATTGTTGCATCTTACCCCCAGGAAGAAGTCATCTCTTTCAGATGGCTGCTTATCTGCATCCATCACCAAAACCACCTTAAACAAAAAATATTTTATGAATCTGCTGCTTTACTGCTACATTAAACAGATTTTTAAGCACAAGAACAGTCTTTCATGTTTTGCATAGACCTTTTCAAGCAGCTTAAATTACATTTTTAACTGCAAGTATTCCCTCTTAACACTTTGCATGACTAAAGCATGCCAAAAACCCAACTGCTAGAAAAAGCAGTTATTTAATGAAAATTAAAGAACAAAAGCAGAAATTAAATTTTTAGCAGAGAAAAATCAAAAAACAATGACAAAAAGAAAAAGAAAGGAAACCACTGCCCCACAAGAAAAAACCCCATTTACTTACACAAATAGAAATAATGTTTGCCAGGGCTACCACATTCCCCAAGTAGCCAAAGTAGCGATGGCCAAAGGCAAACTGCACTTTCTGCATAAAATGGGATTGGTACTCTGGACTGGGAGGGTGCTGAAAAGAACATAAAGGATTTGCTGAGTCACAAAGCATAAGCATTTTAAAAATAATACAATAATTTTAAAAACACACCCCGTCTCAGATTTAAAAAACCCCAGACAGTTTCAAAGCAAATCTTCAGGGCCACAGGCTAATTTTGACATTTCATCAGGAAAATGCTTTCCAGCTGTGGCTACTAACAGCAAGAGACCATTTTGATTATGGCACAGCGCAAGGTAATGGCAAGAGAAGATAATCCAACCTCTCTCCAATGCCCCAAGCAGATAAACTAAACACCAAGCTACTATTTGTATACATCCCTTCCCCATTTCCCAACATTTTATTCAGAAGTCTTAGATACATGCAAACATAGAAGAGAACGTTTCTTAACCCTGAAATAATTTAGTGTTTTGTTTTTTTCTTTCTCTCTCTCTCTCCAAGTGGAGAAAACTGCTTTCTGCCCATCTTCATCTGAACACTGAGAGAATCCACATTTTGTTCTTCATTCAGGGACTGGGGGAAAAGACTGAACCATTTTGCCTGAACAACTCACTTTCAAATGCTGACAGAATAAACAAAGATGTATTTTGTACATTTAGCACCACCTAACAATCCCAAACTAATGCTATAAAAAGCCCCCAGAGCAATTTTGTCTGTGACTATAAAAGCTGCTCACAAAAAGCTTAAAAATCAATGTGACCACACCTTGTGCTCACATGTTGCAAACTTTGTTTACACACTTTATACTAGAGTACTCTCACTTATTTTTGCACAAGGTCAGACTACTTCTGATGCTTTATAAATGTTGATCGCATACATACTTGCTTAATGGCATCTTTGTCTAGTTCTTCAAAGAGCTTCTGGAACTGGGCAGCTGACAGCTGGTCACAGGAGCACATTTTGAGCGACTTCACATGAAAGAGAAACATTCAGATCAACATCTGCAATAGGAACATCTGCAAAGTTTACCAAAACCCCTCAGACTACCTTGGAAATCTGGGAATAAAGATGTAATTCAAGCTGCTTGAGTAAGGTTCAGTATTGCTCTGCTTTAACACAACACTCCAAGTGACTGGAGGACATGTCTGGCCTTTTCTGTTTTCCCTCTCTGGGATCACACGCTCTTTTGACTCACTAAAATTTTAGTACCGTGTAGCAGTGCCACTATTCTGTTATGATCCAAGGAATGCTGCAACAGAGAGATCATCTTTGGATTTGCTAGTCAGGATTGATAGTCACCAACGTAAAGGCTACGAAAATATTTAAAAATTTATTTAAATAATATTTTAAAATATTTAAAAATAAAGTTCCTACTCTCATGATGGCTTGCTTGCAGCGAGAATCCATCTCAGCTTTCTGCAGCACCTGTAGTAAGGACCCAACACTGACACAGGACCTATTTAAAAGAAAACAGAATGGGCCTTGCTACAGATAAGTTCATAGATGGCAAAATTACCTGCTCCAAATGTATTCCTACCTCTTTGTTTTGAAAAGCAAACGAAACTAGAAGTAGTAAAAAAGGAAACAGACCCCATAGAAGTCACAGAAGAACAGTGTGTTATGAACATCCAGTTGCAGAAAAAATAAATAAATTAGATGAGCAACAAACTGCCATTTTTGAGACTGCACCCTCAAGTAAATATATTAAAACAAAACAAAATTACCAAAAAATCTACTTTTTTTTTCTTTTTTTTCTCCAGATAATCTACTGTTCCAAGGTCCTTCACTTACTGTTGTGCACTAGCAGGAGTCTCTTTCAGGGAAGACAGCACCTCAAACGCAGCCCGGATTCCCAGCCGCCTCCTGAAGAGCGAGGACTGAACTGATTTCTGAGCAGTAAAAACACCACAGAGGAAACAATTTACTCACACTTCAGGCACTACTGTGTCCTATGGCCAAATAATACACTGATCCTCTGGCACACATCCCAGATTTGTGATTAGAGATCAGAACAGGAGACTGCCCTAGGCCGCACTCCTTGCAAGAACTCCGTGTACAAAAGGAAGCAAGTAAGCAAACAAGTCCCTGGAATTCAAGTAAGCATGCAGGTTATGGTTTATTTTCTATTCTGAAGTGCATAGGCATATGCCTCTTCCAGAGGCACTGGCAACAGTAAAGCTCAAGCATTCACAGAAATTCACACTAGCATGCAGAGAGAAGAGTTAGAGAGCTTGTCCCACTCCAGCTTCTTGCCTAAAAGCACAAATCCAGAGCTATGTTTCTTCATGGGTTTTTAATTACAAGAATCACTTTCAAACTTAGTTACTTTATTAATAGTCAGATTATGTCATGCTGACATGTAAGAAAGAAGAAAATTGAGAAAAATGGGATGAAACAGAGGAGGAGGAAAGGATTACCAAAAATTCTTTCTGCACATATTCTGTTTACTCACTCCTCTGCCACAAGAGGGTGGGAGCCATTCATTCTGACTAATATTGCCTTGGGCTTATTATCCAACAAACTTCACCTTCTCTCTGAAACTCTACTAGAAAAGCTACTGGGCCAGTCTGGGTAAGGCCTGGTCTAGTGGGAGGTGCCCCTGCCCATGAATGATCTCTAAGGTACCTTCCAATCCCTTAATATTCTATGATCTGCAACAGCAGTTATATAAACAGCACAGCAGATTTCCTTCACACAGTTTAAGTTACTCAGCCACTTGTCCTTGGTCAGTCATACAACAGTTCCTTTCCCCCTACCCCCTCACAAACAGTCAAAATTGGAGATCCATAGCATATTTGGAAATATGCAAGCAGGTTTTGCCACCAGAGGGGATCAAGCTGTAACAGCACATAAAGGGAAAAATATCTGCATCAAAGAGCATTTAGTACCTTAAAACTGTATCTGCAACCAGAATGGGAAGGCTCCTTTAATACCTTAATTCTTCAAAGGTCCAAAGTTATGGCAGAACATAGAAATTAGGAATGCTTTACTCACCAGAAGGTACCCTCGAAACTGGTTGTATATTATTGCTGTAAGCAAGTTCATCAAAAACAAGTTGCCTGTTAGAGAAAAAGAGGCAGTAAAATTTACTGAAAAATATCTGTTTCTCAAAGAAGTTTCAGCATATGCAGTAAATCAAAAGTAAAACTTAAAGAAGGTTATTTTTCTTGCGTTTGATTTCCAAAAGGTTTTTAATGTTTGAATATACTGTAATGTATATTCATGTTCTCAAGAAACTCCAAACCATAAGCACCTTCCATGAAAATAATCTCACAGACACTTTGCAATAACTGGAAGAATCATAAAAGTGAGAAATTCATGATTAAACTTTCCTAGAAAAATAAAACAGTGTAGATGGTATGCACAAGTTGAAAGTGCACTAAAGACAAGAGGTAACTTACCTAACACAGTGAAGAGGATGAAGAAGATGGAATATGCTCGATTCTTAGAATACGCAGGTATCATCACTGAATCAAATTTAACAAAAACAGGAAATAATATTTTAATGCTTGAGATGCACAATAGAGACCTCTGAGAACTTTTGGTAATTGGTAAAAGCTCTCATATGGCTGGATTTTAGAGTGGCATATATAATTACACCATAGAAAGACAAAAATCAAATTACTAAAGGCATGAAAAACCTTTACACAACCTTCCTGTGGCTGTACTAAGAACCAGCAGCTGAAAGAATGGTTACAGTATTCTGAACAGAGCAATCTTACTCTGTTGTTCTTCAAAAGGAGAGACAAGTGTTATTTCTGAAAGACTGCTCACCATCAGGATTATTTGCAGTAGTCAGCAGGACCAGCAGTGACGTCAGGGAATCCGGCAAATTCCGGAAATACACCACCCACTCCTTATCCTGCTGGTTATCCTGGGCAAAGATGTGTTCATTGTTAAGAAAAATACCAAGGAACCACTGTCTATGCAAGGAAGGGGGAAAAAAGTTTACATTTTTTTAAACAATTAATATCAGTCAACAATCAATTTCTTACACACCTGATCAAATCTACCCTGCGGAAAAAGCAAAAGCCAAAAAGTTAATAATTACACATTCTCTTAATAAAAATTAAGAGAATGTGTAATAATACAGAGCAATCACATCACTTACTAATACTAATAAAAAAGCACAAGTAAGAGCAGGAAGCCCCACATGAAATTATGTCTAGCTAGCACCTCAGACCCAGGAAGAACAATCACGCCACAAATGGACAGTGTGGGACTCAGAACCTTCATCAAAAACACACTGGGAGGCTGATCTCAGATCCTTGGATCCTCCACATATATTTTTTTTTTTCTGAAGGTCAAAAGAGACAGATAAAAAAAAAAGCGGAGTGCAACCAACACAAACATGAGTCAGGCACCACAGGACAAACAGCTCTGAATCTGCTGCAAAGACTGGAATACATAACTCTAAAGGACATACACAAGAAAATGCAGAGTCATGAATTTCATTAATAAACCTACTTTTAGAATTTGCCTGCAGTATTTTGCCATGCTAGATAAAATTAGTTTGTATGGATGTCAGAGCAGCACACCAAAATAGGAAAGTCCACTCTCTAATTTGTTATTTTTTACTTCAATGTATACACAAGTGATTGGTTTAGGTATAAAGTTATAAATATACATCTGCTGGGCAAGCTCATAGCTGAAATTAGATGTGACAAATAGAGATAATACAAAGGTCCAGAAGGCAACTAACAGTGGGAAAACAGACCTCTGCTTCTAATTCTAAAGATTCTGTAACATGGGAATTCAGGGAATTTGCTGATTGTGAGGAAGACTAGAAGCTGGCTTAAGTGCAAATTACAGCAGAAATGAAGGTGCAAAATCGAGATTAAGGATGGGACAAAATTAATGGGAGAAGTAGGCAAGAAATTGTTGTGTTTACAGTAACATATTTACGGAAGGCCTTAAAAAATAAGAATGAAAAAAACCCTATATAATCTGAGTGTGATACACTAAGATACAGGAAGTCTAGAACAGAAGGAACATATCAAGATTACTGGAACACAAAAATAATTTTAACCACAAAATTTCAATTTTGCTTTTCAGAAGCAGGAAGAGAGAAACAAGAGGAAAACCCAAACGGATCAGAAACCCAAACTAGTACAGGCAAAAACCTACCAGGGCATGGCCTGGTAGAAATACCAGTACTGAAGAGTGAGAAAACACAGAAGAAACTAAAGTTAGCAAAAAGCTAGATAGGGAAGAGAAAAAAAATAAATGAGTGATAATATAAATGAAAGAGCGACAAGAGCTTTGGAGACAGAACAGCACAGAGGGTTTCAACAAAAGCAGAGAAAGTAACTCAAGGGATCAAACTGGGTAAATGTATAAGGAAATCTCCTGCATACACAATACCATGCACATGTTAAAGCTCTCCAAGTGGACTTCAAACTCATCTCAGTACATCTGACAACGTGACCTTTCTCAGGGAAAACGAGTTTCACTTGTTTGACTATAAAACTAGACAAGAAGCAGCTGTGCAAGTACAGGAAAAAGGCACCCAGATCTACCAGAGCAGGCATAGAATTAATTACCTTTGTTCGAGCAAAGAGCAGCATGGCAAACATGGTGAAGAGAGACAGGTGAACAGCCAGCAGTAGAAGAACACTGTTGGAAAGCAAATATATCAAAGTATTAACAGTATCTTTGTCTTATTCTTAATATCCTCTTCTAAAAATGCAAAATTATGCCATATAAAGAAAACCAGGCATGTTTTTAAGAAGTTATATGGAGATAGCAGGAAGGGATGTGAGTTTTGATACAAAATAAAAATCACACTTATGTGCCTCAGTTCTTCCCTTACAAAAGGGTTTAGAAAAGCAGAATCAAAACCTCCCACTTGACTAGCATTAAAAAAACCTATGTCAAACACATAGTCAGGTCAAAATCTAGAGATCCTGTAGAGACTAACAGGAATCAAAAAGTTACCACAATCTTCACCCTCTGCGACCTGATCTCACTGAGCACTTAGCTACCCAATCCAGAAGGAAGCTGCTCAGATGCCCCAAACTGGAACTCCAAGGCTAACAACCCTCTACTCCCAGCCATCCTGTGAAAGGATGTTTTCTGTGCTATAACCCACCTGGCCATTTCAGGCAATGTGCTGTTGATACTTTTTAATGTTTTCTTCATCATAGAGGAATTCTGGAGGAGAAAGAAGGGGCGAAGGATTCTCCTTATTCTCACACTCTACAAAAAACAAAGGATCAGACACTGAGTTCCTGCAAGACTGGCAGCTCAAATATTTTGAATGCAAGTTCGCCAGTAAGCACTGGACACACACATTGACTAAGCCAACAGCAGCACAGAAAAAGAACTGAACTCTGCTCTTCTGAGCTCACAAAAGACAAAAACAGATTCCACACCTCATTAAAGTGAGGAGAGATTGCTTTAAAAACACACATTGACATTTCAATAGTTTCATCAGGCCACTAATTGGAAACAATCTAACTTCACTGCTCAATAGACATAATCTGGCAAGAGATGGCATTTTTGTATTTTTTGCCAAGGTCCATCTCAAGAAAAGGATTAATAGAGAGCTACTTTCCATAAAAACAAATATATATTCTAAAAATAAGTGCTTAACTTCAATTTTCAGACTGTTTTATAACTAAAGGGCCTGGTAATTACTTAGCAATTTCTGTCTCTCACAAGACTCAAGCTGTCAGGGCTTTTTTCCCCCACAGCACTGCAGCAAATTATCGTTTTGATTCTTGCAGTCAAGACATTTGCAAGCCTTCAAGTTATTCCTGTCACTTATTTGCTACGTCAAGCGTTTCAGCATCTTGCACTTTTTGATCAGTCTTCTGTGGGCCATACTTAGCAGCACAAAAAACTCCACAGAAATTACTTTATTTCTATTCTCTTGTTCATCCATCCCAGCAGTTCAACTGCTCCTTCTGCCACCGCTTTGTGTTGGGCGACACCTGTTCAAACTCCCTGTCCACTATCTCACCTCAAGATTTCACATTTTAAGCTCATATCTCTCTCATTCATTTCCCAGCATTTTTACCACATTAATGTTCTCTTAACAAGGATTGCAAGTGCACAACAACTCATTTAATGTAAATCTGTGGCAGGCAAAACCAACTGGGAGAGTGCAGTATTGCATCAAGGAGGGCAGTTTTAGAACCATTTCCAAACTTGATGTTGCTCTCAAAACACAGCTGTTTTGAACACAGCACAGCTTCAGCTTAGAAAGCTGATGTTAAACTACCTAATTACCTTTTTAATTACCTTTTTCTTACACTTCACTACAGAGGCTTTGCCATTCACTCAAGTTAAGCACATAATTCTCCAATTGCATTTCAAAATCAGTGCCAGGCAATGAGTCTTCCCTGCACCCTTCAACTGCTGATAAACTAAAGCAATGAGTGCTATTTAATTTTATCAACAAACACAAAACTTACATTAAGAATAAAATAGAATTCTTTACTAAGCTAAATTACACCAAACTTTTTGTGTGCTTCAGTGAATTATCCAGCTATGAAAGATCAAAGTAAAGCTGTTCTTACCTCTTTGCACAAAAAACTCAGTGACACAATCCAATCAGCAAGGGAAACAATTAATGTCAGTATATAAGCCATTAGCCATTTATTTTTCCAAAATTCTTTCCATCCAATTAAGTAACTCTGGACAAGGGAAATAAAAGGAACAACCATAACTTACTTTAATAATAAGATCCAATACCCTAATAAGTCAGCACCAATTTTTTTCTAAGTGTCTGCAATTTTACATTAATGCTCTTAAAAAGCTCTCCAAGATCCAAACAAAAATACATTGTTGAGGTATTTTTCTCCTACAAGAACTAAATAAAGGTCAGCAAAAGTTGCACAAAGGTCACGAGAAAGAAATTCTCTGAATGCAAGAAAATTCTCCACTTAATAAACATAAAAAAGGGATTTTCCAGAAATAACTATCCTAAGAAAGGTGAGTTTCTGACAACTTTTATTTCGTGTAAATGAACCAACATATATTTATTATATTCCCTGATTTTGTAGCCTAATACAAGCAGCTAAGCCAAAACACTTGCACTCTGAGCAAAATTTATTTCATTTTATTCAATTAGGAAAATCAGGTTAAAAAGAAAGGGAATAAACGTCTTAATTAAGTAAATATTCACTTGCTAATTTCTCCTGAAATGATGCTCTAATAAAGCAAGGCAATTTTATCCTGCAAACTCAAGATTTAAAAACAATTCTACCACACACCTACTGCTTCATTCAGTACCAGATGAAGGAGATGCTCACCTTGACAGACACATCAACCACGAACACCAGGAAGCAGAGCAGCTCAATGCTCTCCGTGAGGCCGCAGGGAGGATTCCAGGCGGGAAGGCGGTAGCGCACATCGGATGTGATGGTGAGTGAGGAAGGCTCTTCAATGAAAGCCAAAGCCAAGATTACAGTAATGGTTAGGCTCAAAATCCTGTTTGGACAGAGATTAAATCAAAAATAAAACCAACAAAACCATAAAAAAAGTATCAAAAAACACCACCCCAAAACAAACCACATAATCCAGCCACAAAATGAGTCAAAATAATAACAAAATACTTAAGAGTAAAGCAATTTTCTTTGAAGAAAACCAAGCTTTATGATACCATATTTCAATCAAATGGGTTAGACCACAAGGCAGCACTTGACTAGCATGTTGTTGGCGGCACTGGATATGTAATGGCTGACCACCAAATAACATGAGGTGGTGTCCTTTTGAAACTGACAGCAGCAAACAATCTTGCTGGTAATCCAACATGTTTAGAAACATACACTTTGAAAACTCTTAAGGCACAGTGCTTTAAATCATGCTAATTACTCCAGTCATGCAACAATGCTGTGGCTGTTTCCAAAGAGCTATCTCTGTCATCCAACTTCCATAAAATTTTCTGGTTTCCCCTTCTATCATGCTCACATGTGGTCATAAGAACTTACTTGCTTCCTAGAGTAAGTTCTTATAAAGATAAAAACACAATTAACTAATTATCTAACAAATAGAAAGAGGAAGAGTAGTTTTTCAGGAAGACTAACTCCTAAACAAAAAAGCAAAGAGAATAACCAAGTTCTTACCACTGGCAAGTCCTGGAATAGTACCATCGATAAAGCCACAGGGATTTGGAGTCCACACGGTGATTTATAGATCGGTACTGAAGGCAGGAAGCAAAAAGGATCATTCAAACATTACATTCAGTCTGGCTCAAAAACAAACATCAAGTGACCAAAGCAAACCAAATTAGTACATGTTATTAATTACTAAAGTATCAGGTCACCCATGATCACAAAGGTGCTCTACATGTGTGAAAAGGGGAAGATTGTAAAGAATTTCTGCTATCTAAAGACTACAGAGCTGCTCAAATAAACTGTGTGCCAGTCGTCTCAAGCAAGCACTGTCATCATTCCAAATAACAGCATTTGTAATAATTCAGTGACTGTCACAGACATCTTTTGTGAAAAATCCTTTCTTGAGATTTTTCTCCCTTCTGAGAAGCTGTGGCCTCAGCAACAAGATGTAAATGGTTATCTGCTGCTGTGGAATGCAACAAGTGGATCCGTGATTGGTCTCCTGTGGATGTTTGGATTTACTGACCACTCACAGCAGAGCTGGGTCTTGCTCTTTGCTGGAAGACAGATCTTTGTTATTCATTCTTTTCTATTCTTAGCTTAGCTAGCCTCCTGAGAACTTTTCCTTCTATTTCTTTTTAGTATAGTCATAATGTAATATATATCATAAAATAATAAATCAAGCCTTCTGAACATGGAATCAACATTCTCGCCTCTCTCTTCACCTGCAACCCTTGTGACCACCGTCACAACTGACTATTCTATGTACTCGCCAAAATGGTCCACCCACTTAACTCCCCTTTCCAACATTCATTCCACTCATGGCTCTTCTTTTGTCTTTCTCCTCCAACAGGCCATAAAATGCAAACAAATTAATTCTGAACAGAAGAGACCTCAACCAATGTCTTTGAATAAAATATGCTTCCAGATCAGGAAGTGCCTGTGATTCTTAAGGAATCCACAAAATTCGTCCCTCCTTTGTGACAGATCCTGGGCTGTTCTTACTCTGCCCCTGTTGAGCAGATGCTTCCAGAAAGGTGGCCACACCTTAAATACATCTGACCCCCAGAAATCTCCCAACCAAGCAGCATGAGAGCTCAAGAAATGCCCTTCAGCATTCCCACTGCCTAGGAGAAAACAGGATCTAAGAACCTGCAGTAGTGGTCAGTAAAGGAGCAACAAAGAGGGAATCAAGACTTCAAAAGGCATCAAGTTCAGCTGAGGAGTTCCAGCTTCACACTTGAAGCCAGTCTTAAACTCTTGAGCTTTTATCAGCTCTTAGGATGTGCAAGTAGTCAGATGGAGAGGCAAATTACAGGGTTTGCTCAAATCATTTCTCTTAGCAGTAGGTTAGTCACTAGCAAAACATCCACAATCAAACCAACCCAAACAAATAAACTCACAAAATAACACCATGAAAATCACTCCACAAACCAGCATGTCTTCTGAAACCCTGAAAGAGATTCATTGTAGGGAAAAATATATTTCTCCTAGGCAGAAGCTCACTGAGACTTGCATACCACAGGAATTTGGAATTCTGATTTTGCTTTGTGAATTGAGATGGTTTTACAAACATTGCCTGAACACAGAAGAACTTAAAAATTGGCAGAGTGTGTGACTAACACCCAGCATGGGAAGCATAAAAGCTAACAAAAAAATTGTTACTTACTTGTATTGCATCTTCAATAAATACTATGGCTTGGTTTATATAAAGGTCATTATCAGCTCCAGCACCTATGAAGTAAAAAAGAAATAAGAATCACTTGCTGTATTTTGGATAAAACTGCTTATCAGTTAAGAGAAGGTGCACAGTCACCGTTCTCATGACCAAGGGCATTGTACACACACAAAAAAAAGAGTTCCCGCCACATCTGCTCTGTCAGCAGCACTGTGCATTACATTAAATATGTAATAATAATATCAAACACATCATGCACCTTTCTGTGTTTTGTTAAAAGGTTCTCTTTTAGGTTTAAGTAGCCAGATTACACTGGTGGTTAAGTACCACAAAACTACACAGAGACAAGTCCTAACAGACAAAATAATGAAAATTCAAATTGTTCTTTGACAGAGTATACAGTCAAGCAAAGCCAGGAAAATCAGGCACTATTACTATGGCAATTTTTATTTTTGTTTAATAAAGATACTGTGGTATTTGTTCTTCCAAAACCAGCAGGAATCTCCAGTCATATGAAAACTAAATTAAGTGCTTTTTAAATTTGTTCTGAGAGTTACTATTACCATACCAAACAGATCAGAGCTCAAGACACAGCAAGGGGTGAAAGAACACAATTTGAAATAAAATACCACTAAATTAGTTACTATGACACTTTTAAAAACCCATAATTAAGAAGTCCATGTGAAAATAGACACATAAAAAATAAAGGGCAGCCACTTGTATTAACTTGAAGTAAGACCTTTCAAGAACTTAGCTGGCAATTAAGCAAAAAAGAGAAATAAAGGTTGTTAAGGTCAAAATAAGGAAGGGAAAAAAAAGAGATATATAAAAAGAGATAAGAAATTGAGGGGGATTCCACATATGAAAAACATATGCTAGTGTAACCTTCCCACAGAGGGGAAGAGTCCCAAGGAGCACTTCACACCATCTCCACCCAGGAGACAGCAATGACAACCCGGGATACACGAAGGAGTCGATCCCAGCAGTAACACAATGCCCTCCCACACACACCAAGCAATGCCAGAAACACCATTCATGAGAGCCACAGACAGTTTTATGTTCCACATGATTCAGCAGCATCAATTTCCTACAAAGACTGCAAACGGTTTTCAAATGTCATCCTTTATCTGAGCATCAGCAACAACAGTTTTGTACTGATCCTGATATGAACCATGGCACGAGAAAGATTTGAGCATAAACAGGAGACAAGCCAGGCTCAGGCAGTAAAGACATTATTTTTTTAATGACATCTCACACTAGTGAGATAAAACCAAAAGTTGCTTAAAGGAACCATTAGCTAAAAGGATTGCAAGGACAGAAAAAGCTTTAGGTACTTGAAGCACATCGCAAGCCACTAGTGTTGATGCCAAGGATTTTGGAAGGGCAGAATCTAAGTGGCTGCTTACAGTATAAAAATAAAATAGGGAAATTAGCCAAAAATGTTTACTATAGCAATTTCTCCATACATTCTACCATGGATATCCAACTTATTCTGCAACTCTTAGTCACAGCAAGTGACACTTAGTCACAAGTGATGATTAAAGCGTTAGTGGCTCGCTTTGGGCACACAGAATCCATCCCAGACCTTGAACACAGCGCTAGCGTCTCGGTTTGGGCACGCAGAATCCATCCCAGACCGCGCTGCACTTCTGGAACTGCACAAAAGAGCAATCAAGTGTGAAGGTTCCCTTAGGTGATGCAACATCCTGAAAAAAGAGAACCAGAGGTCTCCAAAGGATTCCATCGTGGGAGAATTGAGATGTCACACCTAGGACAGCCACTGGGTTCGAGAAAACCTTGTCAGCAACTTAGAGGAAAACCCTAAAATCACATAAGCAACTAAAGAAGCCTGGGGCTGCAGCAGCAGCGCACGTCTCGCACCTGAACCCAGCGCTGACGGCTCCCTCAGAGCCGTCCCCGCCGGAGCTGCCGGGAGCAGCCCGGGCAGGGCGGCCGAGCCCCGCAGTACCGGGGGAGGCTTCCTGGCGCTCCCAGGAGCGCCCCAGCTCTGCGGGAAAAACAAGAGCTCCGCCTGCTCCAGCGCCCGGGCACTCACCGTCCTCGGCGGCCGAGCGGGCACCGCCGCGCTCCCGCCACAGCCCGCGGCCCGCCCGCCAGCGCCGCGGGGGCAGCAGCGGCTCCGCCTCAGCACCGGCCTCCATCGGCACCACCGACCGCGCCGCCGCCACCGCACCAGAGCCGGCTTGCGATGGGGCAGGATGGGGCGGGAGGGGAGGGGAGGGGACGGGAGGGGAGAGGAGGGGAGCGGGGCTCGGCCCGCCCCGGGCGGCTCCGCCCGCCGCATGTGACCTGCGAGGGAGAGCGGGAGCCGCGGCCCTCAGGGCTCCTCCCGCCGGGCCCGGCGCTGCCCCGGCGTTGGCGCCCTGCGCGCCATCTCCCGCCCATCCCTGGGGTACTGGAGCATGCGGGGTGTGGGGGGGAAAGTGTCGCGTTTTCACATCCCACACATCAATTATGGGCTTTAAAAAATACATCCCCGATAAGGTGTTCCACATTTTTGCCTCAGGCCGGTTGCAGGCTCCTGGCTGCGTGCCTCAGGGCAGCTGAGGGGCAGCTTCCCGCATAAATCACAGTCCTAAAAAACCGTCCACATCCCTGATTGCAGAAAGTACTTAATTTGTATTTAATCACCTTGACATTCCATGAGCAGCCGTGAATGTCACTCATGTTGCTTTCACTGTTAAAGATGCTTCACTTTTGCTACTCACCCGCTTTTCTCACGCTCCCATTCAGACGCCCTTCCACTGGTCAATTTCATAAAGCTGCAATTTCAAAAGAAGCATCAGGCCAATTTGCCAGCGCTTTTCTGCCGCATACTGGGATCTGTGGCAGCATAATGATGAACACGAGAGCGTATCAATCCCTCATTTTAGTATTCTAGCCTGGCAAGTAAAAGTAGACGCATCCTTTGCTCTTTAATTGAAAGCTACATTTAGTTAATCGAACAGAGTGCTCTTTACTTCAGTGAATATTTTACACATTTACTAGTCAAGACTGTTATAGTTGTAAGAACTAGTTGAATTGCAAATAAAATCATGGACCAGGGAGCAATGTTCACTGTGGACAATGATGTGTGATAGGCCAGCTCTCTTTCTGGTGGTAGCTGGTGGTATGTAGGGAAATCAACAAGCTCATAATCAAATTCAGCCAAATGACAAAAAATTGATTGGTCTCTAAGGGCCACCTTTATTTAACTCTGAGAGGAACACATATAATTTGATATGTGTTTGATAAAGAGCAATGGGGTAGCCTTTGCTTTCACCTGCACCACTGTTTAGTCAAAAAATAAGTTTAACACTGACTTCCAAATAAGTCAGGGTAAGACCCAGCTGAAGATAAAAACAAAAACTCTTTGATGTTATCTTTATATTGTTGTGCAATGGATTGACCTGGGCTGCTCCATCACTCCCTTCCTCAGTTGGACATGGAGAGAAAATATGAATTAAGGGCAGGGAGAGGTCACTCACTGAATGTCATAGGCAAAACAGAATTTTCATAGCAAAAGTATTTTAATTTATTACCAATCATAACGAAACAGGATAATGAGAAATAAAGCTAATCCTAAAGACAACCCAGCTCTCCCTCCTTCTTGGGCTTAAACTTATTCCTGATTTTCAACCCCTCTCCCTCACTGGTGTAGTGAGGTAGAGTATGGGGTTATGGTCAGTTCTCATTGCTTCTGCCACTGCTTCCTCCTCAGGGCAATGAGTCCTTCCTCTCCTTCAGCCTGGGGGTTTCCCTCCCACAGAGAACAGTCCTCCACAAACTTTTCCAATGCGAGTCCTTCCCACCGGCTGCAGTTCTTCAGGAACAGCCTGTTGTGGGTTTGCTGCAGTGCCACAAGTCCTGCCAGGATCCTGCTCCAGCATGGGCTCCCCTTGCCACAGGTCCCTGCCAGGACCCTGCTCCAGCACGCACTTCACATGCTCCTTTGGGCATCCCCCTGCTCTGGTGTGGGCTCCTCAATGGGCTGCAGGTGGATCTGTGTATTCCTGTGTCCTCCCTCCATTGCCTGCAGGTGGATCTGTGCATCCCTGTGCCCTCCATGGGCTGCAGGGTCACAGCTGCCTCACCAGGGGCTGCAGGGGAATCTCAGCTCCAGCTCCTCCTTCTGCCCTGACCTGGGTGTCTGCAGCGCTGTTCCACTCACATCTTCTCACCCTGCTCTTCCCTGGCTGCAATTACTTTTGCACAACACCTTTTTTCCTTCTTAAATTCTGTTATCAGAGGCATTACTCCCATCACTGGTTGGCTTGGCCTTGGTCCATCCTGGAGCCAGCTGGGATTAGCTCTGCCTCTGCTGCAGGAAGCTTGCAGGAGCTTCTCAAAGAAGCCACTTCTGTACCCCCCCGGCCACTAAAACCTGGCCACACAAACCAAATACAAGTAGTCTCCAGTAAAAAGTAAACATCATCAGCTAGATGTTAGAATTATTTCCCATTCTCAGTAGGCAACAATGCACTGATAACATTGGAGCTAAGTGTTGATAACAGTCAAACTAGAGGCAGCAGTAAAAATTTCTGGATAGTAAAAGGCAAATAGGAGTGACCTGGTACAGCATTAGCAGGTAAGAAATAAAATGCAATTTGTACATGTGCTGTAAATGCAATTGCTAAAAAAGAAAAGTGTCTGAAATAGATTGGGTAACAACGCTAACTGTAACAACACAGCAGACATATGTAAATATTGTGGTTTTGTGCTCTTATTTTTTATTTGAATGAAAGCAAATGTTTCCTCTTTCCTCTTCTGTGATTGTCCAGAAAGAGAAACCAGTAGCTTCCAAAGGAAACAAAGAAATAAGAAGTCTTCAAATACACAACAAATTTTTGAACTTCTCTTCAGAATTCATCCACTCCCTATTGCTGGAATTGGAAGTGTCCAACTAACTGTGAAGGAAGGCAAATCACAGCTGGGGTTTTCCATTCTTCCTGCAGCATCTTTAACTCCAAGTGAATCAACTCCTGAATTGTAGAAAACAAATGTGGAGAATGTGCCCTTTTTAGCAGACATTTTCTGCTAGCACAATATAAGACTATTTTAACAGAAGTCTCACTGGGCCTGAGCTCTCCTGTTGCTGCAGTTAAGAATATTGTTTGCCTAGAACTGCAGAAATGCATTTCTTGTTTTCCCTATGAGAAGTGCACCTTTCAAATCAAACTTTAAAAAAGAAATGGGAACAGCTAAACATTAAATGAAAAGGCAGAAAAGGGCCTCAGACAAAGGAACAAACCCATCCTTTTTTATTGCTCCACGACACTGAACAAATGGAAAAGATCAGTTTGAAGACATGAAGTTAAAAATGGATGTGGGTAACACTCTAATTGAGCTCAGAGGACACTGGTTTTATACTTCATTCTGCAACATTCAAAGGAAACAAGAAGTTAAACTCTAAATTCGACCCCACTAACATGAAGATTATCCATCTGCTTCAAGACAGACATGCCTCCAACAACTTACAGAGTTTGACTTTGTGGCCACTCAAAACACTGGACCAGTTTACAAAGCCAGTGCCAGGTAAATAACAAAACATGTAGAATAAGAACTGAGTCAATTAGCATGACAAAATGACAAGTTTATTGCAAAGTAAGGTGAGTTCTTAAATTAAAGGCAATTAACTCAAGAAGTTGAAGGAGATCCTTAATGATCCCTTAGCCAAACTACAGTTTAAGTATATTGGGAGTAAAACAGGGAGTCAATTAAAAGAATTGATTACAACAGTCAGCTCAAGAACTGTTAAGCAGGTTATCCCTGCTCATTATCACAATATAATCCAGTTTTGAACATTCTGTTTGGCAAATTAATTACCACAGTTAAAAAAGACAGGAAGTCAGTCCACATCTTCAACTACAGAAATTCCTTCCTTTTTTTCTAGCTTGGATACCTGCATGTAAAAAAGAAAATTCAGTAGCAAAAATAAGTTGCTTCTTCCATCAACATCTCCCACTGGTTGTAAAAGAGACACACAAAGATCAGGTTTTTATGAAGCGAATAAATCTTTTGGTTTGGCCAAATGCAGCTAATCTTGTGGTGTAACACTGGAAAAAGCAGAGGATGGCCTGCAGATATCTCGTCCTTGCAGGCAGATTTGCCAGCTTTCTTCTGGCAAATCTGAAGGAGCTGCATCACAGTTCCTTCAAATTGTGGCAGCTATTAAAATCCCAGTGAATATTTTGGCACCTGGAAGTGCATCATTTTTGCTCTGACCACAAATCCTTTAGTTCAGACACAGCTCCAAGGCAGAAGTTACAGAGTTCCTAGGGTTGTTCTAAACCCCCTTAGCCAGGTAGAGCAGAATGACACGAAGATTCTAAGAGCAAATCTCGTAATTCTCAGCAAATGATCTTACATTATGATCTTAAATTCCTTTTACCCCTGTTCCTTCTACAGCAAATGCAAAGGGCATTTTGCACTAAAAATGAGTGGATAACTAAACTGGCTTGACTACATCCAAAGCAGAAAAGTACTTTCTACAAATCCAACAGATTTCTCTATCATTAGCACTCCAACTTATTTCCATTCACAAATGAGCTTGAGCTGTAACATGACTCTCCTATAGGAAAACTTGGCATTACCTAACTAAAGGTGGGGTTCATGTCAAGTTTATGCCATATTTTCACCGTCCTGTTACTATGCTAGAAAAATTTTAAGTGCAGATTGAGTCCCAGGAGCAGAATCATCAGTGGCACACTGTCCTAGAGAGTGATTCTCTTCAGAATTACAATTGTGCTGAACGCCTTCAGTAAGAAGAAACTCTTCCTATATTCCTTTTCTTGAATAGGGCAGATTTGACTCAAACCACTGCAAGTTATCATTTTCCAATCTTGCAAAGAGCTGCAGGAGCTATCAGTTCAGGTTACTCTAATCTACACAATAAAATCTTCCCTAAACTTGACTCCTGGTTCCCAGGAATAAGTTGCAATGACCACTACCCTTACAGAGCACAACTGCTATTACATACAAATCTAGTTAGAGAATGTAAGAATATCTGCACCATTAAAAGATCTTAATCACATTTACTGTAAGCATAAAATAATTACATTTTGGTCCAGACCCTACAAAAACATTTTCCCAGACTCCCACTGAGACCAAAATAACTTTTGTCCTGGACTTCAGTGGGAAAAAGTCCAATGTGATGTAAAAATCCCTCACTATACTATTTTACAATTAAGTACTGCACATGGTAGCATTTATCCCAGGTTTCAAGGTATTAAAATACTATTACAACATGTCTGGCATTTCACAGATGAAGGAATTAGTATTTTATTACATGTATAAACATATTCTTAAAAGCAACTGGGGCATAAAATCTCTGCCAGAAAAACTTCAAGGTGCTAAAATTCTTCACCCCAGCATTTGTGCCACAAAAGAGACATTAAAAATAAGTTTGAAGGGGTGGCTAAAAACTATAAAAAGTAAAGCATGGTTTCAATAATTGCCTGGGCCCCTCCACATCTCAGTGCTCAAACTGGGCATGGTACCATTAATGCTGCTGTGTTTGAGCAAACATGAATTTGTGAGTCAGCTAACTTGAGATTCAAAAAAGCAGCAGAAGCAGCTGGGAGAAGCACTCACAGTGAATTGCTGCCTCTTACACTTGCTCTCCTCACACTGACGTGGATCAAGACTTAATTCTGCAATTAAGCAGATCCCTTCAGACAGGTCCTGAACTGAAACCAAAACACAAAAGCTTGTTTCTCCCATTAGCACAGAACTTCATGAGTCTGGGTACACCTATTACTTTCAGTCCTCAGTACACATATTCTTTTATTTTTTCTTGTTCTTGCTTTCATAGCAGTATGACAAAAAAGAACCTAAACAGCCTACACTGAAATCAGGGGATTTCACCTCACAGTTATGTGAAAAGAACAATCACAGTTATTTCTGTAATAACTGCTACCCTATGTGTTAGTTGTCTTTTCCTGAGATTCACTGGAACTGGGCTTGACCCAATTTGAATAATTTAAATGCAAAATCATTCCAGAAGCAGAAGGCATTTACCTGCTTGTCAGAAGGCATTTACCTGTTTGTCTATACACCTGAACTGCCAGGACCACGAGCTGTTGTAGAGGAAAGGCCTCAGGTCGAAGCGGTTGTCCTCTGGACTGTAGTTTTCAGCGTGGTAGGAAGGAGTGAGGGTGGTCATTTTGTGCCTGTTGACTGAATACATCCTGAAGAAATGCTTAACCTTGGATGCCACCTGGTGTACAAAGAATGTAGCTTTTAACCAGATGAAGTTTCTTAGTATTTTAATTTAAAAACTGAGAGGAGCACAGCGTTTTGGAGACTGTTTTCTACTTTTACATGGTCTAAATATTCTTTCAAAACAAGAGACATTTTTTGTCTCAGAACACATAACCAAAGGCTTCAAGAGTAGTTGGTCATCTGTATTTTAGAGAACAATTTTCCCCAAGGTATAATTCTGAAGTAATTGTTTTCAAATTACTCAATTAACAAATGTTTTAGCAATTTGCAGCATGAGACAACAAGCTCCATTTAAGAGATTCAGGCCAGCTTTTCCAGCATACTCTGCTGCACCTGCAGAATAATCTCTAAACACAAAATAATGAAACTATTACTTTCAGTTAAAAAGATCCTGACCTTTCTCCAAACATGCTCTATTTTGGCAAAAGCATTAAACTACTTGATTTTTTTTTTCTCTTTGGTTTTGTTATTACCTCTCTTGGAGTAAAAATTTCCTTCCATATATCAATCAGCTTACAGAACATACTGTATGGTCCAGCCTTTCCAATTTTCCTTAATTTCCCATAGATTGAGAGCTCTGCATATGTCATCCCCATATCTGCCTGAAAACGCACACAGAAAGTCAAAGAAAATCTTAACTATGCAAATTTTAATGAATACTTTCATAGAGCAATTAAAATAATCCAGTTAAATCAAAGAAACACCAAAATGATATTGTCAATATCAAAAAGACATAGTAATACTATGAGCAGAAATAAAAAAAACACTGGTATTTCTCTGAATTGGGAGATTGGAGGCTACAGAGGCCATTTTATCAGTCCTCTCCTTTTCAAAGTGATAGCAAAGAAAAGGATGTGGGGAGAAGAGTGCTTTGTCACCAGTCATTTTCATAGCAGTAAGGCCCTGACTTTCTTGTAATAGTAAAAAAAAACCACAAAATAAATTGCATTTTACAACACCCATTCTTTTAAGTGCCAAGAAACCTAAAATAATTAAAAATATTAATTTGCTGTTTTGGAAACTATTGTCAACACAGATAGGGCAGGTGTGGGGAACTAATGCCTTGTTGGCAGCTTTAAGACTGGCTATAACCCACCTGTCAGTAAGCATGGTTACATACAGGAGTAAACAAGAGCTATGGGACAGACCCCAGATTTTGGGGTAAGGCTTAAAGCATTTTAATGGCACTGCTCACTATTACCTTGTTACCATAATATTTTCTGAAAAATCCCTTTGCCAGGATTTTTCTCTTGAGAAGCCTCAGAAAGGAAATGTCAACAATAATTATTTGATTGCTCGGAATGTGGTCTTGAAGTTGCTTACCAACAGGTGCATCTTTGATTGGTTCCATGTGAATTGTTTTTAATTAATGACCAATCCCAGCCAGCTGTGTCAGACTCACCAAGTCTGTCATGGGTTTTTATTATCATTCTTTTCCAGCCCTCTGTTTGTATCCTTTCTCTGTATTTAATATAGTTTTAGTATATATTTTTTTGAATATAATATCATAATATAATAAATCAGCCTTCTGAGAACATGGGGCCAAATTCTCATCTCTCACCTCGTCTTGCGGACTCAACAACACCACATTACCTCATCAGTTTGAGCCACTTGTCCATCCACCAGGGGCTCCAACTCTGCAGTGGGTGGAGCTGACATTATACTGAAAGGGAGAGGGAAAAGGAAAAACATGGATTCCATGCAGTCTTATCAGTGTTGGTTTATTAAAACAGCACTTCATCCCAAAAAATGAAGCACCTGGCTCAGACAGTTCCTCCAGTGGAATGAACAAACACAGTCACTGAATCATTGCTCACCTCCTGAGGGCTGTGAGCTGGAAGTTTTCAATGCAGTACTGAATGAAGCTCTTCAAATCAGTCTTGCTGATGCCACCAATGGGGTTGATATCAGCACTGGAGCAGTCGTACTTGGTCAAGTAACCACGGAGACTGAGCAAAACAGGAAATTTTATACAGCAACAGTTAATGTAACTGCAGCATAATATATAACCCTTGACACTACAGAGAATTTATATGTAGCATAAAGAAAGGGAGAAACAAACTGCAGATTAGTAACATATTTACACCTAAAGGGCAACATGTTTAACTGCAGCAGGGCTATCCTAAAGCCATGACATTTCCAGAAGATGATACTTTAAACAATCATAAAGCACTGCAAAACTATCCATGTTGAGGCAATATGTTCAAAACAATTAAAATACTGTGATGACTAATTAAAACAATCTCAGATCTCAAAACACCCACACAACCAGCACACAGTACTCCCACAGCTTTAGAGGTTACCACTCCCACAATCTTACAGGGATTGCTTTAATCTTCAGATACCAGCTCTACTAACAGTACTCCAGATTTTAAGGTCTGCTTTTTCAGCTAAAAGTTCACATCTTCATTCCTAATACAGTAATTGAAAATTCAACAAATTGGGAAATTAGCCTAGTGAATGCACAGGTAAGCTCTACTGAAAACAGCATGTTATGGGAAATGCTATAGCAATACTTTGGCTAAACCTCTGAAAAATACACAATTTCCCATTCAAGCTGATTTACCTATTTTCATTAATTTCATTGTTACCAGTGCATTCTTAGGTTGTTACCTCTTCTGAGCATAATCTACAGAGGTATTTGGTAGAGTTGCAGGAAATGACAGTGACCTGTTACACGTGGGTTTGGATTGCCAATTTTCACCAACCTTTCATCCACATTGGCTGTTCCCAGCACCAGCAGTCCCCCTGGCATCCCACGAGCCCACAGTGTCAGCTGAGCAAACAGGTAGGCAAGGACCATTCTTATTCTAGCCTGCAGAGAAAAATGAAAAGGAAAGCAAAATTTACATAGCAGAGTGATTTCTCCCCAGACACTTTTATTAATCAATTGTCTAAACAAGCTCATGAAGAATAAAATTTGGGCAGGGTAAGCATTTTTTGTCACTATAGGACATGAAAGAACACAAGCACACACTGCTGCTCTCAAGGTGAAGAGAAAAGGAAGATTATTTTCTGACTTTAACATTTATAGTTTTCTAAAAGTGACAGTGGATTGGAGGGCGACAGTGTCACCTCTCCAATGACACTGGACAAACTAACAGTCTATCACATTTCTCTTATAAAAGAATGCAAAACAATGAGTTATTTACAGAAAATGTGTGAGAAAGTTAGTTATAAGAATGTAAATATCAGAAAGATTAGAAAATCTTAAAGAATTAGGGTGACCAAGCATGACTGCAAGAAGGATAGTCTTGTGGAGAAATTGCTGAACACAGTCAGGAAATCCAGGTTCAGTACCTGCTACTGCCACAGACTGAGGAAGTTTCTCCTGGCCAACTGCAAATTGGGGAGTAGTTGCCATTTGCTACCTCTGATAGCACTAACAAGGATCCATGATGGATGAAGCACGCAGATAAACCATATCCTTTTGTAGAGTAAATAAATCTCTCTAGTCTAATAGACAACATTTCTAAAAAGTTTACATTGCTTTTGTCCCCATTCTGAAACTCAGCTTTTTGTAAGGATGGTAGCAATGCCAAACCAACCTAGGATGCAGCTCCAGCAGAACTGTTGGTAATGTTAAGCAAATATCCACACTCCTCTGTGACCTAAACTTCTCCTGTTGCCAAAAAGCTGACAAAGAAGTCAATGTTTGCTTCCAGAGCAAACAGCTGGATTTCTCCAGTAACAGAGAAAGATCAAGTCCTCAAATTAACAAAAACTATCAAACAGGATAACTAACACTCGGAAACTAAAGCAGAGTTGTTGGTTAGTTTAGAAAATAAAAAAAAATCAACCCAAAGCCCACAGAACCAAAAGAGTGTGATGTGATTCAGCCTAGAGGATACACACCTGCACATTCTGGAGTGCCAGGCTCTCTCTGCTGCTCCCTCCATAGACAAAAAACTTGGGAGTTCGACCTGTCACCACACTGAAGATCTTCACAACAACTTTCACAGCTGCATCGATGTTCAGGCTGATGTGGTAGCTGAGAAGAATTCAAGCACAAGTGACTCAGCCAGCACAATCTGACTAGATAAAATAGAAAAAAACCCACCAAAAATCCACCCATCAAATGAAGTTTTAAGGTGCTAAAATCTCAGATCTGGTAGGAAGAAACTTGGGAAAGAATAACACTTCTCAGAGTCTGTTTCCAAAATTGCATGTCCTTTGCCAAATGCTTCTAAGCTGGCATCATTTTAACACTTTAGTAATAACATCTGTAGCATTCCTACTTAACCCACCTCCTATTCCTCTCTTATTTTTTTCCCCTTTTTGGACATTTTAGATGTAAGTCTTTGCAGAATGTGATGGTTTTTTCCCGCCACTTCTGAGCTTGTACCTGCCTATTTGCTCAGCCAGCAGCTTGGCCCTGTTGCAGGTATCCTGGGAGGAGTTCTCACTAGCCATGTAGCACGTGGTGAGGACACGCTTGCAGAACTCCTGAGGATCCTCAGGGACGTAGGTCCCATCATTCACAATCCTGCGTGTATCAGCCAGCACATCTGCATCTGAGGACAGAGCAGAAGAAACAGAACCGGAGTGGAAATTATTGTGCTCCTGCCTTTGCAAAATGTGCAAATATCTTGTACGCCTCTTGTATTCCAATCAAGCTTTACAGTGCCCATGACAAATAAGACTACTACATCTATCTTCCCAGAAAAATTTCATCTATCAAATAAAAGAATTGCTGATTTTTCTTCTGATTTTGAGCACAGAAGTGTTAAATCCTTTAGATCTACTGAAGAATTTTCATAGAAAACACGATCCAGTATGCACAAAGACTTAGCTAAAAGCATGAAGTCTGCTTAAAGCCAGAACTTAAAGAACTTAAACCATTCCTAACCATGCTTTGTAGTGCTGCTTTTAACAGAAGGGGAAAATTCTCAGAATAAACTGGAGACTACATCAGCCAACATTTGAACAATAGTTTAGACAGAAACTAGTCTGAGTTCCACATCCAGGTCTTAAACCCAAACCAGAAACTATTATGCCAATTCAGAGAATCTGAATTTGGACACACACTTTTACTGGAATTTCTGAAGAGATACAAAGGACGCCATTAGAACGACAAAAAAAGGGTCTGCAATTAATAAGCTCTTGCAGCTACAGCACCCAGCTAATATTAACTTATCCATAACCATTAATAAACACAGCTGGCCAGACACATAGATTTACTTACTGCCATTCTTGACTGCCAGGCAAACCTGGTGGCACATGGAATAAACTATGCAAGCTGTAGCAGAGCTGTCAATTCCACCACTCAGAGGTAGGAGAAATCCTGCCTTCAAAACAGAGCAAGGAAGAGGTTCCACATAACAAAATAAGGAAAAAAATATGTATTGTACCACTCAGAAACACACTCCTGTAGAAGAATGACAGGCATTTTCAAGACTTCGTATTGTTCAAGGCTTATGTATTATTGAGGAAAAACAGAACAAACCACCCAGAGGAATTCCTCTAAACTCTCATCAACTGGGTAATCAAATAAGCAGTCAGTGTAAAACCCTTTGCCTAGAAAAAAATTCCAGTTGTCTTTACCCTCTAGTAAGACAGAAATGCTAATAAAAAAGGATAATATTTTTCATATATACTTTACTATTACACTGAACGACAACTTCATGTCACTTTGCTGCACTTAGGAAAGCACAATTCCTAAGGGAAAGGTGCACAGAGCATACTGAAATCACACATGGAATACAATTTTTAAGTCTGACTGAGCTACCAGTGAAAAACTCAAACTTTGCACCTTGGACTAACATCAGTTTGGGTTACCAGCAGCACAGGAAAACAATTTGGATTGTGCCTGTGGCACAAAAGATGTTGTGTATTGCAAGGGAAAAACAAACCCAGTTGTTCTTACCTGTTTGCTGCGCCTTAAATAGTCCCAGAGCCAACATGCAGGTCCAAGGCTGAAATTACAGAACATGATTATTCTAAGAAGGTTAGGGAATAACACCTAAGCAAGTCAACATATTTACTGTGGTCTTCCAATGAGAGATTTCCTTTACTTATGTCTGAATAACATCTTATCTCTTTCTTTGAGTTTTGGTTTTTTTTTTTTAAACCAAAATAATTTTCAAGCAACAGATTCAGCATTTGATTACCTGATCTCCTCCTCAGGACTGTGGTGTCTCCACTGGATTGGCATACAAGTAGGAACAGCTAAATCATCAGGACACGACAGATCAAAGTTCACTTTTACTCTGGGATAAGGATTCACTTTACTTGCCTAAGCAATAGTACAGAAGAATTCAGAAGACACCAATTTTAACATAGTTTAAAAAAAAACAGCTCTCTAAGATACTGTGAAAATCAAGACATGCAAATACTTCTTATATCCAATACCCATTCAAACTTGGCACAGTTTGCAAACACAAAGAGTTCTTACCGCCAAGTTACGAGATGAAATCTCTGCTCTGTAACTTCGAACATCCTCCAGGTCCAGAGTGGCAACCAGCACCTCCTGTGGAAAGGCTTTTAACATTAGATCACTCTACACAAACAGATAAACAATGTTTGGCAAAAGAAGTGTCATCAAGAAATGCCACAGCAACAGTGTGGCAAAGGAAAAGGCAAGAAACGTTACTGGGGAAAGAGATGGAGCTTGCACATAATGTGAGGAAAGCTAGATGACAAATCTACTACTTTCTGAAATCAAAGTGAAACCTTGTGCCCACAAGACTGGGTCATAATTAGAACATTGCAGCCTTTGCCCTTTCTTCCTTTAAATAAGACAATCTCAATTAACAGAGTTTCTCCTCCTCATGGTGATTGCATACAAAAATGTTTTCATGAAGTTCTTCCACTGTGAGTTCTTCCTTCATCACAAAAGCAGGAGAGCTACTGTAGGTAATCAGATATAGTTGAATAGCATAATTAAAATACACCCTTCTTAGTCTAGAGATATGGACCTAGATCTGGAATGTTTGGAAGTGTTGAGCATAAATGTCCCAGCAGCTATGGGGTGAATACATTACCACATCATCCAGAGAGAACTGGGATCCTTGTGCAACTGTTTCTCCATTCATGGAAATCATTGCACAGCCATCATAATACAGACGATCACCATCACAGCCTTTCTGGTTTGCTAAAATATATATTCCACCATTCTGCCAGAGAAACAAACATGCAGGGAAGAGAAGAAAAAAAAAGCTGTTCAGAATGTAGCACCTGACAGGATGTTTAAAATCAAAATGTTGCTTCTCTGCTCCTGCTCTCCTTACAAATTTCCTCTCCCTTTACATTGTGAATGATTTATGGCTGGGATTCTCTCTTGACAGGAGTCTCTTAGTAGCAAGAGTCATTCCCTCAACCCAAACAGAGAGAGCTGCACTTCTAAATTAAAATTCTGAGTTCAAACTGAGGTTGGGAAAAGCAGGAAGGTGATGACAGAAGCTGTGTTTGGATATCAGAGGAGAGAGCAGATACTGTTAAATATAAGCAAAGCACGCTAAACTACAATGACAAAGCAGCTTTTTCACAGAGTAATGTACACTCATTGCTTTATTTTTGTGCCTATCACTGTTAGATAGAATTACAGACCAAATAATAAGTGTCTTCTCATCATTTTTCAAACACACAGAACTTTCCAATAGAAAAACACACACCTTGGCTGTGGCAGAATTCACCAAATCCACCCGGGCATGAGCCTTCCGCAGCACGTGGTGACTCCCAGAAGAGTTGGTGAAAATTTCCACTCCATCAAGTCCCATCTCAATGTGAGGGCTGTCAAAGCAAAAGGCACAAAAATAAATCACTACTGTGCTGTGAAAACCGCAAATGTCATTAAAAATCACTGACAAACAGAAACATTTATGTCACTGTCAGTTTTCTGCATGTCTTAGCTCAATCAAGGATAGGGCTTTCAAAAATATCTGTTTTCTTGCATTGCCCAGCTCCTCTGTTAAAGACCAGCAGTGGCTGCAGAGGTCAGGAGGGCTTTTGCTCACTCTATTCTAAACAAAATGCCTTCTACTCTATAGAAGGCCAGATCTCAAAGAAAGAGAGAATAATCTTGGTCTGAAAGGGTAACATGGATATACACTGCAAAGTCAGTTGTCCCATTTTCCTTGTCTTTTAGTAAATCCAAAAACAGAACTACAAGGAGAAGATTTTTACTGCTTTTTTTCTTTTTCCAATGTCATAAGAAAGAAATACTAAAAAACAAAAATCGCATCTTCAACACACCACATCTGCAGTTACAAGGAAATCAATGTAACTGGAAGATTTGGAAAAGTATCAGGAATGTGAGCACAAGAGTTACCTGTCATTTATTTCCTTAGGTCACTCTTTTCATTCTGCTTGTTTTTGGTATTTCTTCCCTACCTTCTTGTTTCAAGTTGATTTAGTTTAACAACCAACATTTCTTTGCCATCCTGCACCTAGCCTAATGAGGTCTTTCCCATGATGTATGTATTGCTCCTAATTATATTTTATCTTACTGGCACTTTCTGAAAGATAAATTACACAGAAGAATAATAAGCAGATCTCTACAAACATTTGATTCAGGCAGCTCCAGGGTATGTTTTACATTACTTTTTATTTCCTCTTCTCCTTTACCTGTTTGGTGCCCAGAGTTCTTCACATATTTCTGTTCCTAGGCAGGTATCTTTGGTCGCTAGCACTGCATCCCCAAAAGGAACAGTTTCCTGAGGAAAAACAAGAACATTCTTACACACATGCAGTAGAATAAGCTGTTCAATTCAAAAACTTGAACTGCAAATCTTAAGAAAACATAAATTTGAGTGCTTACTTATGTGAAATTAGTGACACAATATCAATCACATTATACCTTCTTTCATTTTATACCAAGTCAGATTAAAAAAAAAATTAAAAAATTCTGAAATGCAAATTTCTGGACTGATTGAAATTTCATGTTTTTATTTCAGTAGTCTACAGATCCAATGCTTTGCTTAAGGACAGGTATTAAACAATCTACAAAACAGAGACTGTCTGTTGCTAGAAATCACACTCATGCTTTAGTGGGAACTAGCATAAATTTTAGATCCTTCTGAGCAAATAAGGTTTAAATGATTTTTAATTTAATTTTTTTAACCTAAAAACACACTCAATTCTAGTCTCAAGCACAGAAAAACTCAGTACCAAAATTGTGCAAAATATGGCAATCGAGGTTCTGTATGTACAAATAACTGAGGCAGATTTAAAATTTACTTGCTTTGCTGCCACACACTAACATAAATAATGTTAAATTATGCTGTCATTTAATGCAACTTAGAACCACCACTGAAATATATGAATCTAAACCACGACTGGCAGCAGAATTTTGGAGACTACAGTTGTTAATTGCTGAATCTGGAAGATGCAAAATTAAAAAAAAAACAAACAACAGCTTACCTGTCCAGTCACTTCCTGAATTATCCTGGGCAGAAAATATTCCTCCACATGTCTAAATCAAGTTAAGAGATTGTGAATACATTATTACATAAATCACAGCATAAAAACTGGTTCTCATTTCACCTTCTAACATTGGTTAAAGAAACTCTATTGCAGTTGCACAGGGCTGTGTGTGTTTAAAAAATGAAAAAAAAACGAACTTCATATTTTCTGTGGAATTAATCAGAAATGCTAACATTTTAAGATAGCAACATCTGTGCTTCAGAAAGGCAATGTAAGGAATGCCCCATCCTGGCTAGAAAGCAGAGTTAACAAAGAACACACCATGCAAGGCAAATGCCAGGTGCAAGTTTCTCTTTTTGCAGGGTTACTACACAAGCAGTGCAGAACCAGCTGGGGCTCAGAGGAGGATCAGAAGTGCTTTGCTGAGACCCTGGAGCTGGAAACATTCCCTGACTACAAGAGGAGTGCACAGCATCAGAGATGAGTGCCAGGTGTGTTCTGCAGCATCATACAGTAGGCAGCTTTCATTCAGTGCAGAAGTTCTGACAGAGCTCATCCATTTCAGTGTTTGCCAGCTCAGGACTGGGATGCAGCACTCAGGAGACAAACAGAGCCCCTCCAGTCCTGAGCTGGCAATTCTTAGAAAGCACACACCAGGAAAATGACACTCTACACTGGCTGTAGGATCAAGGATCAAGCAGCCCCACTTTTTTTCCTCCAGCTCAGCAACTCAGAGTTTGACTGCTCAATAAGCTTCCTAACCAAGCTGCAACCATGTGCCTTGGCTGACTCTGTCCTGCTGCTCTCCCTGTAGCAGCCAGTGAGTATTTGCTGTAGATATTTCAACCCTGCTGCTGTGGCTGCAAACAGCAAGCTGTGTTTTTTAACACAATTCCTAGAGTTGCCAGAATACCTTGCTTTGCTCCATGGGGAGAACCATCTAAGTTCCCTGTAGTTTCCTGAATTTGCCAGTGATATTTTTGGTCTGATCAGAAGAATCTTCCTTAAATAAAACAAAACAGAAAAACTGGGTTAACACAGGATGTACAGCCAAACAAGCCTATATATGAACACTGATTAAGAACAACTTCTTTTCTTCTTTTATAATGTAACATTTTTAAAGTTTCTTGCAGACTCAAGGGGTTTTTCTGAACTTTTCCAGAAAGCAGTGGGAATTCAGTTTCCACAAATCAGAAAAGAAAAAATAGATCATGAGAAACCTTAGCTGTCTCTCAGAATTTAGCAAATATGAAGATAAATCCATCCCTCTAAGTAGCACTGAAGAATCTTGCTTGAAGGCCAAACTGGTGTGTGAAAAGATAATGCGTTACCTCACAAAACATATCAAGAACTACTCACTTATTTAAAAAGATCACTCGACAATTATAGCGAACATTTCTGTGCATAACAGGCCTGTGAAAATAAGAACCAAAATCAGCAATGACTACACTCATTAAATGAAATTATAAAAAGCTACAGAATCTACTTTACTGCAAAAATATTCAGAAGACCACACTGGAGGGAATCAAGCAAAACAATATGTGATGTTTTAGCTTCTAATTTTTTAGTTAAAGTAGTAGCTAGAAAAAATCTGAGTTACTGACTGTGGTGTCAATCTCAGATATATCAACTACTACCTGAGCCTTAGGAACATGAGCAGCACACCAGAAGATTCCCCATGGCTGGGCCAGGTTATTTAATCAAATGTGACCTCCTGTGACACTGCCAACCCAGTTCAAAACCAAACCAGCTTTACACAATTATATCAATACTAACACATTAATTTTACAGATATAATTTATCACCCTTCTTTGTGTGTCAGCACAAGGCTTACAATGGCTTCAGTGAGTTTCACATATACTTATGTTGTCTGTCAGTGAAAACAGCCCCCACATTCCCACAAGACAGTCAATTTATAAAACCCTTTGAGTCACACCTCACACAAAGTCTGACCTGTGACAATAAGTACGAGACATTCAGATTTCCAATATATTACTGTAATTATCCAATATATAACTGTAATATATAACTGCAATTATCCTATTTCTCTCTTGAAGGGATTAGCCACCGGCAATCTTTGGAAGGATTATCTTTTAGAAAGTGTCTGCATGTTGCAATCCTGGTCATGGTAGTTAAAAAGGGAAAAGCAGTGCAGTTCCTAAGATACGTTTGAGAGTTCGGTGCAGAGCCCTCGCTATCCAGAGCATGGCACAAGCAGTATTCCCTAAGGACTTATGCCTTTATCACAGGTTTACAACAACAAAATAAACTTACATTCCCACATCACAGATAATATCTTGAGTAGCTGGAGACTCCAAGAGCTTTTCCAGAACTTGAAACGAATGCAAGAGTGTGTCAGACTCATAAAAGTGATCTGAGCAGCCATACCCACTGTGTATAGAAACAAGGAGAAACCAAAAATTCAGCAAGATGAGCACCAGAGCCAAAGAACCAACACTACTTCAGACAGGGAGAATTTCACCCACATACGTAATTTATATAGAAAATGAACAAGCAGTGCTGTCAACACCATCCCTATTTACAGCATTTAAAATTCTGCAGCGTTCTATATCACCCCATGATATTCCTTCCAGGACAGCAGGCAGAAATCAAAGCACTACAGCTCCCCTGCAGGAAAACTCACTGAAATAGGTTAAAAATTGTCGCTTCCAGTCAGGTTTCCAAGACAAGAGACCCAGTCCTGTGCTCACCACTACAGTGATTTTCTTTGCCCCTTTGACGGCCGCACGCTTCAAGCACGGCTCTGGGCACTGCAGCGCCTCGGGGCCAATGCTCTTCCCGACTGTTCTTGCACAGTTCACTGGAATCGCACCAAAGCAGAGCCAGCAAAGCGCCCTTACCAGATTTCGAGCTCTGGCCCAAGCCGGTACCGGGCTCCTTTGCTCTTGGCAATGTCGATACCTGGAAAAGTGTTGGGAGAGCAGTGCGTGAAACAGACAGGGGCTGCGCTGCGCCGCCCGCGGTGGGAGGGAGGGAGGGAATGAGAGAGGGAAGAGGCTCCTAATGGCCGGGGGCAGCCAGCCAGCCATCTCGACACTCACTTCTGAAAATCCTCTCCAAGTTGCCCTCAAAGTCTAGAGCCCACTGGTTCAGGGCGCAGGTGGCCACGGTCACCGCCCGGCCCATGACGGCCCCGCCGCCTTCCGCGCTGCTTCCGGGGCGGTGCCGGGCTGGGGCTGCCGGTCCCTGCTCCGGTCCCTCCTCCCGGCCCTGCTCCGGTCCCTCCTCCCGGCCACTCCTCCCGGTCCGTCCTCTCGGTTCCTCCTCCGGCCACTCCTCCCGGTCCCTCCTCCCGGTCCGTCCTCTCGGTTCCTCCTCCGGCCACTCCTCCCGGCCACTCCTCCCGGTCCCTTCTCACGGTTCCTTCTCCCGATTCCTGCTCCGGCACCCGCAGCAGCCCCTGCACCGTCAGTGCTCCAAGCACGGGCTCCATGCAGAGCCGCTGCCCACCCGCGCTGTGGCGCCTCCGACGCCGTGTGATGCTGCACGCCGTTCCGCACTTTCGCAGTTTTATCTCCCCAGAGCCCTGGATAACGGGAATGCAGCCGTAGCCCGTTTCTTTACCCTGCAGCTTCTTTTAAGAAGTGTCCCTCAAACCGAGTTCAGAGTTCGGGTGCTGAAGGTAACTGGAATAGGGTGTTGTTCTCATTTTAGCATCATCCCAGCAGCTCTCAGGGTGCCTTCAAAAGCCAATCTCCTCTCTTATGTCCCTCATGACATATTTGGCTGCTGTGAGCCGCCTTACACGTGGGCAGCCTTCTTTCTGTACTAGAATCAGAATTATTTAGGTTGGAAAAGACCTGTAAGATCACTGAGTCCAACCACTAATCCAGCACTGCTGAGCACACCACTAAAGCTTGGGACTAAAGCATGTCCCCAAGCACCACATACACACGGCTTTTACCTCCAGCAATGGTGACTCCACCACCACCCTGGGCAGACTGTTCCAATGCCTGCCAACACTTTCCATGAAGAAACTTTTTAATCTCTGATCTAAACAGGCCTTGGCACAACTTGAGGCCATTTCCTCTTCACTTGTTGCTTGTCAATTGGGAGTTGAGGGTTCAGGCTACAGCCTCTCTTCCGGGAGTTATAGAATGAAAGGTCCCTTCCTTGAGCCTCCTTTTCTCCAGGCTGAGACTACACCCCCCCGCTTCCTTCACCAGGTCCATTCCCTTCTCTGGACACACTCCAGCAGCTCAATGTCTTGAATTACGGTGCCCAAAACTGACCCCACAATTCAAGGTGGGGCCTCAGCGGTGCCCAGAACACAGGGATAGTCACTGCCCTGGTCCTGCTGGCCACACTACTGCTGACAATGACAGGATGCCATTGTCCTTGGCCACCTGGGCTCGTGTGCAGCAGCTCTCGGCCACCACCCCCAGGTCTTTTTCTGCGGGACCATTGGAAATCGCACAGAGTGGTCAGTGCAATGTGGAGAACTTAGTAACGCCTCAAGGCGGCTCCGTCTGGCTTAGGGGATCCATGCTGTGACCCAAGTGCAGATGTAACCTATTTCCCTGGACACCATTCTCCCTTTATCGGCGCACCGGGGTTTATCCGCGGTCGCTGCCGGCGGAGCGCAGGCCCCTGGGCAGGGGGCGGGGCCCGCGACCCTCGCGCTCCTCGGCCCATGGGACGAGCGCGCGCCACCAATGGGGAGCCGCTGAATGGGCGGGCCGCGCCGGGGATTGGCTGAGGGCGGGGGCGGGGCCCGGAGGGGCCGATGTCGCCTGAAGGGGCCGCAGGTGGGACAGATGTGGAGCCGGGGTGGCTGTGGGGAGCGGAGCGAGTGTGGTGCCCGATCAGTGATCCCTGATCAGTGATCCTCGGTGAGAGAGCGGTTCCGGCCCTGCTGGTGAGTGCGTTCCTTCCTTACCATGTCTGGGATCCGGCCTGAAAGGGAGCAGCCGTTTGGGCAAAGGGAAGCCGCGAGCCTCACATCGCTTCTGAAAAGAACCTACGGGGGGGAGGACTGAAGGAAATGGCCTAAAGGCGAGGTAGTGGAGATTGGGGTTTGATGCGAGAGAGTTTTTTTGTGGTCAGTCGTGGGAACAGGTTGCCCAGGAGAAGGTGGATGCAGAGGGTAGGGCCGGGCTCAGTCCATAGATAATGGACTAATTGGGTAATGGATTAATGGAATAATTATCCATCAGATAGTGGATCGGGTTCACCGTGATGAGACACGTAGAGCTGGGACGTCAGTCCATAGTGCCAGTTATGGGATGATGATCTTTAGCATAACAAGTGTTTGATCAGAATGAAAGCAAGCTACAGTGCATGTTCCACAGAGATAGCTGAGTGGTGCCAAGTAAATAATTCTCCATTCCCACTGATTTTTTTTACTTAGATGGGATTATGTCTTGTTTTCTATGGTGTAAATGACATATATGGAGCAAGGACTCTGTATCTAATTGACAGAATCCCTTACCAATAATGTTACAACAGTAACAATTTCTTAAATTTAAAAAGGCAGTTAAGTTACAAAGGTTTAGGACAATGTGGTGCAACATTTTTTTTCCTTTTATGTCTACATGTAAGTAGTAAGTGATTTATTATTTGTGCATCTTAAAAGAAATTTCCAGTTAGTGAGAAGTTTAATGGATTACTTTGATATGAGTGTTTTGATTAGGTTTTGCTGAATGTAAGTTTATAGGGAATTAATTGGTGAAAGTTTTTTGCTTCCTGTCCTCCACCCCTAAATTTTGTGTGGTCTGCAGTCTATGTAATAGATTTTAGTAACATTTATTTGTGATTCTCATGTAGAGGTATAGGAATTATTGAGAACCAGCTGGAGTAATGGGATTCATATTTTCTTTCCTACAGGACATCATGGCAGCCCATCAGGAGAAAAAACTTGCTGAAGAAAGAAAACACCAAAACATGCAAAATGATACTAAAACATCTCAAGGCCAGTGGGGGAGAGCATGGTGAGAGAGGCCAATGACCCCAAGTAGTCCTTGTATTTCCAATTGCTTCATTCTTACTCTTAGAAATGCTATATTCCTTTTAAACTTCCCTCTGTTAGTAACAGCTTTTTGTGTTGCTCTGCTCCAGAAAGCTCATGGGTAATTTGCTGTAGCAACAGGTGCTGAAGAAAAGTTCTTCAGGTTTTTTAAGGCAGAGAGTTTTCCAGATGGTTTGGGTTAAAACACACTCCTTGCAAAAAAGAAAAGCAAGTCATAAAAATTGGTCAAATTTCTGGTTCTTTCAAGGAAATAAATATTTCCTGAGGTTTGGAAAACAGGCATTCTGGCATCTGTGGCTTTCCCTGCTGACAAGTCCTGCTGCAGCAAGATTTATGACTCATGTCCCAGCTGTCAAAGAGTTGGGCAGGTATTAGTAGGGCATTGTACTGCAGCTGGGAGCAGCAGCAGCGGCACAGGAAATCCAACGTATGGCTGTCCAAGGTCTGTCTTTTCCAAGTTTCCAAGCTTTGCATAATGCTCTTGGGATTCCATTATCACTTCCAACAGAATACTCCACCAGTTAGAGCCATGATTGCCATCAAAAACCGTGAAGTCTGTAGTAAAAGTCTGGTTTGGAGGGGGGAGTTTTTGTCTAATCTCTTGCTCTGATCAACTAGCATAGTTTTAGAGCAGTTTGTGGCAAAGTATGTTCCTTGCTGAGCTTTTTATGGCTGTTTGACCCCCAGACATGTCTGTGCCTTGAGCACGCATTTCCAGTTTTCATCCAGTTAAGTCTAGAAGGTGCACTGAAAAAATTGTCTGAATTTTTTGTCTGTCTGAAACCTGGGGAGACAAAATGCTCTGTTTTGGATTACAGGGAGGTGGACTGGTTTTCCTTGGCAAGCATCCTTTTCCTGCTGATGTTTGCACCGCTGATTGTATATTACTTCATCATGTCCTGTGACCAGTACCAGTGCTCTCTGACTGATCCACTCCTGGACTTGCTGACTGGGAATAAGCATCTGTCTGACATTTGGAACAGGACTCCCATGCTGACCTACAGGGCTGCTGCCATTTATTCCCTTTGGGTCACTTTCCAGGTACATTACCAAGCTATGATCTGTATGCAGTGTCTGCTTTCTCCCACAGGTGTTGGATGAATCCTTTTACACAAAGGTTGCACTGGCATTTACTCTTTGGTGTTTCACAATTTCCAAGTTGTTATGTACTTGGAAAATAAGTATAATGGGAATATACAAAAATATTTCTTGTGTGACATATCCTTAATGAGGTTTTTAAGAAAAAGCACCTGTATAACAACAATATCCATTTGTTTTAAATTAATACACAAGAAATAAATCAAAGGACAAGGATCTGAATGTAGTTACCAACTGTCCTGCCTCCCCACCAAAAAAAGATGACAGCCTTACGTGAATACATCTTTAGAGCTGTAGAGTAGCTTAGATGTATTACTAGCCTAAAAGCACAACAGCTAAATATTGCCATTTTGTCTTACCCAATACTTACTAGAAACTTAGGAGAAATGTTATATTTGGTATTAATATGTGAGGGATAGTGTTTTGAGGGATTTTGTCTTGTCTGTACTTACTGTGAAGGCATTCTCTCTCTTTTAGGTGTTTTTGTATGTGTCCATTCCTGATTTCTGCCATAAATTTCTGCCTGGATATGTGGGAGGTGTACAAGAAGGTGCTGTCACCCCTGCTGGTAAGGTCTTCCTTGGAATACATGCACACCATGTAATCTTCCGAAATTAAAGTATTTCTGTTCTTAGAGTCTTTAATAACCCATGTGTAACCAGAGGAAACATGGACATAAATGCTCTCACCTTCCTCACATGTTCAGTTCAAACAAAACTAGAAAGCAATCTAGGTCATCTTTTAGAATAAGTTATAGCATTTCTATCTCTTATAATTGGTAAAACTCTTGATCTGGTAGGCACCACACCAGCAATGGAAAAGTACTGGTTGATAGTTTTGGTACTTAATATTGTCAGTGGACTATTGCTGGTATTTGACAAGGTAGTTTTACCTGCTCAAGCTCCATTAACCCAAGGGACTTGGACAAAATGTGTGATGTGAACTGTTACTGGTGGCTTGTTATTCTAGTCAGTTGTGGGGAAAGTCTAAATTCAGTTTTGTGAGGAGAAAAACTCAGTACAACAAAGCCTGATGGGTACAGCAGAGTCTAATGGAACTTTCAGAAAATTAAATACCTTTCAAGGTATTTAACTGGGCAATGAGGAGAGAGAGGTTATTTAATGAGCACTTGATTGAGCTTCTGTGTATTCTATGCATATTAATTAAAACCTGCATTAATGTAGGGTCACTAACACTCCATTTTTTCTTCATATTTTAGGTGCTGTGAATAAATATGAAATAAATGGACTTCAGGCGTGGATCATTAGCCATGTGCTTTGGTTTGCAAATGCTTATTGCTTCCACTTCTTCTCACCTACCATCATTTTTGACAACTGGATTCCTCTCCTGTGGTGTGCCAATATCTTGGGATATGCAGTGTCCACCTTTGCAATAATCAAAGGCTACTTTTTCCCTACTAATGCAAAAGACTGGTATGTGGATTTTAGTAGTGAGAGAATACTAGGTATCAGAGATTAAAATTGTTAAATAGAAATAAGATATATAAATTGTATGACCGAGTATATTTTACTGGCACAGAGAGCTAGGCCAGTGTATGGCAGTGATTCATTCCTTCACTAGCACCATCCCCTATGTTTCTTGCTCCACACCATGGATCTGGCAGCCTCAATGTCACAGATACACCCATCCTAAAAATAGTTATAGTTAGACTGTTCAGAAGTGTTACCAAGAGTAAACTCAGGCACCTCTGAAATTCTACAATTTAGGTCTATTAATGTAATACTTTGGTCGGACCAGTTTGTGTTACCTTGCACAACGTTACATGGTTTTATGATTTTTATTATCACTACATTCTTGATCTGAATTGTGTAGGCAGAGTAGCAGTTAGCTGTATTTGTATACAACTGTGTGCATTTCTAATTTTTTTTTTACAGCAAAATCACTGGCAACTTCTTTTATGACTACATGATGGGGATTGAATTTAACCCTCGAATAGGGAAGTGGTTTGATTTCAAGCTGTTCTTCAATGGGCGCCCTGGGATTGTGGCCTGGACTCTTATCAACCTCTCCTTTGCTGCCAAACAACAGGAGCTGCATGGTGAAGTGACAAACTCCATGATCCTTGTCAATGTCCTCCAGGTAAATTCTGAGGAGGAAATTAAGAAACAAGTTGGGAAATAAGCCAGTATGAAAGTAAGAAAAAAACTCCTTCCATGGAAATGAAACTGAGGCATTTTTCCTGGCCTGAAATAAGCTCATTCAGCAATGGGACTTCAAGTTTGAGATCATATCACAAGGCAGAACAGACATTAAGCTGATGCTGTTAAACAGGGTAACTGGTGACAGTGCTCTGTTATTAATGTGAAATTATTATGTTGCAGGGTATTTATGTTCTGGACTTCTTTTGGAATGAAGCCTGGTACTTGAAAACCATTGATATCTGCCATGACCATTTTGGATGGTATTTGGGCTGGGGAGACTGTGTTTGGTTGCCTTACCTCTATACTTTGCAGGTAAAAATGTGTACACTGTGTATTTGGGCTAACAGGATTGAAACCTTCCTGAAACACTCTTTCTAGAAGTTTAATTGTACCTGAAATGTTTCTGTGTAGTCCCACTGTTGAGAAATCATTGCAACATTCTTTGTACCAATTCTCCTGTAGGAAGGCTTCCTGTCCCGGCATGGCTTTGACATCTTTTCCTCTCCTGCCCTTCCTTTTTGC